>NC_091064.1:196567574-196882484 GCF_000393655.2 Nicotiana sylvestris
GCCTGATGCTTGAACTTGAAATGAATTCCTTTGTTTTCCAGGTGGGCACCTGATGCTTCAACTTTAAGATGAATTCCTTGTTCTCCAGGTAGGCGCCTGATACCAAAACTTGAAATGAATTCTCTTATTCTCCAGGTGGGCCCTTGATGCTTAAACTTGAAATTATATTCCCTTGTTCTCTAGGCGGGCACCTGATTGCCAAAACTTGAACTGTATTTCCTTGTTTTCCAAGTGGGCGTCTGATTGCCAAAACATGAACTATATTCCCTTGTTCTCCAGGTGGGTGCCTGATTGCCAAAACATTGAACTGAATTCCCTTGTTCTCTAGGTGGGCGCCTGATTGCCAAAACTTGAACTGTATTCCCGTGTTCTCCAGGTGGGCGCCTGATTGCCAAAACTTGAACTGTATTCCCTTGTTCTCCGGATGGGAGCCTAATTACCAAAACTTGAACTATATTCCCTTGTTCTCCAAATGAGTGCCTGATTGCAAAAACTCGAACTGTATTCCCTTGTTCTCCGGGTAGACGCCTGATTGCCAAAACTTGAACTGTATTCCCTTGTTCTCCAGGTGGGCTCCTGATTGCCAAAACATGAACTGTATTCCCTTGTTCTCCAGGTGAGCGCCTGATTGCCAAAACTTGAGCTGTATTCCCTTGTTCTCCAGGTGGGCGCCTGATTGCCAAAACTTGAATTGTATTCCCTTGTTCTCCAGGTGGGCGCCTGATTGCCCAAACTTGAACCGTATTCCCTTGTTCTCGAGGTGGGCGCCTGATTGCCAAAACTTGAACCGTATTCCCTTGTTCTCGAGGTGGGCGCCTGATTTCCAAAACTTGAACCGTATTCCCTTGTTCTTCAGGTGGGCGCCTGATTGCCAAAACATGAACTATATTCCCCTATTTCTCCTGGTGGGCGCCTGATTACCAAAATTTGAACTGTATATCCTTGTTCTCCAGGTGGGCGCCTGATTGTCAAAACTTGAACTGTATTCCCTTGTTCTCCAGGTGGGCGCCTGATTGTCAAAACTTGAACTGCATTCCCTTGTTCTCTAGGTGGGCGCCTGCTTACCAAAACTTGAACTGTATTTCCTTGTTCTCCAGGTGGGCGCCTGATTGCCAAAACTTTAACTGTATTCCCTTGTTCTCCAGGTGCGCGCCTGACATTACAACTAAAAAGACAAAACAAAAGAAACTTTTCTGCCCCAGTTTGGTATCTGGGCGCATCTGTAAGTATCTCATTTGTAAGCTAAATCCCATTATCCAGGAGGGTCCTGAAAATTTTAAATTAAATCTCATCTTAAGAGTGAAAACTTTAAAGCTAAATTATGTTTCCTAAAGGTAGAACTTACGCTAAATCTTGTTAACTATGAAGGTCTTAAAATTTTACTAAAACCCATTATCTAGGAGGGTCCTGAGGACTTTTAAAATAAAATCCCATTATACAAGAGGGCCCTGAAGATTTTAAAATAAATCACATTATCCATGAGGATTTTGACAAACCGAGAATGAACTTACCTGAGCCATGCTTTATTCTTGGAGGATCTCTACAGAACGAACAAAGTTCCTTGCCCCTTAACCATGCTTTTCCTCATGAAGGGTTCCTGCAGATCGAACAAATTTTTCTTTCCCCTTCTCAAACCGCCTTTGCACTGACAAAATTTGGGCACGACACTTGAAAAAAATTCAAACTTCCAAGCTTTGATTTGGACACAATTTTCGTCCCTGTTTCAAACAAAGAAAACTTGTGAGTTTAAACATGGTGGTTGGTTTGTGTCCTTGACTTTGAGGGTGATTGCTCCTTCACTTCCCATGATAACTTTGATTTCAACTCAAAAGACCTTGCTTGTTTATTGATTGACCACTTTCTCTGTCACCCTTATCACAGAAAATACCTCTAATCCATTCAAACCCAATACCATTTATCTATTGTGTTGTGCTCATGTATTGACATATACCGAATCTTTGTGTTTCACAGGAATCCCAAAGCACGTCAATTACCACCCACTTAGTGCGCATACTATTCTTTCCTGACTTAAACCACTTTGATGTACTAGCCAAACTCCGCTTTGTATAATTAGAAAGTTGGTGGCAAATTTTGAAGTCATTTCTCACTTGTTTGGACCGAATAGATTCAGGAAGAGGAAGTAAACAAGACAAAAAGGAATGGAGTAAGGACAATGGAAAGAGATGATTCCTTACAAAAAACTACAACGTAGAAACTTATCAAATATGGATACCAACTCTAATGACCATGACATGCACCTTTGGATTAAGTGGCATAATCTATCAAGCAAGTCTGATGTTCAACTC
This sequence comes from Nicotiana sylvestris, assembly GCF_000393655.2. Lineage (NCBI taxonomy): Eukaryota > Viridiplantae > Streptophyta > Magnoliopsida > Solanales > Solanaceae > Nicotiana > Nicotiana sylvestris. The sequence continues at coordinate 196,569,881 of NC_091064.1, forward strand.
TTGTTATACCCCTAAACCGTGAAACTGGGTTTCAGTGCTTAGATTATCCAATCTGATTCACGATCCTTATTCGACTTATAGTGCCCGAAGGATTTTCACCATAAAGCCTCTCTCATTTTGTTCTTTCTCTCAACTCACCATTGCCTTATGGTGCCTATGAAGATTTTCACCAATAAGACTCTCTCATTTTGTCCTTTCTTCTTATTTCCTCTAATTCTGCAAATGACAAGGCATTAACCATGGTAAAAAGTGCATATACTCTTGGCGTGTCTAAACTCAGCACCCTCAAAGATTATCTGAGAGGCCTTTTTAGGCCGTAATGTGGCTTTTGTACGGGGTTAGAAAGAAAGGATATCATAAAGGCTCAAAATAACTAAGACAATGGGATTAATTTATTTACAACTTTTGGAGTCCATTCTAAAAAATTTTGCCCCAATTTCTAAAATAAGGGAATTTGATTCTTTTTTTTTCTTTTGATGGAGTTACTAAGAAAGACTGCCCCACTTTCGACTTTATGGGATTATGAAATATTTTATTTGGTATGACCGAACCGTAAGGCTGCCTACGTATCTTGTAGTGATAAAAATCAGGTCAAACGTAGTTCACAAGACTACTTTTGCCCTTTTTCTTTTTCTTTTTTTTTTCCTTTTTTTCCTTCTTTTTTTTTATTTTTCTCTTTTTTCTCTTTTTCCTTTTGGAATAAACTTTCTAAAATAAACCTATGGGGTCATGAACCTTTTTTTTATAACTCTAACTTGATTCTAAAAGAGGGGAGGTCAAAGAAATCAGTCCAAGCTCAGAAGGGTATCGAATGGTATAAGTGTTTTGGGTAGCTGAAAGAGGGCCTCCCAATCCCTGAAAATGACAAGTACAACACATGCAACTTGAAACGAAAAAGGAAGAGCACACACAATAAATCTTTTACATCTTCGACATTCATATCACTAATATGCTTTCCACTTTATTTTTTATTTTTTTAGTGCCTTGTCAAGTATAGAATTCTCATTGGGTGATTTCTTCTTCACGATGGATACCCTCCGTCTGTTCAGAGCAAACTCCCTTGGCTTTATCTTGTTATTTGAGGTACACTTGAACTCAAAATTGCTCACTTCAAATTGTCTGGGATGTACTCTCCTTGAATGAATTCTTGTCACCCTATTAACTTACCAAATTATCTGCCCCAGTTTCACTTGGTTCGGGCTTTAAATGATCTCAAAAGGTCTTTACTTATTTCCCTCAAATGTCCTTATCATCTTCAAATTGTTCTATTGCTTCATGATTAAAATAAATTTTAAGACCAGACCTAGAATTATGTATGCATGTCATGTCACTAGAGCCAACATGAAAATAACTATAAAAGAAGAAGAGATCTAAACAAAAAAATGACTAGAAATAACAGAAAATAGGAAATTGCACTAGACAGACGATGACAGGGTTTGAACAACAAAATAAGCAAAATAAACTGGGGTTACAATCCTGAAACAAACCTAGACAACACTAAACGAGTTATTACGACTAAACGAACTAGGAAAAATAAAAGGATAGAAGGGTTTGGGTCACAAGACAATATTCGGATCACAACCCTGAAATAACCCGGACAACAGAAATGACAACAAAATAAACCACCAGAACTCCTCCTTGACTAACCAAAAAGGGAGTGTCTTTCCAGTTACCAAGCTCGACATCTTAACCACTGAGTTCCACATCAGTATTACCAATATCATTACCAATTTCAATCACATCGACCTCAGCAAATAGCTTTTGGGTCCCTTTTGCCAACTTGTTCTTAAGATATACTTTTGGAACTAAGACTGATAGCGCTGAAAACTTTGCGGCAAAGGGCCCTCCGAGGATCTCAGAAGAATTCTCATATTCCTTTTCACCACAAATCATACCTACCATATGCGTCTCATTATGAACAGGCGATGCACTTTGGCTAGTGTCTACTGCATCTGGATTTTGCACGATAATGTCACCTACATCAATAAGCTTCTGAACTGCTCTTTTCAGATGCTAACATTTTTCTATGATGTGACCCGGGGCATTAGAGCAATATGCGCACCTTTGAGAATAATCAAAATTCTTTAGAAGAGGGTTCGACATTTTTATCTGAATCGACTTCAACATGTCCAATTGCCTCAACTTTTGGAACAAACTGGCATATAATTCTCCAATAGGAGTGAAAGTCTTTTCTTTTTCCTGCTGCCTTTTTATATTGTACTATGGCCTCGGTTGGAACCTCCTACGGGTAGGTGGTTAACATGCTTGAGGAGGATGGTATGACATTTGTGGAGGTGGTGCAAGTCATTGCGAGTCTCGTGGGTATGGAGCAATGGCGGTGCACTGTGGATAGAGTACTAGGAAGGTGAGGCATGACCTTGGTGATTTTGTGAAGGAAAGTAGCATTGGGAAGGATTATCTGGAATACGAGGATATTTATGGGGTCGGTATTGAGGTTGAAAGCGTTTAGCTGGAATGCCCACTGGATCCTGTCGTTGGCGGGACTTAGCAGCAATTTTTCTCTCAATCGGAGAACTGACCCGAGCAACTTGTTCGTTCCATCTGAGCCAAAACTCCCTAAAACTTCCCTCGAGTTTTTTTCCATCTGAGATAGGGAAGAATGGTCCGGGATAATGTCTACATTTTACTGGTAGTGCCGAACAAAATCTTGAGTCATGTCACCCCATGCATGCCACTTAATGACATTTTGACGAGTAAGCCACTCCAAGGCTTCCCCACTCAAACTCTCACTGAAATGTGCCATCAAAAAATCATCTTTCCCTCAAACACTTCTCATTTCACTGTAATAACCCCTTAGATGGGCTCCTGGATCTCCACACCCATCATATAAATCAAACTTTCGTATCTTAAACCCAGCGGGCAACTGGACATCGGGAAACAAGCACAAGTCTTTGTAAGACACACTTATCTGGCTCTCTATCCCTTGCATGTTTCTTAGAGACTGCTCTAAGATTTTTACCTTCCTGGATATCTCATCTTGCTCCACTGTCTTAGCAAGCTTTTTAGTTTCACCGAGAGGCTCAAAATGAGGAGCGTGAGAGTATGGATCTGAGACCTTGAAAGTTGGTTCTAGAGCATAGTGTTGGGCATCGGGGATTTTGAACACAGTCTTGCTAAAGGATGGAGAAAAAGTAGCTGGTGGAGGAGCTACAAAAGCATGAGTGGCCAAAAGAGCGGGATATGAGGCGGTTTTGGCGGGTGGAGTGTGAAAAGGTTGTAGGTAGATATCAGTAGAAGTAGGAAGCTGGATTTGTGACAGTGGCAGAATGGTGATAAGGTTTTCAGTGTAGTTAGCGGGAACTGATGGTGGAGGACGCCCACTAATCCAGGCTTGGTATATTTCGGTCATCTGTCCTTTCAACCTTAAGACCTCTTCTTTCAACTCAGATTCTGATTCAACAATTCCCTTAGATGGATCAATAACCCCTGTGTCCAAGTCTTCGCTAGTCATGGCTACCTTGCTCTTTGACCTTGTGTTGTATGGATGAATTACTTAATAACCACAAACCAACCTCCCTTCTGCTCAGCGACGATAACAAAAGGAACAAAATAGGGTCATCCTGTTAGCATTAGGGCATTTAACAGCTAAAAATATCACATTGCATGCAATGCACCTAACATAAATTAACGGTTCTAGAATGACTTCGACGGTCACAAGGTCACTTGGCATCATCCCAATTTTGTTCATTTCAATCTTCTTTTTTCTTTTCTTTTCTAGCACTTGCTTGCTCATTTTCCTTCCTCTTTTTTTCTTCTAGTTATTACTCTTTTATTTCCTCTCATTTCTCATATCCCATAATTTCACCTTCCTTTTTTTCTTTTTCTTTTTTTCCTTTTTTTTCTTTTAACTTAAAAAAATAATTCGATCGAATCCTATGTAGGTTGCCTACGTATCATGATGCCGCATGAATTAGATCTTTCCGTAGTTCGGAAAAGTAATGGATAAATTAAACTAAAAAAAGTCTTTTTGGATTATTCATTTACAACTTTTTTTGATTTTCAAATACAAAATAGGAAATATGATAAAGAGAGACTCAATTCAACTATACTACGACAAACTCCGACACCAACTAAAAGAATCATTGCTACTGAATATAACTATAGTACAAGACAACATAAAAAAGAAACAAACTCAAAATATAAAAAATTTCTCTTTAAGCAACTCCTGGATGCAACGGTCCTGACCAGATGGTTCTGGGGTGTTTGTCATGCTCAAACTCTGGTAAGTAGATCCACATCTGTATAAGAAAACTAAAGTCAAATAGAGTTAAGGATTTAGAACACTATGTGAGGCAGTAACACTCCCTGTTGGACACATGCAAGACATGATTGTCCAAAATAGCCTACATGGCCAAAAGGCGGCTAGAAGTGCAAACTCAACAAAGGTGACCTCTAAGGCATGGAAAAATTACTTTTGCAAAAATGACTGATTTTGTAGAAATGGCCAATGTGAGCAAAAAACGGCTAAGCATGCAAATTCAACAGAATGGGCCTTAAAATAAAGGACACTTTGTTGTGGACCTAGGACTCGAAGACATGGGTTAATCGAACTTCTTTTGCGAAAATAGGCCTATTTTGCAAAACTGCCTATGTGGCCAAAAGCTGTAGATATGTAAATTTGACAAGGATGGACCTTAAAGTAAAGAGACACCTAATTGTAGATTGGAGACTCTCCATAGACAATTAAACAAACCACTTTGCGAAAATAGTCCTATTTTGTAAAATGACCGATGTGGCCAAAAGTGGCTAGACATGCAAGATTTGGCTTAGACCCCGCGAAGCCGAGGACCTAAGACTCACTAAGAAGACTGAATACTATGTGGGTTGCCTACATATCACGCCCCGAAAGACGAGAATCAGGTATGCGTGGCTCTGGCAAATTGGATACGGGTGAAAGTTAAAAAAAACAAACAATTTAGAGAAAAATATATTTTCTGTCTCTTTTGTTTTGAAAAATGATGAAATATGTAAACTCTTTTTGGATTTTTTTATTTTTATTTTTTTCGAAAATGATGGGAAAGTGCAAAATCTTTTTGGATTTTTCATGTTTTTTTTTCTTTAAAAAAATGTGAAAGAAGAACATAACTAGGCCTTACTTGCTTTATTTTTTACACTTCACCCTATTTCTTTCTCATTTATCCTCAACCATCATTGGTCCACCAAATGACCACTTTTACCCTTGAAGATTGCAACATGTAGCACATAAGATGCAACAGGATAGTCTTTTATTTTTTGGGTACACCTGTCCTAGACGCGCCCAACCCCTGTGTTGAATCCCCAAAGTCAAATGCAAATGATGTGAATACCGTTCCTACTAGGGATCTGGCATGAGGCTGAGTTATTCTAGGTTTAGAACCTGGGTGTATTGTTCTAGGCTTGGTGCACCCGAGCGGACAACTCGAGCCGGGGGGGGGGAGAGGCTACGTACCGGGAACCAAAAGGTCATCCAGTATTGTAATTTGTCTGAACCTCTTTCTAAATTAGGGTATGACACTAACAGAAAAGAAGTCACGCCAGCATGCACTTCCTCAAAGATGAGAAGAGAAGGGTTTCACAGCAGTTTATATACAGTTTAAATAATATCAAAGCGGTAAAAAGCGGCATTTAGCACATTAGGCCCAAACACGTAAAATCAGATAATAAACAAAGCCAATTATAACAATTATTCTAAGCTCACTCTGAACCAGAGATTCTGGGTTCTTTTTCTCAGCAGAGTCGCCAGAGCTGTCACACCTCCTTTTTCTACCCCCCGAAAGGGTGATAAGAGAGTTTTTTCCAATTTAAGTGACAATCGAAATGTGATTATTTTATTTAAAATTCAGAGTCGCCACTTGGGATAATTTATGGTGTCCCAAGTCACCTATTTTAAATCCCGAATCGAGGAATGATTGACTATGTTTTACAGTCCGCGAAACACAGAAATCCGAGTAAGGAATTTTGTTAATCCGGGAGAAGGTGTTAGGCATTTCCGAGTTCTGTGATTTTAGCATGATCGCTCAACTATTACTATTGGCCTATTTATCTGATTTTAAAACATTTTTTGAAACCAATGTGCATTTTACCCCTTTTAAAACCGCTTTTAATAATCCACGCTTGCCAATTACCTACTTATTTGATACACATTGCGAATCATGTCAAGGGAACCGTACCCACGATCTACGACATGTTTATTTTATTAACAGGATTAAAATTGTGGCCGGGTCACATAAATGTAGCCTCGAATTTTAGAAATTAAAGCATCACAACTACGTCGTGGGAACCCTACCTGTAGCTATGACAATTTATTAAAAAGCTCAATTTCATAAACTTTAGCGCCTGAGCCCATTTAATCTAATTTGAAGTAATTTAGTTGAAGAATAGCAACCCAATTTCTATACTGTGACAAAATCATGTTCAACTATAACCAATTCAAGTAAACACGCGTAGATAACCGAGCGAGCAAATTCAAAACCACAGAGATTACAGAATCAACCGTATAATATCACCAAACAAATAATTAATATCAACCTTGCATAAAACGAATGGAGGATGAAAGAGTTGAACCTTAATATAGCCGGACAATTGATTGTTTCACTACTTTGAACTCGAGATGTAACAAACCGCGGACGGAACTCGAATTAGCACCGGAAAACTCCACACCCAAACTCGAAGCAACTGGGCTAAGCCTCCTGCTACTCACATTCTCACGCCTTTTTGATTGATTCCCCTGTTCGCCAATAGTTATGCATTCATGTTGCTGAAAAAAGGAAAGAAAGTACTAAGACTGCTTAATCTTCTCGATATCGATATCTTTTCCTTTGGTAAATATGCAGCTTGGATCTCTGTCTGCTTGTTCAAAGGCATGGCGGTCGGATTCAGTAATGAGAGAGCGTCGACACTTAGACAAAACTTCATAGCGAATTGGATGAATGAAGGCATCGTCGACGTCGGACTGAGAATGTGAATCAAGAAAGACGATGGGTCCTAATCCAAGTACTGTTGCAGAACTAAATCCTTCCTTTCGAGAGCTACTTCTATTCCAAATAGCATTGAGTGGAGCCTCTTGAGATTCGTGTCAATGAAGAAGAAGAAGCTTTGGCTCCATGGAAAATGGATGCTGCTCTTGTTTCTTGTAAGTTTTTTAGGTTAGTCCTTCATGAAGAAGAAGCCTAGCGTTCTTTTGTGAAGTAGAAGCTGAAGTTCTGGGGGGCTGGTTGTCTAATTTTGGTTTATGCGGCTATTTTTGTCTTAGCTTTTCTAGGGGTTTTCCATGAAGAAGAAAGGGTTTGTGTCTAGGTTCCCCATTAGAAAAACGGCTGATCCTCCTCCTTTCTTGGTCTCTAGCGTTAGCCCTTTCTTTATAGGTTTAGGGTTCTGGGGTTATATTTAGGTTAGGGGGTATGAGCCTAGGAATTATGGGCTTAGGAATTATGGGTTAGATCCGAAAATTAGGCTTGAAAATGGGTTGTATGAGCCTAGATTTTATTCTTTCTCTGTGAACAAGACTAAAAATACGACCTCATTTACCAATTAATCCTACTTAAGTAAAATAACTATTAAGATAAGACTAATCGTTGAAACAAACCTATTTTTTGGTATTTTCAAATATCATATTAAAATAAAAATAAGGTACTACTTTTTGTATTTTTTAGTTTTACGAAAGGTATATAAATTAAAAGCAACTAAAAAGAAGAAATATTTTTGTAAGTTTTATTTTTTTGATAAATTAAAGTAAAAGAGTCAAAACTAATTGAAATATCGATATTAGACCTAAACTAAATATTTACATGCTAAAATATAAAAAATCTCGGGGAAGGTCAAAAATCGCATGTCTACACATTTTATACTAACAGTCTAAATAACTAAGCTCTAACTTCCCAGCTAACTTAACTTATCTAGCTATGTACAGCTGTCAATACTTTTAACCATTCAACGCTAACTCATTTTTTTAGTGGATAGCATCGATGGATAACTAATTTTCTTAATCTATTTTACCACCACTAATTATATGTCGTCCCTACTCCTAGAAGCTTTAATTCTTATGACGATCTAAAATTAATATACAATAATAGTGAATGGTTACAGTAAAAAATGACAAATATCAATTGATTTTAGGTGGACTGTTTAATATATATATAGGGTCTAGGCTAAAGTTACTGAGTTTATGTAAACAAGTAAATGACACTTGCCTACTCACCCGTTATGAACAACTTACCGGCTTCACTTGGCCTAGTCCAGCAAATTGATTAGAACAACGTGTTAATCAAGCATTAACCCATTCTGTATGAACATTAAAGTACTACTCACTATTTTTGCTAGTTATTACTATTTATTAGTAGTATGGAAAACCACGAGTTGCCGCTGCTGAATTGAAGACATTTAAAAATATGCCTTTGTCTAATTGTCTTTTATTTGAATTGTTATTATCAATGCTTAAGGGGGGTGGCCTAATTAAGTCCTAACTAATCCCTGCTAATGCGTTCTTTTTATTTACTTTTTTTTTCAGAACGGTCATTTTCATACTTAAAATGATGAAGCTAGTCGAAGATTAGGAACTCTTTTTTAGTGCCAATAGAGATGCTATTGTTCCACAAAGAAAATATTGAAAATTCGTTGGTTTATTTTTATTTATTTTTTAATCAAGGAGTCGGCTAAACTTTGTTAATTAGCGTGTCATAATTTGGTGAGAAGAATAATTATATTCTAAACAAATGTCAAATAATTCATCTTTTAAAAGGCTTCTGCTTGGAAACATTTTTTTTTTAAACCTAGAAGTCTATGATTTAGATTGCATTGGACGGTTTTACCTAAGCCAACTGTACCAGAAAGCTAATACTCCATAATGGTTGGTACCACTGTTCTTGTCAATTATCTTCAAATCTTCAACATCATAGAGCTTTCATAATGTAGCCAATTTAATTTGAAAACCTAAAACAACAATAATCAACGGGGTGAATATAGATTGATATTCTTTGAGCAACTACTGCTTAGCTAGGCATGCATTCTTTTCAACCAACAACTATATATAATTATACCCCAGTCCCAAACAAATTAGGTTTCGCTCTGCTTGGTTATTAATTATGTACTAAAAAATATAATATTGATTAATTTGGATCATTTTGTTTTATTTTCCCTTTGGTTGTGTCAAGTATTAACTAAGCATTTTCAACTATTTCCTTTTCACTTTTACCTTAGGAATGAAAGCGATGATCATTAATAAGGCCAAAGTAAGATTTACACAAATTGAAGAAATTGAGAAATCCACGTTCAAACAAAAATGAATGTGAAGGAAGAAAAAGAAAGTTATCAATTCACTCATCAGCTTTCTAAAGAGATATCAATTCACTCATCCAAAATTGTACAAATTCCATAATTATATCCAGACATTATTCTTCTTTGCAGAATACACTTGCTCCAGCTTTTCTAAAAGGAAAGAATATAACCAGATAATTTCTATTATTAAATTATTTGTCACATCATTTTCTTCCCTTTTTTAAAACAAAATTATTGTAATAGTTTTCTGTTCAGAGGGTATTATAGCTAGATTACTATTAACAACCCCTAGCTAATCAATTAAAATTATTATTTGCATATGTAGGCCTTTTTGCCACCATAAGACTAATCTTGGTTCCTTTCCCGTGTCTTTATTTAACCAATTATTATTTAAACTAATTATAGTTTATGCACCGTGATTTGGCTTCTTTTCTATATAATTTGATATGATGCCATTGAAATTGAAGGAAAATGAAAGCCATGTTTCAAGGAGGGAAAATGGCATAGAAAGATGGACCTCCACAAAGAAAGGTGGTGGTTGAATATGATGTATACATGAATAATAAAGCAAACTAGGAGCTAATAGAAATAAAAATATCATTAATTATTACTAGTTGAAAAGGAAGACAAGGCACTATCACTCTACATACAAATGAATGAAGCAATATAATTAATTAGCTGGCGACCAAACAAATCTTGATGATTTTTAAGGATTTTTTAGGAAAAAGAAAAAGTGAAATTTCTTTGTCACGAATCATAATGGGATTTTCTTGGGACAAAATATAAAATTAGTCAATTGGCCGAAAATAATTGCATTTCCTAGCCAAAAGTATAAGTATATATATATATATATTATTTTTAAAAATAGCTATAAATATATATTTTTCATTTTATTTCTTTTCTTTTCTTTTCTTTAATTTCTTCTCTTCTTTTCGTCCATTCATTTTGTGCAAATGTATGGAAGTATGAGTTTGATCCAGAGAAAGATAAGAACATGGACCTGAAATCCAACATTTCTTGGCCCATATAGACACCGCTACTCTCACAGACTTCTCACTGCCCAATGTATGTTGAGCACTTTTACTAGAAACCTGCCTTTTGAAAATCCCAATTGTAAGAAAAAGAATGAAGGGAAACCTACGTACGTGACACAACAAATATATATATAGTATCTATCATTTGTAACTATTCTTTTAGAAAATTATCATTTGTAGTTATATTTAAATTTTATAACAAATCCACCAATAGTATTAAAATTAGAGAGTTGTGATTCGGGCATCACTTGTTTAAAAATAAAATTCCACGTTCCGAGGCCTTAAAAACCTCTCTTAGCACCACCTCGATTTGCGTGCACAATCCGGGCGCGTAGCCGGAAAGCCTAAATGTGAAAATCTGTGAAAAATGATAAATTTTGACTATAAAATGAATTAATTTGACTTCGGTCAATATTTTAGATAAACGGACCCGTAATTTGACAGTCCCGGAGGGTCCGTAGGAAAATATGGGACTTGGGCGTTTGCCCGGAATCGAATTCCGAGGTCCCAAGCCCGAGAAATGAATTTTCAAAGAAATTATTTTTTGAAATAGTTTAAAGGTTTTGGAAATGAATTTTGATTAGAACGTGCTGGTATCGGGCCCGTATCTTGGTTTCGGCGCCCAGTACAGGTCTTATATATGATTTAAGATAACTCTGTGAAGTTTGGTAAGAAACGGAATCCGTTTGACGTGATTCGGACCTTAAATGCAAATTTGATGTTTAAAGGAGTTTTGAGAAATTTCATTGATCTTGAGGTCTAATTCGATGTTCATGATGTTATTTTGGTGATTTGAGTACACGAATAAGTCAGTGGGATGTTTTTGAGGTTGTGTATATAATTGGTTTGGAGCCCCGAGGGCTCGGGTGAGTTTTGGATAAGCCACGGGGTGGATTTTTAGACTCAGAAAGTTGCATGTTTCTGATGTTCAGTACCAAGGGATTTTACTCTTCGCGTTCGCGTGGTCCCTCTCGCGGACGTGTAAGGCAAATTTCCCAGGTGCCAGATTTCTTCTTTGCGAACGCGAAGCTTGAGACGTGAACGCGAGGCTAAAGGGGGAATACGCTTCGCGAACGCGTCCATGCACTCGCGAACGCGTATGGTTAAGGCCTGGGGAGGGATCACCATTTTGTGCATCGCGAACGCGACCACTGGCCCGCCAATGCGTAGGCTTGAGGAGCCAAAGCTCCGCGAACGCGAAGGTCTGTCAGACCTAACTCATCGCGAACGCGATGACCAATTTCGCCCAGTTATTTTATGTTTCAAAAACAGAATGCCATACGGGATTTTCATTATTTTTCACAAACTTCATCTTCTCCACACCTCTTGGGAGATTTTTGAAGAAGAACTTCACCATAGCTTCATAGATATGTAATCCTAAGCTCGTTTTCTTCCATTTTTATCAACACCCACTAGATTTCTAAGCCTAAAAAATGTGATTAAGGGCAGAAAATTAGCAATTTGGGAAGAGTTAGGGCTTTTTGATTATTTGAGAATTTGACCTTGTTTTGGAGTCGGATTTCAAAACAAACTATATATTTGGTGAATGAGTGATCGGGTTTTGGTCTGAACCTCGTGTTTTGACCAAGCAGGCCCGGGGTCGTTTTTTGAATTTTTGGGAAGAATGATTAGAAAGCTATAATTAAGTATTGGAATTGGATTGTTTAGCATTTATTGATGTTATTAACTCGATTATGTCTAGATACAATTGATTTGGAGCCGAATTCGAAAGGAAAGGTGGTGTTTGAGGATTGAGTTGGCCGTGGAAGTTCGAGGTAAGTGTTTGGTCTAACCTTAGCTTGAGGGATTAAGAGTTGAGTCCTATTTGCTATGTGGTAATTGTTGAGTACGACGTATAGGCATGGTGAAGAGTATCTATATGTTGGTGTCTAGCATGCCCGTGAGTCTTTATATTGTGATTATCATGACTTTGTTGTATCTTTCATGCCTTAGTGGTGGTTCCTATTTGTGGTATAAAGTTTGTGGAAGGAATTGTGATCTATGAACCTTGAGGAGCGTTGGCTCAAGTTGTATAACGAAGTGTGAAAGTATAAGTGATAATTGAACCTCCAAAGCATTGGCTCGAGTTGTGAAGTGAATAGTGAAGCAGAAGTGAGAAAGAGAAGAGATCATTATGTTGTCACCCTTACCGGGCTATTGTTGATTTATTTGTTATCTCCCTTGCCGGGATGTTGATGTTATTGATGTTGTTCCCTTGCCGGGATTAAATTGTTGAATTGTTGTTCCCTTGCCGGGATTTTTATTGCAATGTCATTTGTTCCCTTGCCCTATTGTTTGTGATTGTTGTTTGTGTAAGGAAGAGAGTTAAAGTACGAAGGGTGATGCGGTGTATTGTTTGTTTTGTGAGGAAAGAGTGTAAAGCACGAAGGGTGATGCCGTGTATGATTGTGAGGAAAAAGTGTAAAGCACGAAGGGTGATGTCGTGCCTCACGATGTACCATTCCGTGCCGATTATATTGATTATATGGTGAGGAAAGAGAGTAAAAGCACGAAGGGTGATGCCGTGTACATTTTTATTATATGATTGCTTTGGTGAAGACGGGAGTAAAAGCACGAAGGGTGATGTCGTGCATTTATTGATTTCTGATTCTTTGTTGATATCCGAGTTATATTGTTCCTTTCATTACTTGATGTCTTTCTATTCGAAATGGTTATCTCCCCCACAGCATGCTCCCCCTCCCATATTGACTAGTTATTTCTGTATTTCTTTCCGTTGTATATGTATTTGAACTGCACAGGTTTATTTGGTAGTCTGGTCCTAGGCTCGTGACTACTTCGCCGAGGTTAGGCTAGACACTTACCAGCACATGGGGTCGGTTGTGCTCATACTACACTCTGCACTGTGTGTAGATCCGTGAGCAACTTTTAGACCATAGTGTGGAAGCTATCTTCAGTCCACCCGAAGATCCAAGGTAGACCTGCAGGCGTCCGCATGCCCTGGCTTCTCCCTCTATCCCAATTTCCTGTTTCATCTTCCTTCTATTCAGAAACAATGTACTATTATTTCTTCAGACTTTGTATGTAGCAATCTTAGACAGTCTGTGACACCGTGACACCAGGTTTTGGGTAGTTAAGGCTTTCAGTATTTATAATAGATATAGTTTTCATATATTTTATTGTTGTCTTCCGCTTAAATTTGAATTTCCGCAGTTATCACGTTATCGCCTTATATTTGTTATAAAGAAATAATTGTTTAATGAAGTAATTAGATCAAAGGTTTGGCTTGCCTAGCTCACATTAGTAGGCGCCATCACGACTCCCAAGGGTGAAAAATCCGGGTCGTGACAAGAGTACTTTCGTAGCTCAGCTAGTTAGAGCATCCGCTTAGCAAGCGAAGTTCTTGAGTTCGACTCTCAACAAATATATATTTTTTTTTGTATTTTTGTATTCGCCTTTGTTGTATACTTTGCGCGAATGAACACAAAAGATACATATTTTATCCTTTGTATACATCCCTATATTCTGCCTTGGTTATTTTCATTGGACAAACGAATACAGTTGATACAAGTTGTAGACGTTGTGCGAACGAATACAATTGCATGAACGAATACTCTGAATACAAGTAATACAAGCTGGTAACAATTGAATCGAAGCTAAGGATGAGATTTAGGCAAACTATTGTTGGTAATTAGGCTCTAAATTATAGTGCTTTATAAAAATTTCACAAGAATCAAATGCCCCATAGGAATACACATTTTTAGTGCTTTTTTTTTGTTAGTTTAACCATCTGCTATCTTAAATTTACTGGCTCGACTAATTCAAATGCGCATTAACTTTTTAAAAGCATTATAAACCGTGCATCTATGCAAAGAAGTGGGAATAGTAATCAGTTCATTACACATGACGTTGGGTCTCTACTGTGTTTAACTTCTCATTCTGTCTTAAATACTTAGTAATATTCATTGGCTCTAAACGTGCTTAGTTACCTAATTATTACCATCACTTTCGACATAAAACAAAAGGAAATAAAAAGAGTAACTAACTTTTGCTCATTTTTCCAATTCATTCATTAGTAGGGGATCTTTGCTTCAGTGCAAAGGGTCTTAATTTGACCACTATAATACACAATAACGAAAATCATTAACAGACAGAAAATGTAATGAATTAAATTGTTTTTGGTTCACATGATATGTCTGAAGCTCAGCTTTTAGAGTTTAAGGTAGGGAATAATGAAAGTACCTAATCAATTATTTTCTGAGACAAGCATTGCATATCATGGACAGCAAATTCTGTCTTGTTTTAAATGCTTATCAGATTTTAAGCTGCTGGCATGTGCACAATAATACAATATATTGCAAATCTCAGTGTCCTCCATATACTAATCAATTACTCAAATAACTTCTATTTCTTCCGTCCAAATTTATATGACGGTGCTCGAATTTCAAAAGTCAAATAAGTTATTTTTTGCCGTAAACTTTTCATATGATTTTTAAATATTTTGAATTATTAATTATTATAACGTATAGTACTTTTACGTAGTTTGAAAATATGAATTTTATATCGAAAAACTAAAAAATTCGATGTTTAACATAGTAAAAAAATATGAAGTATAAAGTTTAAAAAGCGAAAAGTATCACATAAATTGAGACAGAGAAAATAATAATTATGGACTCAATTTAAGTCATCGATGATCATGTAAAATTGGAGGAAAAAAAATATTGTCACCCCTAGTAATTACTAGCCCATCATACCTGGCAAACCTCTTCAATTTGGTACAAGCTAGAAGATCTCTGCAATGTACACTTTTAATTGAAAGAAAAATTATGAAAACAAATCAACAATTAACAAAATCAAAGTAAGCTATTAATGGTATTTATAAGGTCTCGAATTCTCACATTCCACTATGCAATATATACTGTGATACTTGCATATTTTGGTCCTGGAACACACTTGAACACTTTACACATTAATCCTTTATAGGAACCTCAGCATAAACCTTATAAAAGGAATAAAAATAGGAATTTTTACAAAAATAGCCGGCCGAATTTAGGGTTTATTTTTTTAGCTGTTAAACATAGATTATATATTGATGCATGGTTATACATAAATTATATATGGATTATGCATATATTATATATCTACCAATTATGCTTAAGCGATTGGATCGACGAGTATTTAGGTTAATTTTTCTAAGAAATATCAACTAAATTTTTGATAGCCACCTCACAAAATTCACCAGAGGGGTAAATATTTTCAAGTCTGTGGAGCTCTTCTTTTCTCTTACTTTTTGCAACCCACTCAATATTGTCCTTTTCTTTGTTTGATACCCTATCAATTTTCGCAATAAATAGTGGCAGCCAAACACTGCTGAATCTTAACAAACTCATACAACTATTTTCTTCTTTCCCATCATTATTTGCACCGAGCTAGACTCAAAAGTACTTTTTTATGGCTAGCCAGAATTGAAAATATTGTAGTAATAACTAATAAGTCAGTGAGATGACAGTGGCTAATAATGTGTTGACATAACAAAAAGACATGGGAAAATGTCAAAGTTTAAAATAAATTACCACCGAAAGTTTTGTGAATATTGCAGATAAATGCAGTTCATTGCCATTTTGTGTGTGTGTGTGTGTTTGTTTTCTTTTATGTTAGCTAAGGAACCATACTCCCATTTTGCTCTTTGATGACTCTTTGGCTTTTAATCAAAGAAGACAATAATGGACCTCATTTTGCGTTTTTTATTTTATTTTTAATTAGTACTTTTTACCCAAATTGTATGCCACCTATCCTAATTTAATCTAAGTAGGCCAAATTTAACCTTATACTATATGTATAATCAGATGCGGATCAAAAATTTTAATTTTATGGGTTCAAGGGTTTCGACTTCAACCACTGAACCCATCGCCTTATTTGAATTATGGGTTCATACCTCAATTTTTTCAGTAATTTTAATAAATTTTACACTGAAAATTCAAGTTTAGAATAAAAGTCACGGGTTCAATTGAAACCGGATTCACCCCTGTGTATAATTCAATTTTATCCCTATACTATGCATATGAATTAATTTTGCCTCCTCTTCCACTACCAGCAATGTTGCCCTGAGATCAATAATATGGACTCAAATCAACTGAAATCAATCGCTAGACATCTACCATGATTTGATTCAAATTTCATAAACTAAACGGTATTATAATTAAGAACCAAAGGATGAAAAGCACGTAAGTAAGAACACATGGAACTGAGAGCGATCATAATTCAGCGATCAATAACCCCACCAAACTTAATTACGTGCATGCAAGTTAAAACAAGAATCCATCATTTACTTGCCCTACACGTACGTTTTATCTAATTAATTATCCCCCTCTCTCAACTCTGTGTGACTACAATTACTACTTTCTAAAAAATCCTACCTCCTTTAATTCGTTTATACAAATCATATGATTATACTAAGCTAATATTAGTATTACATGACAAATAATTAATAAAGTTCAATAATACACGTAAGAAGATGATAAATATGAAAGTGTAGGTTTACTAGAACCACCTTTCATTTATACATATTTGTTTAACCCCCCGCGCATGGAGCTTTATGAAGGTAAAGGGGTCCCCTCGTATATGACATAGCAAACAATTGCATCTTTGCATAAAACAAAGGTAAATGATTCGGTGCTATAAAGGAATTATAGAACTCTCTTATGACTTTTCTGGCATCAGAAGCAAGCAACGTGACATTGAATTTCTTCTTCTTATATTACAAAAATTTGATTTCCGCTAGGTGGGAAGCTACCATTTTTCAATCTCTTTCGTAGTTTGTTTTTTCTTTCCTCTAGTATAATGAGTAAAGGGACTTTCAATATATCAATTACTGGTTGTTAGCAATTCTCACGTAGCCGATGGACCCTTATTTTTACTGCTTAATTATCTTTAAGTATGCAGAGATTAACCTTATTTGCCCTCTCTTATAAACAAGTGAATTTTCCAACACTCATAGTACGTAGTATTTATATAGAGTACTAAAGCTAGGGTTAGACTTAATAAGCCGACTAATTAGCCAGCATCCCTTGTGGTGTACTAGGCCCAAAAGACTAGTACTTCTAACTATGAATAATGACAAACAAATTATGCAAAAAGAAAAAGATGAATGATGATGGATATATCTTATTAGCTAGGACGGTGGTTTTGGTGACTAACTATGTTACCATATGGAGACAGCACCCATATATCTCTATTACCTCTTCTTTTTTGCTAAGTTTGAAACACTTTGATGTTTCTATTCATCAGTCAATTAAGAAGTGCACATCCTCATATACTGGTGCACATTCTGATAGGATGTGCACGTCAATTAAGAGTGCACATTCTGATTAACGTATTCCTTTAATATTCATAATCAAATATACTGTTTACTTTTTCTCGTCCGTATACATAAATTATACAATAATTATACACCATTATATACATGTTCTATATGGATTATGAATATATTACACATCCTTTGGCTGTTTTAAGCTTAAGCGCTTAGGTAATTGGCTATTTAAATTAATTCTTCAAAAAATTAATAGTTGAGGCCCATGATACAAACTACCAAGTCCATTGGGTCAATGAGGAGTGAAGGACCAGATGACTTTTTATGTTGGGCTTCACCCGATTTCTGGCCTCGAAATTGTGGGCTTTTATCTTTTCGAGCCTGCATTCTGAAGCTTTGGGTCTACCTGATTGATGACGTAGGCTAGGAAAATTTTGAACCTTGTCTCAGCCCGAGACCATTGGGCCTATCCTTTATTTCTAG
This sequence comes from Nicotiana sylvestris, assembly GCF_000393655.2. Taxonomy (NCBI): domain Eukaryota; kingdom Viridiplantae; phylum Streptophyta; class Magnoliopsida; order Solanales; family Solanaceae; genus Nicotiana; species Nicotiana sylvestris. The sequence goes on from NC_091064.1 coordinate 196,587,938, forward strand.
GGCAGAAATGTCCCGTAAAAATCGGGAGAAATTTAAAAATAGCCAGATTTATAATTGCTCGTTCAAAAATAGCCCACTTTCAAAAGTAATCGAAATTTAGCCACTTTTCATGTAAAGATAAATCTGAACGAAAACACTGTTCAAAACCTGAGAAATATGCTAGTATATTATACTGGAGATCCAGCATAAGTATGTTTGAACTACATCATATTATACTGGAGTTCCAGGATAAATATGCTCGAACTCCAACATAATATGATGGAGTTCCAGCATAAGTACACTAGAACTCCAGCATAATATACTGGAGTTCCAGCAAGTATAATTGTCTAGTATAATATACTGGAGTTTGGAGCACCGGTGCTCCAGTCTCCGGTATATTATACTGGAGTCAGCAAAGTATACCGGTCCAGCATAATATGCTGGAGTTCATACACAGATGCACCGAACTCCATTATATTATGCTGGACTGGTCTCTATTGCAGCAAAATAGTGGCTATTTTTTATTGACTTTGTAAACGTTGGGTATTTTTGAATGACCAGTCCGAAAACTGGCTATGCCGTGCTATTTTTACATAAAAATCCCAACTTACCAATCTCTAGCCATTAATCATAGACTTACCAAAACTAACCAAGCACATATAAAAATAGAAAACCCAAAGAAATAAGATTTTCTCTCCACGAATCACACACAAAGATCTCTTTTCATATTTTTAAGCATGATTATTAACATTAGATGTAAGACGGAAAGGAAATTTCATGGATGAGGTAGCAAATAAGGTGATGAAATACAAAAAATTATATATAGAAAAATCCAAAAATCTAAGAAAAATGGGACTTTTTTCAATGGGTATATTTGAGATTCATTGAAAACATATAGATGAGCCAATATACAAAATTTAAGGAAGATTGGAGGTGATTTGGACTAATTTGGTATCAAAATTCATAGTTAAAATCGAGTCCAAAAAAATCTTCTGCGACACATGTATCAAACTTGTATCACACATGTATGCATGGATATACATGTGATACACATTTGATACAAATGTGATATACAAGTGATATATAGTGTGATACACATATATTTTTTTTATGTTCATCTTCTGCTTCGAATTTTCAATTCAAACCACCTAAAAACTCTACCAAATCATCCCAAAATTGAGATTCAAACTCCTTAAACTGTACTCAATCTATTCTAATAACACTCACTCAAAAGAAAGCAAAAAATTGATCATTTTTGGCTACAAATAGCTAATTGGCTAATATTAGTAATATTTTATGAATTGGCCAATTTTTGTAATAAGCTACTTATAAATAGACATAAATGGTATTTTCCTTATTTTTATAGAAAATTTTCATAATTACCTATAGATTCACAAATTTTTTCATAATCTACAACTAGTAAAAAATAACATATTCTACAACAAATATATAAAAAAATATACTCTAAAAATATGGTAGATTCCATATTAAGGGGGAATCTCATTCTGAAACGTATCCCATAATTTTCCCCTAAAAATGCTCCAAATATATATAACACAATATAAAAGAAAGAAATATTATTAGCAAATATACTATACACAGTATAATATATACAAAACTATATATATATATATATATATATATATATATATATATATATATATATATACACATATACAAGCATATGTATTTTATATAAAGCTGTTAAACGGGTGGGCCGGGCTGGGCCGGTTCCGGGTTGGTACAGTAACGGGTTTAGCGGGCTGGGTTAATCCGGGTAAAAATTGAACCATAAGGGTTACGGGTTGAGGGGGCCGGGCCGAGCCGGGTTTAGTGTATTTTTAATTATTTTTTGAAATTTTGTATAACTATTGTAAGTTATATTAATACTTTGTATTAATTAAGAGAATACAAGTAAGATGGGAAAAAATTGCACTTATTGCAAGTGCTACTTTATTTCTTAATTTCAAGTTTCAACTTTCAAACTTACAAAATGAAATGTTTACATTTTTTTCAACAAGTAAACTGGTAAAGTAGTAATTTCAAATGTTTTGCATCGCCCTAGCAAGTTCATCATAATCAATATGAACCGATTGACCTTCTTCTAGCGTGTTAAATTCGGATGGGTTTCCATGTGTTAATATATCTCCAAGTTTCTCGTCTTCTGGGCTATCAACATCTTCCTTTCCTTGATTTCTTCGTTCCGATCTAATCCAATCTCTGAAACATACTAAAAGTTCCAAAGCATTGCTTCCCAATGAGTGGCGGGTGTCTCCAAGTTGTTGTCTTGCTTGACTAGATGCACTCTCCGATGCAACAGTAGAAATTGTCACATTCAGCACGTCCCGAACCATAGCGAAAAGAACAGGAAATTGCTTTCCATTTTCATGCCACCATCCCAGCGGTGAAAATTCCTTTGTGCGAGGCTCCTTTTGCTTCTGCAAGTAGAATTGAAGTTCATCAATATTCCTGCTACTGGTTTGAGTGTTAGAAAATGTAGAAAAAATATTAAAACTATCAAGGCCTTCTTCATCATCCACAGTAGCAGAAGTGCTACATTGCATAGCGGGATTAACATTGCCAGAAGCACGAGCAGCATTATCACATTCATTTGCATAATAATTATATAGTTGTTGTAAATATTCATTTAGCTTGTTCATAGAAACATATAAATTTGGGGTTTCAGTTTCTCCAATCTCCATATAAGTATATAAAGCATTCATTAATTGGTGACAATCAGACATTTTAAAAGAAGGATTTAAAACTGCACCAATTAAATAAATCGGAGGAATTGGAAAGAAATATTTTTTGAATTTTGCTTGCATTTTTTCAACAACATCCTTATATTTTTCTTTCTTCTTAAATTCAGATAGTAGAAAAGAAATTTCAGCTATATGTACTAAAGCCATAGTAACAGTGGGTAATATGCTCCAGAAAACTCAACAGTAGCTGTATAAAATTTATGTAAAAATTTAACAACATCATTAATGACCTCCCAAGTATCACTTGTTAACATACGCCTTGGATCAGTACAATGTGCATTAGCAACTTCAGTTATTGGGAATCTATATTTGTAGCAACATTTTAAAAATATATATGTATAATTCCATCTAGTAACAATTTTGTCTGGCATGAATCTAGGTTTAAGGTTATACTGGATACACTTAGTCTTAAATTCTTTTATTCTAGATTGTCTATTATTTCCTTGAATAACACCAACTGCTCTTCTAACATGAGTAATCTCAACTGAAAATAAATCAAGGCCACTTTTAGCAATTAAATTATAAACATGACATGCACACCTAACATGAAAAATATCATCAAGAGGTGGTTGCAAATGCATTTTTAAAATTGAAATTGCGGCATTATTGTTAGAAGCATTATCAAAAGACATACACAATACTTTTTTGTTTAGATTATAAAATTCAACAACTTCAACAATAGTACTACTTATAAACGCAACAGTATGACTCTGATCTTCATCATATTTAAAAGCGATAATACGTTTTTGCATACAAGTACTATCATCTATCCAATGGCATGTATTTGTCAAATAATCAGTTCCATTAACAGCATGACCAATATCAGAAGTTAGACATACTTTAGAAGGAAGGTGGCTAAACAAATAACGTATGTATGTTTGATATTGTCCATGAAGTCTAAAGATATCTGCTTTACAAGTACTTCTAGGGATACCTTTAAATAAAGGATTGTAAATCCTTTGAATATACATAATAAGATACGATGAAGAAGCAAAAGAAAAAGGTAGACAACCCAAACCAATCATTTTTGCTAATTCCTCACGATCCCTCATTTTATCATATTTTACTAGACCTCCAGTAGTAGGGCTAATAGTTGTTTGATTTCCATCCCCATCAGTGTCCCATTCTATGGGATGGTCAACTCTCATATGTCTACTAAGCGTCCCATTCCCACCTAAATTTCCTCCAGCCAAATGTTTAAAAGTATCATTATAAATTGTGCACCTAACTCTATCAGTACCTTCTACTATTTCAAAAAAATTCCAAACCTTACTTCTTTTTCTACGAGTAGAAGTCGGAGCCACAGGTGGTCTACTAGGAGTGGTGCCACGACCACCACCCCTTGTAGCACTAGCAACTCCAACTCCAATACTACCAACTCCACCACTAGTAGGTGTAGGTGGTATCTCATCTTCTATTCCAATTTCATTATCTTCTATTCCAAAATCTTCTTGTAATTGTTCATAATCTATATCTACATTATCATTAGGCGATGATTCAGAAACATGTGTTAATGGGTCATTACTATTACTATCAGAAGCTCCAGGACTACCTCTTTTTTATTTCCACCCCTACCAGTAACTTTTCTACACGCTCTTTTAGCAGCACTAAACATATTGTAAAAATTAAAGTATAAGCTAAAATTAAATATGCAATTAAAATATTAAATAAGAGAAAGAGTTGGAGGGAGTGCACCGAATTCGACAATAAATTGAGCACTTGATTACGCAATTCCGGTGTTACCACGAACAAACGTCAAGCAAGTATTTCAATTTTGAACTTCAAACTTCAAATTTCCGAATGACAACTTCCGATAAATTAAATTCAAGAAAAGAGAGCCAAATAAAAATTATAAAATTAGAAGATGAAATCTTGCAAATTGAAGGGAAGAGAGAAATTGAGAATTTGAGAATTGAGATTGAGATAAGAATTTTGAGTGAAAAAATGAAGAAGAGGGGGGGGGGTATTTATAGATTTTTAAAAGGGTTAATTTTGTAAAGTATTAAATACAAAAAATTAAAAAAAAAAGGATCATTTATGCAACAAATCCGTTGGCCAACAGATATGTGATGAAAAATCTGATTTTCCAACGGATAGTGGGCCCCACGCTGCAGGAAAGTACAAAAAAAATAATAAATTTTTTTTTCTAACAGTTAACCGGTCCGGGCCGGTCCGGGTTAACCGGTTCGGGCACTGTTCATGCCAACCGGGTTACCCGTGCCCGGTTAACCGCTTGCCCAAACGAACCCCTCCGTCCCCGGCCTAACCCCCCTACCCAGCCCACCCGGCCCCCTATGAACCGGTCCGGTCCGGTTCCGGTTTAAACCGGTCTGGGCCGGTCCGGTTCCGGTCCAACCCGACCCATTAGCCACCTTTAATTATATATATGAGCAGGGGCGGATTTATAGGCAAGAAAAGAGGTATGTGAACCCATGGTCTCTCCACCAAACTAAGTATTTTATGTACATATTTTTTAGAATTGATCTAATATAATCTGCTGGCACCCATGCTCCAAAGAGGCTAAATGATGCACTTGGTTGAATACTGAGTTATTTGCCTAAAGGAGTAGGGATCAAATCTCACTTAATATTATTTTTTGTCTCTTTTCTTTAATGGTGCACCCATGTTATAAAAATCATAGATTCGCCTCTGTATATGAGCTTGTAGAGAGAGAGATAACTAAAAGATAGAATAACATACCATATAGTATATGTAATATTACAATGATACGTTATAAAGAAAACTTTACGAAGAATGAGCAAACTTGGAGAAAGCCTAGGAGATTTTTAGATGATGCATAGGTGTTCTAATAGAGAAGGAAATGAAAATATTGTAAAATTTAAATGTGAAAATACATGTTTGTTTTAAAAGTGGATATACATTGATTGTATTAATGACTAATAGATGGATAGTTTTTTTTTTTATAAAAGGGGAAACTCGCAGCCGCTACGACCTTTACCACATCCTTTGCCCTTCGGGTAAGCACTCTGTGGTGAGCACTTTGTGCGCACTAGGTAAACCTCCCGCTGTGTAATAGCCTGCAAACCATACAGGAGATGTAAACCGCACTAGGCAAGCGCTGTGCAACAGGCTCAATCCAGAAGGCATTAGGGGGGATTCAATCCCGATCATCTATATGGATGACCACCCTCCAAACCAACTAGGAGTAATTTTAGGAGTTTATGAAATAAAAAAGTTAAAAAATAATAAGAAAATGCATTTTATGGAATTTTCTCAAAGTAGTTGTAATATTTTTAAAGAAGTTGTATTATGTGTAAATTCCTCTATTTTTATTATGTTGGTTTTTATTTGTTTTGTTTTCTTTTGTTGTTTCTTTTATTAGTCTATTTGATTCGGTCTTTTTTTAAATATTGAATCAAATTAAAGAGTAGTAGTTTTTTAAAATTAAAATTCAAACCTAACCAAATAATAGAATATGTTCTTTTTACTTTGAGATGGTTTGAAGTTTTGTTAGGTTCGTATTTTTCGATTTTTCTTAAATATTCTTAATCACATTAGAATCAGCCTATATTTGAACCAATCTAATTCAGGTTGAAACAACCACTATTATACAAAAGCATGTGACTCCATTATTTTTGAGTAACTCATTCAACTGAGGTAAGTGGTGTTTAAGAAAACTCGAAAAATCAAATCAAATTAAAAAAATGAATCAGTACGACTTAAAATACCGATATGTATTTGGTTTAATACAATTGTTACAGGAATCCATTTTTGTGTATCTTAATGCATGATTATTAAGTATATGTTATTGCAATAATAGTGACTTAGCTTGCCTAATTACTGTTAGAGTCTGTTAAGCTGTTAGAGTTAGTTATCACTATTAGAGGTGGTTAATTGCACATATAGTGCACGTGAGAATATAGCCTATGCTAGTCTATAAAAGGCTGTCATTGTACGCTTTGAGAAATAAGAAAATATCTTTTTCTTCTTCATTCTCCATCTTAGATTTAGAATATCCATCTCTGCATGTGCCCTAATCCATCGCTCAATATTGAGTAGTGAATCTTCATCTATGTATCAATTTCTTTATGGTATCATAGCGGCGATCGTGAGGATCTGTTCCGGCGTGAAGCTCCGAAAAAATTGAGCTGAATTACATAAGATAATTCCTGCAGACATGGCTGGAAACATGGTAAGCTCGCTTGATCATAATCACTTGCTATTTCTTCAAGCAGGAGATACTCCAGGGCTAGTTTTGATCCCAGTTAAGCTCACAGGGCCAGAGAATTATGCCCTGTGGAGCAGGCAATGAAACTAGCTTTGGGAGAAAAAGGTAAGCTTGGATTTGTAGACGGTTCCTGTACTAAGAGCAGATACAGAGGTGAATTAGTTGAGTAATAGGAAAAGTTTAATGCAATAGTGTTGTCTTGGATTGGAGGTACAATTTCAAACGGCTTAATGCCAGGAATGTATTTGCTTTAGATGCGAGAAAGGCGTGGAATGACTTTCAGAAGAGATTTGATCGTTCAAACCTAACAAGGATCTATCACCTTTGGATTGAGACTGCAACAATGAGGCATGGAACAGATTCAGTGACCAGCTATTACACTAAAATGAAAGACCTATGGGATGAGTTGGATGTTTTAGCTCCACTCTCTTCCTGTGATTGTGAGGAATCAAGGCCATCAGTGATCACTTGAAATCACAGTGTGTGTGTGTGTGTGTGTGTGCTGCAGTTCCTTATGGGCTTAAATGAAACCTATGGGAATGTGAGGAGTAACATACTTGCAAGGAGATCAGTACTTACTATCAATGAAGCTTATGCGATTGTGACTCGGGAAGGGCACAAGGCTAATTTGTGAACATTGTGGCTATAAGGATCACTTGAAGGAAAACTGCTATAAAATTGTAGGATACCCTCCCGATTATAAAAGTAAGAAGAAAACTGGACAATTTGGTAGAAACACAAACCAGCTAGGTGGTAAAGCACAGTAGACTACTGGAGGATTCTGACCATATACCAATAATGCAACAACTGAAAATCAGCTGCAAGGACATTTTTGCACTAAAGAAGAATATCACAGTTGAAGGGTCTCCTGAACAAGCCACCATCAAATGACAGTACCTCAAATGTGATGGCACGTACTGTTACATTATTATCTAGTACCTATACATATGAGTGAATAATTGATTCTGGAGCATCTCATCATATTACACCATGCAAGGAACTATTAGAAGAACTAAGGATCTTAGAAAAACAACATGACAGTAGAGTGCAAGTGCCAACACGAAGTAGATCTTCCATAGCATGTGTAGGAAATACAGTGATTTTAGGGAGTCATAAAATCACAAATGTATTACATGTCCCGGACTTCAAATTTAATCTACTTTCACTGTCAAAGTTAACAAAGGAGCTACTGTGTAAGTCACTTTTTTCGTAACTTCTATGTGTTTCAGGGACTTTACAATGGCAAAAATTTGATATTTTTGCTACAAATAGCTAATTGGTTAATTTGGCTAATATTAGTAATATCTTATCAATTGACCAATTTTTATAATGAGCTACCTATAAATGGACATAGCTGGTAATTTCTCTTTTTTTCTAACACTTCCTTCCAATTTTATGAATAATGACAAACAAATTATGCAAAAAGAAAAAAGATGAACGGTGAAGGATATATCTTATTAGCTAGGACGGTGGTTTTGGTGACTAACTATGTTATCATATGGAGACGACAGCACCATTTGTGGGATTATACTGGATCGTTGTTATTGTTGTTGTTGTTGTAGGCTGTAGTTATCTTTTAAATATCCGTATACATAAATTGAACTTTTTTTTTTTTTAAATTCATCTTCCACATTAGATGACCTTTGTCCTCTTTTACTTTTTGATTCATTAGTTGGTGACTGGCACTTAGTACAAGTTGAATATGTCATCGGTTATGTTTTATAGTCTAATTGTTTTAGAGGAATGCAAAATATCCAAAATTTTATCTTACAGCTAAGCATGACGCTAAATTATGGAACAGATGGTGGTTCTTGTCTTGAATTCTTCGAGCAATGTCATGTATATATTGTAAGAGGCATTATCCAAATATTTTGTCACATTTTGCAACATTCACGGTATATTTTTTTCTACTTTTTCCGACTATTTATTTGTAATCAGAATTTATACCTCATGGTATTAGTTAAGGTTGTCTATTTTTTTTACTACTTTTTCCGACTACTTATTTATAATTAGAATCATAAATTATTTTCTCATCAAACAAAATAACGGTTTAGAGTATTAGATTCACCAAAGACGATTTTAAGAAGAAACAAGAAAAGGGATAGTACACAAATGGCCGACCCTGTTTACTATTTACTTTTTCTAGCTCATATACATAAATTATATAATGATTATACACTATTATATACATATTCTATATGGATTATAAATATGTTATACATCCTCCGACTATTTTAAATTTAAACGCTTAAATAGTTGGCTATTTAAGTTAATTCTTCAAAAAATTAATAGTTGAGGCCCATGAAACAAACTACTAAGTCCATTGGGTCAATGAGGAGGGAAGGACCAGATAAATTTTTATGTTGGGCTTCACCCGATTTCTGGCCTCGAAATTGTGGGCTTTTATCTTTTCGGTAGGCTAGGAAAGTTTGAAGATTTAACCTAAATAGCCGCTCATTTAATCTCTTAAACTGAAAATAGCAGACGAATGTATAATATTTATGTATATATATAACATGTACAATATATGTATAAATATGTATGGTTAATGTATAATCTATGTATAGCGACTAATAAGAGTATACATTAAATGTAACCGACTATTTGTAGAATAATCCCGAAAATTTTTGAACTTTGCCAAACTCGGACCGAGACCATTGGGCCTAGATCCTATTCTTTATTTTTAGAGATTTTTTCATTCTTATACACTATTTGAAACTTTATTACCCTTAATGTCCATGTTTAGCTAATTACCCGGCATAAACAAGTTTTATTTACAAAATATATATAATCCACTCTAAAAGACTCTCAAATTCATTATTTGTGCCTTCAATCAAAGGATTTAGTTACACTCTTTTTCTTTTTCTTTTCTCCTCTCTCCCCTTTCTCTCTAGATCTTCCAACTGATAAAATACTCACATTATTTTCGAGGATGATGGGATTTTCTTAAGCGCAACTTGAATCTCTAGTGACAAAACTTTATCTCCTTAAGCGCAGCTTCCTAGATTATCACAATATGGGATTTTTTCACAATAAGTATTCTGAGTAAAGCTATTTCTCGCATGATTTGCTACCTCCGTTTATCACAAATTCCCTTCTTTGGACTTTTTCTTTTCTTCTTCTTTCATTGTGATGAATCGATTTAACATTGACTGGGGCTTTCTCTTCATTACGCGCCATGACTGGTTCTGTGAATTGCGAAGAACTGAAATCCTATAGATTTTGCAGTTGGGGATTTGGGGGGAAATCTTAAGTAAATTGAGATGCTAAACTCTAATGTTTCACTCTGGAGCAGGGAGCTCCAACGACAGAATAGAGAATTCATACAACTTTCATAAATTATTTCTACAAGTACAATTATAATATCATACAACTTAAAAACAAATTTTATACAATAAGTCTTTTATATATTTTATATTTGATTTACACAAAGTAAACATAAATTTCATATAACTAATTATACATTATACAACTTATCTACAATTTTCATACATTACTACTCAGTTATATACAACTACAATATCATATAAACTTAAATATAATTTTTATACAATATTGTTCAACTTTCATACAATAGTTTATATATATATATATATATATATATATATATATATATATATATATATATAAACAAAATATAATTTTTCTACTACAATTTCGTAAATAATGTATATCATGTCTTCTTTTTCTTCTTTGAGTTTCAATTTGAAATTCAGCCTAAAGCAAGTCTAATCTTCACCAAAACACGCTCAAAATTGAGATATAAACTCCAAACCATATTCACAATTGTTTACAACAACACTCAATCCAAACAAATAATAGTTTTTGAAAACCCAAATTCGAATTCAAAGTTTCAAAGCTTTTTAATGGCTGTCAATGGTGGAACTGCTACTCTCTTTTCCTTTGTTTTACATTACTAAAATTAGGGATTGAGAGATAGAGAGAGAGACGTAGAGAGAATTCTCAATTCTTTGAATTGAGATATAAACTCCAATAGTTGCAACAACACCCAATCCAAACAAATAATTGTTTTTGAAAACCCAAATTCGAATTCAAAAGATTCAAACCTTTTTAATGGTTGTCAATGATGGAATTGTTGCTTCCTTTTCCTTTGCTCTACTTTACTGGACGGGATTGAGAGATAGAGAGACGTAGAGAGAGAAAGAACGCATGAGAGAGAGAGAGCGCGCACATGAGGGAGAGAATAAAGATGGAAAATAATTGATTCCTAATATAAAGGGATACTCATTTAATTCCTAAAATGTATATAATTGGTAAATTTGTATATAAGAGTTAATTAAATTGAAACTTGAATAGGGAAGGTAATAAAGTTTCCAATAGTGTATAGGTATGTAAAAATTCCTTTTTTTTTATGTTGCTTTTTATTTGTTTTGTTTTCATTTGTTGTTTCCTTTTATTAGTCATTTGATTCGATTTTTTTAAATATCGAATCAAATTAAATAATATTATTTTTAAAAAATTAAAATTCAAACCTAACCAAGTTTGGGATGGTTTGAATTTTTATTAGGTTCGTATTTTTCGATTTTTCTTAAACATTTTTAATCAAAATTGAATCAGCCTATATTTGAACCAAACTAATTTAGGTTGAAATTACCACCATTATACAAAAGTATGTGATTCCATTATTTTTGAGTGACTCATTGAACTGCGGTAAGTGGTGTTTAAGAAAACTCGAAAAATCAAATCAAATTGAAAAAATGAATCAGTACGACTTAAAATACCGATATGTATTTGTTTTAATACAATTGTTACAGGAATCCATTTTTGTGTATCTTAATGCATGATTGATTTATCATGCGTTAAGAAAAAATTGAATCGAATAGACCGAACATAGTTAGTTTAGTTTTTTTTCTTAAGGAAAGTTAAATAAAATCGAACCATCAACACCCTTATCCGAGACTAATATAAAGCGGATAGTACCTATGTCAAAGAGACATCTCTTGTATCCAACGTACAAGTTTTTTGACGGATTTCGATTAGCCCGAAATTTCGTAGGTTCATAAGAAACGATTTAGTGATCAATACAGGAGGAACTCAAGGACACAGTGGTCCTCAGTATCTATAGAACAATTTCAAAGTAGGAGAGCTTTTGATTGCATAGCATTTAATCTTCAAATGCAATTCAATTGTCGTGATACAGACATTATACCTGCTTTTGATTTCAATTATTTCTGATTCCCCTTTTTTGACCCGTTATTGATAATTATAAATAATAATTGAGCTCCGGTCCTTGTGGAATAAGCAATAATAAGTGTCACATTCGACAAATTTTATTACTAACATAATTTCATTATTTGATTGCATCTCCTTTATTTATAAAGCTGACGACTATTCCCTTTCATTTTGGCCGAATGCACGACCTGACTTTGGACCTAAATTAAAATAGGCCGAAAGTTGATGAGCAAAAAGAGAGTGCATATATAAAGAAAGAAGCAAAAGTTTGGAAATGAAAAAATAATTAAGAATTAATAGTACGGAAATATTTTGTTTTTATCTCTAAGGTGAATACTATATGGAGGAAAATGTTTTCATAATTTTATATCATTTTTCTATGTCGTCTAGTTAGGCATAAAAGTGTGATATATAATACTTGAATAAAACGTAGTGTTATAGTATAGTATATAAGAAGATAATATTTTGGTGATATTTTAGGTATTAAGGTTGGTTAAATATTTAAGTGCTGATAAAAACATGTGAATCGAATAAAAGTTGGAATATTTATAAAAGAAGAATGTTTTCGGCTAAAACAGAAGCGGAAAACATTTTTCAGATTTCAGGGTAATCAAATAGTAAACCCATTTTCTTTTAAAATATTACTTTTCAGAAAAAAAATTTACTTTTAAATTAAAACGCACCACAAAATCCATTTGGAAAATTCTGAGATCAAATTCAATAGGGACAAGATTGCAGTTTTTCAAAAATTCTGCGTTGTTGCATATGTTACGAACTTTTATAAAGTAACATAAAACTTGCTAGTATTAATTATTTAATTCTCTATACAACTAATGGAAAATGTTCAAATAAAATTACGACCGCCACCTTTCTTTCTTTTAAATAGAGGTTAGGTTAAAGCTGACCACTTCCATTAAATAACGCCAAATAGTACTCTATAAACAAAATACTTAAGAACTTTTGTGAGGTAAGATACTGACAAGCTTGAAGATTTATCGTTTTATTTCACAATTTTTCAGTGGGAGATGTAGCTATATAGCTACATTGGACAAAGAAAAACGAATATAAAGGTAAAAAGAAAGCCATAAAACGAGGGATTTGATTCTTATGTAATACTAATTGGGATTTAGTGACCTTGAGAATGTAATTATGGTATGGTTTTTTTCTCCAAGGGCCTATTTTTATGAAAAAAATAGCTAGAAAAATAAACTTTCGTGAACTTGATTACAATTAAAAAAAGCTCAATAGAAATCACATGATTTCTAAAATTATTTACTCACATTCATTGTTTATATTAAACGAATGAATACGAGCCATATGTATATGGGTTAGAATCTGACTAAGGGAATCTGGCACAAGGATAAATTACTGATCACGTTCAACTATGCCTTATATAAAGGACTTAGCGGTCGTTGTAAATATATTTCGGTTAATACGCCCGGAGTCGAATCCCACGGGAAATTAACCTATTAAGCACAACTACTAGACTCGCACAAATTCACGCAATCAATCTTCAGAAATATTTAAGTAACGAATTGGATATTTACTAACTAAATATTACGTAATGAAAATGCAATAAATAATAACTATCTACGAACGGGTTGTAGATAAGAATTGGAATGATCTAAGGTTATGATTTCCCCTAATATCAGAATCTTTTCCGCTATGTCTTCTATAAATTTGCCTAAGTCTTCTCTACCGATCATGAGTACTTTGACTGTCGTAACTCTGTCCCGAGTAATTACCACAATATACTAGACATATTCTCCCGAATTACGCTAGCTGGCCTTAAGTACAGCTCACTCAGATCGCACTAAGGTTTCGTTATCCCTAATCCCACCTTTAAACCCTTCGTATTGATCCCTCATATACGTTAGGAGTGATGTTTGTTTAACAATTACTTAAATATGCATTCTATCCCAAGTAATACATACTAAATAGGCAGAGTTATTTGGGGGCCCTTTAATCAACATCAATAATAATATAGTTGAACAAATAGAGAAAATACTATGGCAAATCTATAGTAATGTAATAAGAAAGTCATCCTCCAATCGATTCCATCAAAACCCTAGATTAGGAGTTTAGCTACTCATACTCATAGTAACAATATCTAAAGTATTTTGTATAATTGAATTACAAAGTAAGGATAAAGGGATGTAGAAATCGATTATTCTAACTCCCAACAGTTGTTCCACGAGCTATCCTTGTCTCCGGCTGCAAAAGTCCTTCAAAGTGGCGTTTTTAGATCTATTTATATGTTTAAGACAAGACCTAAATGTGTAGCTCAAATCCTAGTCAAACCAGGAGACGAACTAAGTCTTCAAAACTCGAACTGGATCTCGCCCCAGGCCTAGCGTCGCCAGGCATAACGCCTTGTGGACCAGGCCTCAGGCCTGGCGTTGCCAGGTATAACGCCTGGTTAAGCTTGTCCTATGCCTTGCCTCGCTAGTCTCTCGCCAAGTTCAAGCCTGGCGTCACTAGGGATATCGCCAGTTTCAAGCCTGGCATCGCCAGGTTTCTCATTCGCTGCTCCCACACACGCTTTTGACTTGTACATATCCTTTTTTATCTACTTTCATCTCCAATTCACTTACACACAAAATGGACCCTATTACGCGCAAATAAAGTGTAATTTATCATTAAAGAGTACAAAATTCAAGGCGAATAATGTGCTAAACCATGAATTATAGCCACACATCAATATCCCACACTTAGACATTGCTCGCCTGTAAGCACGTGATTTTTGCCCTATATGAGAATTACTCCCAAAAAATCCAAAAATAAAATGATTTTTCTTTGGTGTGCAATTTTGTGATATTTTGTGATATTTTGAATAATTATTTGTATTTGTCTGTGCGTGTTTATTTGATAAATTAATAAAAAATACAAAAATATGTCAGATTTTGCATGTAGGATTTAATTCTATAGTTGTTAGTAATTAAATTTGTTTTACAAAAATTAAAAAATTACAAAAATAAGCATCGTTTGCATTTTTAGCATTTAATGTCCAAATATACAATTTTATGCTTAATTAATACTTAATTGTGCGTTAATTGTTATTGGGAGTTAATTTGCGCTTTTATAACTTAATTTAATTCTTAATAATAGTTTAAGTATTTTTATAATTTAGTTTTAGAGAAATAAAAGAAGAAAAGAAAGCAAAAATATAAAGAAAGTCGGAATTAGGCCTCTTCTTCAATTTCAAGCCACAGGCCCAAAAATTGGCCCAATCTTCCCTACGACCCAGTCCATTTCGAACTGGGTCGACCCAGTCCATAACCCAAAAGACTCAAACCCCATTTGTCTTTCATTTTTACAAAACAAAAACAAAACAAAAAAAAATAAGAGAAGAAAACCCTAAAAATCTAAACCATCCGCCCCCCCCCTCTCCTATCTTCTTCTTCTTCTTCTTCCTCAAGCTCACATCCCTTCCTCCCATGGCAGACCTTCCCCCCTCACACCCCTGCCCCCCTCACGTCAACACACACACAACACAACCACTCTCACCCCCACGACATCCCCTCGCTGCCATGGCTGCGTTTTTCAAGTTCGTCGAGCAACTTCTACGCCACCATTGTTGCCCGTAGTTGCTTCTCCTCCTGCTGTTGCGTTTTCTTCTTCTCCAACACTGCTGCTGCTGCGTTTTTCATCCTTCATGTTGCTGCTGTGTCGTCCAAACAAACCACCACAACTGCTGCCCGCCGCGTCCAGCCATGGACGAGCTTCATCGAGCTCGAACTCGAGCTCCCATGGCTGCCGTTGCATCTTCTCCGACACCGCTGCTGCCACTGTTTCGTGCTGCTGCTCCAGCAGTGTTGCTGCTGCTGCCTTCTGCTTGTGGCGGGCTGCCATTCTTCGTTTTAAACGATGCCAAACGACCACCTTCTTTGGTCGTCCGTTCGTAGTCGTCTTCGACGTCAAGTTATCTTGGTGCGAGATTCGTTCTCGGACAGATTTGTTTACAATCAAAGTTCGTCGTTGATTCATCTCCGGTTAGTTGTTTTTGAGTTTTATTTTTGTCCATATTTTTGTTTGATATTTTCCGGATCCAAAATCGTTAAAGAATTCAATTCTTGTTTTGTTCGTTGTTCATCGTTGAAATTATTTTTCTAGTTTGTTCATGTTCATGTGCTTTGTTAAAATTAATTTTCAGATTTCAAAATAGAAGTTTAATTAGTTGTTTTCATGTTTATTTCATGTTTGTATTATTGTTTAAGTAAGTATTTGTTAGTTTGATGTTTGTTAGATTCAAATTGAAATTTAATCAACTATTTCTTCAATTTGTTTCATGTGTTTATGTATTGTTAGAAATTGTTAATATTGTTAAGTTCAAGTTTAAGTTCATAATTGTTTCTTCGTCGATCTTGTTATTTGTTTAAAGAATTTAGTTGTGTTAAAGGAATATATTGTTTTAATCGTTTAATCCGTCATGTTTGTTGTGTTAAAATAGATTCATTCATGTTCATACTTTGTTTGGATGATCTTGAATCCGAATTTTGTATAGTTTGATTTCTTGTTTACCATTTATGATTATTGCTTGAATTGTTCTCATAATCTTGTTTAAAGTTTAATATAAGAATTGTTTGTTGTAATGTTGTTAGAGTTGATTTTAAGTTCAATATGATTGAATTTAGAAATCTTCATACTTTGTTTGTTGTTGTTGTTGAATCCGAAAATAGGATTGTTTGTTGCTAAAATATTGTTCAATCAAATTTTAGTTGTTCTTGGTTGTTCAATTTGTGTTCATGTGATTTGTTGTTGAAATGTTGTTAAAATCATGTTCATGTGATATTGTTGTTATGATGTTCATCCGTGTTCATATTGTTGTTTGAACATTGTTAGAAATTGATCATATTGTCTATATTTTGGTTAAGTTTGATTAATTGATGTGTTATAGCTGATGGGTAGTTTGGTAAATTTGTAATACGTTCAGGGGTAGTTTGGTAATTTCAGTAAGGTCGGAAGGGGTAGTTTAGGAATTGTACATTTTGTAATTGTTTATTTGAAGCATGGGGGACAAAATGAAATGGGGTGGGTTGTGATATGATTATTTAATATAAAGGGGGGACAAGATTTAATTTAAAGGGGAATCTTGCATTATTTTAAATAAAGCATGGGGGACAAAATGAAATGGGGTGGTGTGATATGTTATTTAATGTAATGGGAATGAGTGGGAAGATAATGGGTTTGGTAGAGAAAATGGGTTGATTTTAATTAATGGAAAGATTTTATGAGAGGGGTTATAAGAAGTCTTGAAATCAGAATAAAAAGGGAGGACAAGAGAAATACACACAGAAAAAAAAACGAGAGAGAGAAACAAATCTGAAAATAAGAGAGAGAAAAGGGCTGAACACTTGAGAGATAGAAAATTCCGAAAATTATTGAAGCTTTCAAATAAAAAAAAACTAAAAAAAATATTCTGTTTTCTTTTGTTGTTTGAAATCAGAATTGATTGTTGTTTCATAAAAGCTGAAGCTTTTTTTTTTTTGGATTACTACTCTACCGGTTTGTTACTGGGTTGTTACTGTTGCTGGGCTATTGTTGCTGTGTTGTACTGATTTTATTGCTGCTGCTGATTCTCATCTTCATTTTCTTTTGCTTCCAATATCAGGTACACAACTGACACGCTGGTTATTGTAATCCGAAATATGAAGCATGAATACGAAAAATGAAGAGTTGAAATTCTGAATTATATTTAATTATATTCTGAATTTTATTTGTATGTATAAATTATGTAGTTTGCAAAAAATCATAATCATGTAGATATTTAATACATATAGTGGAACATTCGACGATAGCTTAACAAATGAACTATCTACATCTATTGACTAAAAATAAATAAATGGTGTAGTAATTCCGTCGAATCAAAAATCAAACGAATAGGCCATCTAGTAGGAAGTTGGTAGAAATTTATTTAGTTAAATAATATTGGTTAATTGCAGCACGTAAATGGTCTAGGATTAAAATTAGAATTGTTATGTTTTTTTTAATTTGACAAACTGAGAACATGCCTAGTATAATGTAACTAGGTAATAACATGTAAATAAATTAAGATATTTCTCCTTTATTTTGTAGAGACAAATTTCAATAAAAATGTAGGCATTTTAGGACTGTCCTTTTAAAAATAAAATGAGAGGAGCGTCGCCCAATAAAATGCACTAATTGCGGGGCCCTCAATAAATATTTAATTGAGTATTTAGAATTCGGGATGGATTGTTTAGTGAATTCCACAGTCTTACCCATAAATAATAATACGCTAATCGCTTTAGGCACGATTTAATAATAATACATTCTTAAACATGGGTGCGCATTTATGCGACCCAAATCCAAATCCTAAAACATTGAATAAAAATACGTTCCGGATCGCGGGTGCATTTTATGTGACGCAATCCAAAGACATATTTTTAAACGATGTTCACATTCTTGTAAAAATAATAATAACAATTATGAAAGCGGTAAAAAGATAAAATTTGCACATAAGTTCATATTTGTATAAAATCAGATAATCAAGCCGAATATAACAGTTGAGCAACCGTGCTAGAACCACGGAACTCGGGAATGCCTAACACCTTCTCCCGGGTTAACAGAATTCCTTATCCGGATTTCTGGTTCGCAGACTGTAATACAGAGTCATTCTTTTCCTCGATTCGGGATTAAATTGGTGACTTGGGACACCCTAAATCTCCCAAGTGGCGACTCTGAAATAAATAAATAAATCCCGTTTCGATTGTCCTTTAATTGGAAAAAACTCCTTGTACCCTCGCGGGGGCGGAAAAAGGAGGTGTGACAGCTCTGGCGACTCTGCTGGGGACTTAACCCAGAACCAGTGGTTCAGGGTTAGAAATTCGAGCTCATATAAATTGTTATATTTGGTTTTATCTGATTTTTACATGATTGAGCCTAATGTGCTAAATGCTGCTTTTACCGCTTTGATATTACGTGAACTGTGTATAAACTGTGCCGAAACCCATCTCCTCTCTCAGTCTTCTAAATCATGAAGAAGGGTGTACTTCGTACGACTTCTTTTCTGTATAGTGTCAAATCCCAATTTAGAACGAGGTTCGGACAAGTTGCTAAGCCGGTGAAGCTTCTGTATTCCCGGTACGCTACCCCCCTCGGCTCGAGCTGTCCGCTCGGGTAAGCCAGGTCTAGAACAAACACCCAGGTTCTGAACCTAGTATAACAAAGCCACATGCCGGATCCCTAGTAGGAACGTTTGTTTGCATCACGTGCATCTGACTTTGGAGGCTCAACAAAGGGGTTGAGTCTGTCTAGGACAGGTGCACCAAAAATGAAAATGACCATCCTGATCCATCTTACTTGTTACTACTTGCGCATTAATTTGATTCGGACTTGTGTGTTGACTGACTTGTGAATATCAAGAATAATATTTTGAAATTGAAAAAAAAAGAAATAGCGGTTAGGGAATTGATTGTTTATTTTGAAAAGAAAGCAAATGCCCAAATACTGTCAAAACTCTGCCGAAATTTTGAGAAAATAAAAAAAAATGTCTTATTAGTTTGTTTTATTAAAAGCTAAGAAAAGAAAAAAAAAGAGTCGTTGTTCTGTTTTGTTTTTCAAAAAAAAAAAATAGAAAAAATATATAGTTTGTCTTGCCATGAAAATGAAAATGAAAAAGAGTCTTATTTTTAAAATGGTTTTTTTTATTATTTATTTGATTATGAAAATGCGAAAAAAAAAAAATAAAGAAAAAAAAAGTCTTTCATTATTTGTCGCAAATATATATATAAATCTGAAAAGTTTTTTTTTATTTCCAAAATATATATATCTTTATTTGTTGCAAAGAATATTTGTCTTGCCAAGAAAATTCAAAGTAAAATTCCAAAAAAATATGTCTTGCAAAAAATAATATAAATATCTTTATTTTCCATTGTTGATAAAACAAAAAATAATAAAATGTTTTTTTTAAAAAAAAATCCGAAAATATTTTGATACTTCTTTCAAAATTGAAAAGAAAATTCAAAATTCAAAAATATATTTTTTAGAAGCATTTCTTTTATCAAAAGTAAAATTCCAAAAATATTTTTTTTCTTTAGAATAAGAAAAAAAAAACAAATGGAAATTCAAAAAAAAAAACTTCCTTTTACTTTTGAAATTCTCAAAGTTCAAATCAAAAGAAAAGGAATTTTTACAAGTCTTTCTTTCAAAAAGAAATCAATCAAAATATATATATATATATATATATATATACTTCCTTTCTTCTTTTGAAGCAGTTCTTTCACAGTTCCAATTAAAAATATATATATATATTAGTTCATCTACTTATTCGAAAGGGCCCGAACTACGCGGGTTTGATTCTCACCGGATGTGAGATACGTAGGCAACCCTCATCGGGTCCAACCCCACCTTTTGCTAAAAAGCCAAAAACAAATAAATAATAATAAAAGAATAATATGTCAAATTTTAATTTTGTCATAAAGAAGTCGGGTGACGTTGTTTTATCAAGACATAGCCGAATGTTCCCGAGAGGGACGCCGGAAGGCTGACTTTGCATAAACAGCCACCTTTGGGTCATATTTAAGATTTGGTCCAGTTGACCCACACAGCCTTAAAAATCTTCGTCCCCGAGACGTTGAAAGGCCGTGTTCGCAATATTGACTTTTCTAATTTTGAAAAACGATAAAAAGAGTCATAAATAAGTCGGGTGATGCTGTTTTGTCAGAATTAGCCGAATGTTCCCGAAAGGGACGCCGGAAGGCTGATTTTGCATAAACAGCCACTTTTGGGTCATATTTAAGATTTGGTCCAGTTGACCCACACAGCCTTAAAAATCTTCGTCCCTGAGACGTTGAAAAGCCGTGTTTGCAGTATTGAGTTTTCTAATTTGAAAATCGATAAAAAGAGTCATAAATAAGTCAGGTGATGCTGTTTTGTCATAAATAGCCTAATATTCCCGAAAGGGACGCCGGAAGGCTGATTTTGCATAAACAGCCACCTTTTGGGTCATGTTTAGGAGTTTGGTCCAGTTGACCCGCACAACCTTAAAAATCTTCGTCCCCGAGGCGCTGAAGGGCCGTGTTTGCAACTCCACGTTTTCATTGTAATTTGAAAAAAAAACAAAGAGTCAGTAGTTAGGTGAACACCGTTCGGATTTTTGGTCAAAATAAGCCGACCCAGCTTCGGCCGCGTCTTAAACCGTTCTTGCCGAAATAGCCTTAGAGTATCTTTCAGTTGTCGAAAGATTATTTTCGTAAAAGAACGGACAAGTTTGTAAAAGTGTCATAAAATAATCCTCTTCGGCCTCGAATTCATGTGGAATTTGGAAGGGGCCACACGTTTGCAAAAATAACCGTTCGGTTGCATTTGTCAAACAGAGAAAGGGGGTCAGCCTTTTGTTTTTGAGTTTGTAAATCTTTTGATTAGAATATGTGGGTTGTTTGATTTTCAAGTTTGCAGGTCATCTTCAAACCTTTGAAACCTAGTTTGTTTTAAAATTGAAAAATGTGTATTATTGTTTAGCTTTTATTGGTCCGAACTACGCAAGGTCTGATTCATGCGGGGTCATGATACGTAGGCAATCCCCATAAGATTCGACCGCTTTTAATAAAGAAAGAAAGAAAAAAAAGAGAAAAAGAAAATACAAAATAAAATAAAATACGGGGTTTCCCAAAGTGCTTTAAAAGGGGACAAATGAGCAAGCCGGGATGACGCATTTTGTTTGAAGCAAAGCATGTAGAAACGGTTAACTGCCTAGGAACATTACATCCTCTATGTGTTGTGATCAAATCTGTTAAAATCTAACGCTAACAAAGCTTGTTGTTGTCTGAAACCAGACAAGTTAGTTGTTAAAGAACTCTGGCAACACACTCCTATCAAACCAGATCCAAAGGACCGGTAGCAACAAGCATGACTACTTCAGAGAATAGTAATGAGGAAGAAAGGCCGATGAGCCAGTTGTTAAAAGAAGCGATGGAAAAGATTGAAAGGATGGGACTAGAGATGAATGCAATGCAGCTAGCCCTAGCCAAAACACAAAAGAGCCCTGAGACACTGGGGCACATGCCGGAATACCCTCACTCCGGCCCTTCAACAAGCCATCCGAATCCCCGTTATCATCAAGAAAGAAGCCCTCATGATTCCCAAGCTCCACCGCCCCATCAACATCTCCCAATACCAAATGTTCCGACTTATATGGGACCCACATCAGCCACCCTGCAAAGATCAAACAGCGAGCCATTACTTCAGGCTCCCGATACGCAATACTATCCCTCTGAGCCTACATTTCATTCCCCCCGAACCACATGCCTACAATCCACATTTGGAGGCATCGACCGAAATTGAAAAGCCGGTTAAAGCCCTAGAACAAGATGAGGTATTGAGGAAATTCAAAAGCCTGGAGCAGTCCTTCAGGAACCTGCATGGATTGGGCAACCAGGTCAGCATGGCCTACAAAGATCTATGCCCTTTCCCGGATGTCCAACTCCCGGCTGGGTTCAAGATGCCTAAGTTTGATTTATATGAAGGGCACGGTGATCCCATGGCACATTTGTGGGGATTCTGTAGTAAAATGAGAGGGGCAGGCGGTAAAGATGAACTGTTGATAGCCTATTTTGGCTAAAGTCTGAGCGGATCGGCACTAGAATGGTATACCAGGCAAGATTCCAGCAAATGGTACACCTGGGATGATCTGGCACAGGCTTTCGCGGGTCATTTTCAGTACAATCTCAAGATAGTCCCTGACCGTCTCACATTGTTGAGGACCGGGAAGAAGCCCGGGGAAAGTTTTCGCGAGTTCGGGTTCCGTTGGAGAGAGCAAGCAGCCAGAGTCGATCCTCCTATGAGAGAGGGAGAGATGGTGGACTACTTCTTACAAACCTTGGAGCCAACTTACTTTGGTCATCTAGTGACGACAGTTGGTAAATCTTTCAATGAAGTAGTTAAAATGGGCGGTATGATCGAAGAGGGACTCAGGTCCAACAAAATTCTGAGCTATTCGGCAATTAAAGCAACCACTCAGGCCATCTAGAGCGGCACTGAGGGTGTACTGGGGAAGGAGAAGAAAGAAGATGTCACGACCGTTGAGTCTGGAGCCTGGTTCAGATCTAGAGGCACGTCACCCTACTATGGCAACCCACGACCCTACCACCAAAATTACCTTCGCACTCCATATAGCCCTCCACGACAGTATTACTCACTGCCAGATCCCCATTTTTCCGTTCATCATGCACAAACCTATACCCACTCTCCAGCACACGCACAATGGCGTGCACTGGCTCCCCAAAATACATACCCACCTCCACCAAACATATATCCACTTCCGAGGGCCTATAGAAATCCTCCAGGGTCAGGTTTGAGGGGGAATCAAGCTTTTAAGAATGAGAGGAAGCAGAAATATACTCCGCTGGGAGAATCCTATACTACCGTGTTCCACAAATTGAGGCAGTTAGGCCTATTGAATCCTATTGAGCCCAAATTACCAAATCCCCTTCCTGAAAATCTTGACCCTTTAGCAAGTTGTGAATATTGTTCGGGGGCTCCCGGACACGATACCGAGAGATGTTGGAAGTTGAAGAATGCCGTGCAAGAGCTCATCAACACAAATAGGATCGAAGTTCAGGTTCCAGAGCCGCCAAACATTAATGACGATCCGTGCCGTTGAAAATAGTTCAAAAAAAAAAAAAATCAACAATTGGACGGCTATTCCTCTTCCTATCCGAAGGGAGTCTTGGTAGTGGGCTCTGATTTTTCTTTCTTGTTTTGGATTATTGCAGAGTTGTAATCCAGTTTTGTTTTAGTGTGAAACTCTGTTATCCCGTATTTTTGTAAAGCTTCTCTTCTTATTTTGTTTTGAGTTTATTTTTTTTCCTCTTTTCTTTCTAAACAATGCTCTTTATACTGATTCCAATGACATGACATGCATAACGGATCTTCAACTTAGTCTAAAAATCAATCTGGTTTCGAACTGGTTATACAAAAGGTCAATCACGATGACGAATTGGGATACGATGATAATAAAGCCTTCAAAGAGACAAACAGAGAGTTAAGCTAGTTGGCAGAGAAATCCAAGCCCAACTTAAATGACGCATAAGACATCAATTTAGGGGATGCAGACGATATCAGGAAATTTAAAGATGGACAGCAAGTGTTGAAACGGATCCTCCCACATCAGGCCAAAGCAAAAATGGCAAATTTGTCCCGAATTGGCAGTGGCCATCTATTGTGACCAAGATGTTATCCAGTTGCGCTTTATGTCAGAGAGATGTCGAGGGAAGATGCATCGACATTGCTATTAATTGTTGTTTGTTTGTTTATACTTGGCATTCATCGGAGAATGAAATGACGGAGGCAATTTTTTCTTCTATCCAAACATTTTAACCTTTGCTTCCCCTTTTGAGCCTTATCTATTCTTTCATACCCCTCTTTTGGAATCAGTAATGAAAATGAAAAAAAAGAGAGAGAAGAAAAATATAATAAAAACAAAAGAAAAAAAAAGAGAAAAAAGAAAAAAAAGGGAGTTGTGAACTACGTTTGACCTGATTCCACGAAGAAGGATACGTAGGCGCCTCACGGCTCGGTCATAGTGTAACCAAAAAATAAGAATCCCCAAGCAAGAAACTGGGGCAGAAGTTATGTTTGTAATGTTGGGAAAGAAGTTCGATTCCAAGAGTTGTAATGGTTTTTACCCATCAGAATTATTTTGAACCCTTTTTGATGCCCTCTTTTTCTTTTAGCCATAAACAAAAAAAAACAAAACCCATGTTGATGTCCAAAAAAGACCTCCCGATCAGAATCCGAGGAAAGCCAAGTTAAGCAAATATAAGCAGAGAAAGTCGGCAACGAATTGATAACCTAAAGAATCCCCATCAAAGAGTCATATTGGCACCATAAGGCGACGAGAATTGAGAGAAATGAGAGAGTCTCATCAGTGAAAACCCCTCGAAGGGCACTATGAGGCGACAAGGATATAAAGGGGGCTAGCAAGATAAGATCCGCATCCGGCGAAAGTTGGGCTTCTGCACATCCCCAGCAAAGTAAGGCCGTCAAAAAAAAAATTGATCGATATGAATAGACTGAGTTGGTTAATCCAGAAGTGCATGACATGATCATTGGGATTGATTGTACCATTCAGATAAGTTCTTTATTTTTTCTTTCTCCAACATTTGTTCAGAAAGACTTTTTCTTTCATCTTTTTAAAGTCATCACTTTTTATTTTTTGGTTTATAGTGTTTTTCTCCAGTATTTTGTTTTTTAGAAGGATTTTGTTTTTCAGAGCTTACTACTAATTGTCAAATGCTGCGAAGCAAAAGGCGAACAGGACATGCCAAAGATAATGCAATGAAACGGAAAAGACATTTGTTGCAAGACCGAATGATGAGTTGGCCTAAATGTCAAGAGGGTATAGTGAAAAAGGGGTCGTGATGCAAGAGCATCCTTGGCCGATCATCGACCAAATTCCAAAAAGGTCGGACAATGTGGACCAAGGAAAGAAGAGGAAAAATCACCCCCAATGGGAATGTGTTCACCAGCAGGGACATGATCCCCAACAGTAATATCATCCCCAATAAATAGTATCATCCCCAGCAAGTTCTGATAGTGTAATGGAACGCCGAAAAAAAAAAAAAGGGAAAGCAACCATGTTTTTTTTCTTTTAAAACTAACAAAATCTTTCTTTGATTTGAAGCAGGGAAAAGAAATGTTATAGATGGCGGAAGAACATGCCATAAAGAAGATCATCAAACCGGGGCAGAAAATTTTCTCATCGCGAAAATTTTCTCAAAAAGACAAGCGCCCACTTGAATAACGAGAGGAATACTTTTTGTCTATATATATCAGGCGCCCACCTGTATAACAAGGGAATACATTCCATGCCTTTACCAATAGAAGATACACTTCCTAGGTCTAGTTTTGCCAATAGGAGACGCACTTCCTAAGTTTTACCCATAGAAGACGTATTTCCTCCTAAGTTTAATTTTACCCATAGGAGACGCATTTCCTCCTAAGTTTAATTTTACCTATAGGAGACGCATTTCCTCTTAAGTTTAGTTTTACCAGTCCTAAGTTGTTGTTGAAATCAGGAGCCCGCCTGAAGAGAGGAATGACGTTTATTTTAAAAGTTGAAGTTGGGAGCCCGCCCGAATAACAGAGGCATACATTTCAGTCTTTACATTTCCAGTATTGAAGTTGGGAGCCCGCCCATATAACAGAGGAATACATTCAGTCTTTTCATTTCAGGTGTTGAAATTGGGAGCCCGCCCATAATAACAGAGGAATACATTCCAGTCTTTATTTTCAAGTGTTGAAGTTGGGAGCCCGCCCATAATAACAGAGGCATATATTTCAGTCTTTATATTTCCAGAGTTGAAGTTGGGAGCCCGCCCAGATAACAGAGGCATACATTCAGTCTTTACTTTTAAAGAGTTGAAGTTGGGAGCCCGCCCATAATAACAGAGGAATACATTCAGTCTTTACTTTCAAGCGTTGAAGTTGGGAACCCGCCCAGATAACAGAGGCATACATTCAGTCTTTCTTTTCAAGTGTTGAAATTGGGAGCCCGCCCATAATAACAGAGGAATACATTCAGTATTTATTTTCGAGCATTGAAGTTGGGAGCCCGCCCATAATAACAGAGGAATACATTCAGTCTTTACTTTCAAGCATTGAAGTTGGGAGCCCGCCCAGATAACAGAGGCATAAATTCAGTCTTTATCTTCAAGTGTTGAAGTTGGGAGCCCGCCCATAATAACAGAGGCATACATTCAAGTCTTTATATTTCAAGCGTTGAAGTTGGGAGCCCGCCCAGATAACAGAGGCATACATTCAGCATTAATTTTCAAGTATTAAAGTTGGGTGCCCGCCCATACAACAGAGGCATAGGTTTCAAGATCAAGTCAGAGGACAATAAAACAGAGGGTTACAGCAGGAATCCCCTACAGGAAACAATAAAAATCCCCAGCACCGGGAAGCAGAAGGTTGCAACAAAAGATCCCAGCACAAAAATTCAGGCGCATGAGTCAAAAGGAAGAAAAGAGGCGTTTTGAAAGAAGCAGCTGGTGAACATTAAATCATGCCCAGCATAACAAGTCTGATGAAGAAAGCCGTACCCACCAGAGGAACCGCCAAAAAGCTTAATGAAGAAAGCCATGTAGACCGAGCAAAATGATGAAAACTGGTATTCAGAAAAGCAAATGGCCAGTATCATTCCAAAATTCAAGGAAGAAAAGCACCGGATGAAACACAAGCCGACAAGAAAGCAAGGCAACAAGAACAAATTTCAATCTAGCCTGGCTTCTTGTTTTATTTTAAAGCACGGTGTAATAAGGAGATCGGTAAGCAGTGATAACAGCATGCAACAACAGTAACATTGCAGTCCCACGGTAGTCCCAGCTACCAAAACTTCCCGAACTACATTGACCTGATTCCTGTTTAGCCCAGGATATGTAGGAAACCTTTGAAGCAAAGGTTCGGTCAAATCTTTTTCAAAAAATGCTTCACACGGAGTACTCGGATGGGCAAAAATCGCTCGCTTTATCTTTGCACGAAAACCCTTCGTGTATCCGGGCAAAGAGGGGCAGCTGTAAGCACGTGATTTTTGCCCTATATGAGAATTACTCCCAAAAAATCCAAAAATAAAATGATTTTTCTTTGGTGTGCAATTTTGTGATATTTTGTGATATTTTGAATAATTATTTGTATTTGTCTGTGCGTGTTTATTTGATAAATTAATAAAAAATACAAAAATATGTCAGATTTTGCATGTAGGATTTAATTCTATAGTTGTTAGTAATTTAAATTTGTTTTACAATAATTAAAAATTACAAAAATAAGCATCGTTTGCATTTTTAGCATTTAATGTCCAAATATACAATTTTATGCTTAATTAATACTTAATTGTGCGTTAATTGTTATTGGGAGTTAATTTGCGCTTTTATAACTTAATTTAATTCTTAATAATAGTTTAAGTATTTTTATAATTTAGTTTTAGAGAAATAAAAGAAGAAAAGAAAGCAAAAATATAAAGAAAGTCGGAATTAGGCCTCTTCTTCAATTTCAAGCCACAGGCCCAAAAATTGGCCCAATCTTCCCTACGACCCAGTCCATTTCGAACTGGGTCGACCCAGTCCATAACCCAAAAGACTCAAACCCCATTTGTCTTTCATTTTTACAAAACAAAAACAAAACAAAAAAAAATAAGAGAAGAAAACCCTAAAAATCTAAACCATCCGCCCCCCCCTCTCCTATCTTCTTCTTCTTCTTCTTCCTCAAGCTCACATCCCTTCCTCCCATGGCAGACCTTCCCCCCTCACACCCCTGCCCCCCTCACGTCAACACACACACAACACAACCACTCTCACCCCCACGACATCCCCTCGCTGCCATGGCTGCGTTTTTCAAGTTCGTCGAGCAACTTCTACGCCACCATTGTTGCCCGTAGTTGCTTCTCCTCCTGCTGTTGCGTTTTCTTCTTCTCCAACACTGCTGCTGCTGCGTTTTTCATCCTTCATGTTGCTGCTGTGTCGTCCAAACAAACCACCACAACTGCTGCCCGCCGCGTCCAGCCATGGACGAGCTTCATCGAGCTCGAACTCGAGCTCCCATGGCTGCCGTTGCATCTTCTCCGACACCGCTGCTGCCACTGTTTCGTGCTGCTGCTCCAGCAGTGTTGCTGCTGCTGCCTTCTGCTTGTGGCGGGCTGCCATTCTTCGTTTTAAACGATGCCAAACGACCACCTTCTTTGGTCGTCCGTTCGTAGTCGTCTTCGACGTCAAGTTATCTTGGTGCGAGATTCGTTCTCGGACAGATTTGTTTACAATCAAAGTTCGTCGTTGATTCATCTCCGGTTAGTTGTTTTTGAGTTTTATTTTTGTCCATATTTTTGTTTGATATTTTCCGGATCCAAAATCGTTAAAGAATTCAATTCTTGTTTTGTTCGTTGTTCATCGTTGAAATTATTTTTCTAGTTTGTTCATGTTCATGTGCTTTGTTAAAATTAATTTTCAGATTTCAAAATAGAAGTTTAATTAGTTGTTTTCATGTTTATTTCATGTTTGTATTATTGTTTAAGTAAGTATTTGTTAGTTTGATGTTTGTTAGATTCAAATTGAAATTTAATCAACTATTTCTTCAATTTGTTTCATGTGTTTATGTATTGTTAGAAATTGTTAATATTGTTAAGTTCAAGTTTAAGTTCATAATTGTTTCTTCGTCGATCTTGTTATTTGTTTAAAGAATTTAGTTGTATTAAAGGAATATATTGTTTTAATCGTTTAATCCGTCATGTTTGTTGTCTTAAAATAGATTCATTCATGTTCATACTTTGTTTGGATGATCTTGAATCCGAATTTTGTATAGTTTGATTTCTTGTTTACCATTTATGATTATTGCTTGAATTGTTCTCATAATCTTGTTTAAAGTTTAATATAAGAATTGTTTGTTGTAATGTTGTTAGAGTTGATTTTAAGTTCAATATGATTGAATTTAGAAATCTTCATACTTTGTTTGTTGTTGTTGTTGAATCCGAAAATAGGATTGTTTGTTGCTAAAATATTGTTCAATCAAATTTTAGTTGTTCTTGGTTGTTCAATTTGTGTTCATGTGATTTGTTGTTGAAATGTTGTTAAAATCATGTTCATGTGATATTGTTGTTATGATGTTCATCCGTGTTCATATTGTTGTTTGAACATTGTTAGAAATTGATCATATTGTCTATATTTTGGTTAAGTTTGATTAATTGATGTGTTATAGCTGATGGGTAGTTTGGTAAATTTGTAATACGTTCAGGGGTAGTTTGGTAATTTCAGTAAGGTCGGAAGGGGTAGTTTAGGAATTGTACATTTTGTAATTGTTTATTTGAAGCATGGGGGACAAAATGAAATGGGGTGGGTTGTGATATGATTATTTAATATAAAGGGGGGACAAGATTTAATTTAAAGGGGAATCTTGCATTATTTTAAATAAAGCATGGGGGACAAAATGAAATGGGGTGGTGTGAT
This sequence comes from Nicotiana sylvestris, assembly GCF_000393655.2. Taxonomy (NCBI): domain Eukaryota; kingdom Viridiplantae; phylum Streptophyta; class Magnoliopsida; order Solanales; family Solanaceae; genus Nicotiana; species Nicotiana sylvestris. The sequence goes on from NC_091064.1 coordinate 196,618,012, forward strand.
ATGTTATTTAATGTAATGGGAATGAGTGGGAAGATAATGGGTTTGGTAGAGAAAATGGGTTGATTTTAATTAATGGAAAGATTTTATGAGAGGGGTTATAAGAAGTCTTGAAATCAGAATAAAAAGGGAGGACAAGAGAAATACACAGACAGGAAAAAAACGGGAGAGAGAAACAAATCTGAAAATAAGAGAGAGAAAAGGGCTGAACATTTAAGAGATAGAAAATTCCGAAAAATATTTAAGCTTTCAAATATAAAAAAAAAACTAAAAAAAATATTCTGTTTTCTTTTGTTGTTTGAAATCAGAATTGATTGTTGTTTCATAAAAGCTGAAGCTTTTTTTTTTTTTTGGATTACTACTCTACCGGTTTGTTACTGGGTTGTTACTGTTGCTGGGCTATTGTTGCTGTGTTGTACTGATTTTATTGCTGCTGCTGATTCTCATCTTCATTTTCTTTTGCTTCCAATATCAGGTACACAACTGACACGCTGGTTATTGTAATCCGAAATATGAAGCATGAATACGAAAAATGAAGAGTTGAAATTCTGAATTATATTTAATTATATTCTGAATTTTATTTGTATGTATAAATTATGTAGTTTGCAAAAAATCATAATCATGTAGATATTTAATACATATAGTGGAACATTCGACGATAGCTTAACAAATGAACTATCTACATCTATTGCCTAAAAATAAATAAATGGTGTAGTAATTCCGTCGAATAAAAAATCAAACGAATAGGCCGTCTAGTAGGAAGTTGGTAGAAATTTATTTAGTTAAATAATATTGGTTAATTGCAGCACGTAAATGGTCTAGGATTAAAATTAGAATTGTTATGTTTTTTTTAATTTGACAAACTGAGAACATGCCTAGTATAATGTAACTAGGTAATAACATGTAAATAAATTAAGATATTTCTCCTTTATTTTGTAGAGACAAATTTCAATAAAAATGTAGGCATTTTAGGACTGTCCTTTTAAAAATAAAATGAGAGGAGCCTCGCCCAATAAAATGCACTAATTGCGGGGCCCTCAATAAATATTTAATTGAGTATTTAGAATTCGGGATGGACTGTTTAGTGAATTCCACAGTCTTACCCATAAATAATAATACGCTAATCGCTTTAGGCACGATTTAATAATAATACATTCTTAAACATGGGTGCGCATTTATGCGACCCAAATCCAAATCCTAAAACATTGAATAAAAATACGTTCCGGATCGCGGGTGCATTTTATGTGACGCAATCCAAAGACATATTTTTAAACGATGTTCACATTCTTGTAAAAATAATAATAACAATTATGAAAGCGGTAAAAAGATAAAATTTGCACATAAGTTCATATTTGTATAAAATCAGATAATCAAGCCGAATATAACAGTTGAGCAACCGTGCTAGAACCACGGAACTCGGGAATGCCTAACACCTTCTCCCGGGTTAACAGAATTCCTTATCCGGATTTCTGGTTCGCAGACTGTAATACAGAGTCATTCTTTTCCTCGATTCGGGATTAAATTGGTGACTTGGGACACCCTAAATCTCCCAAGTGGCGACTCTGAAATAAATAAATAAATCCCGTTTCGATTGTCCTTTAATTGGAAAAAACTCCTTGTACCCTCGCGGGGGCGGAAAAAGGAGGTGTGACAGCTCTGGCGACTCTGCTGGGGACTTAACCCAGAACCAGTGGTTCAGGGTTAGAAATTCGAGCTCATATAAATTGTTATATTTGGTTTTATCTGATTTTTACATGATTGAGCCTAATGTGCTAAATGCTGCTTTTACCGCTTTGATATTACGTGAACTGTGTATAAACTGTGCCGAAACCCATCTCCTCTCTCAGTCTTCTAAATCATGAAGAAGGGTGTACTTCGTACGACTTCTTTTCTGTATAGTGTCAAATCCCAATTTAGAACGAGGTTCGGACAAGTTGCTAAGCCGGTGAAGCTTCTGTATTCCCGGTACGCTACCCCCCTCGGCTCGAGCTGTCCGCTCGGGTAAGCCAGGTCTAGAACAAACACCCAGGTTCTGAACCTAGTATAACAAAGCCACATGCCGGATCCCTAGTAGGAACGTTTGTTTGCATCACGTGCATCTGACTTTGGAGGCTCAACAAAGGGGTTGAGTCTGTCTAGGACAGGTGCACCAAAAATGAAAATGACCATCTTGATGCATCTTACTTGTTACTACTTGCGCATTAATTTGATTCGGACTTGTGTGTTGACTGACTTGTGAATATCAAGAATAATATTTTGAAATTGAAAAAAAAGAAATAGCGGTTAGGGAATTGATTGTTTATTTTGAAAAGAAAACAAATGCCCAAATACTGTCAAAACTCTGCCGAAATTTTGAGAAAATAAAAAAAAATGTCTTATTAGTTTGTTTTATTAAAAGCTAAGAAAAGAAAAAAAAAGAGTCGTTGTTCTGTTTTGTTTTTCAAAAAAAAAAAATAGAAAAAATATATAGTTTGTCTTGCCATGAAAATGAAAATGAAAAAGAGTCTTATTTTTAAAATGGTTTTTTTTATTATTTATTTGATTATGAAAATGCAAAAAAAAAAAAAATAAAGAAAAAAAAGTCTTTCATTATTTGTCGCAAATATATATATAAATCTGAAAAGTTTTTTTTTATTTCCAAAATATATATATCTTTATTTGTTGCAAAGAATATTTGTCTTGCCAAGAAAATTCAAAGTAAAATTCCAAAAAAATATGTCTTGCAAAAAATAATATAAATATCTTTATTTTCCATTGTTGATAAAACAAAAAATAATAAAAATGTTTTTTTTAAAAAAAAAATCCGAAAATATTTTGATACTTCTTTCAAAATTGAAAAGAAAATTCAAAATTCAAAAAAATATTTTTTAGAAGCATTTCTTTTATCAAAAGTAAAATTCCAAAAATATTTTTTTTTCTTTAGAATAAGAAAAAAAAACAAATGGAAATTCGGGGTAGCGTAGATTTAGGTTGGAATTGGCGAAATTGGATTTTTGGCGTTTTCCGGTTGATAGGTGAGTTATTTGGGATGAAATTCGGAGAGTTGTCGTAGTTCTGTTATGTCATTTGGGATGTGTGTGCAAGATTTCAGGTCATTCGGACATGGTTTAGTTGAGTTTTTTTATCAAAGCATAATTTAGAAAATTTTGGAATTCTTAGGCTTTAATCCGATGCGAATTTGGTGTTTTGATGTTGTTTGAGCGTTCCGAAGATTGGAACAAGTTTGAATGATGTTATGGGGTATGACAACCTTCTTAAGGGTTTGAGTCTGTTTTTCTTTTTGCTTTTAGTAGTTAGTTGGTAAGGGTGCCTTAAGCAAAGCTTCACTTGGGCCTAACACATTTTCCTTTGATCCTATGGTAAAAAACAAACTGTTGTGTATAGGATGGTGAAAGTTGTGACCTTGAGACTCTTGTGTTGGCCGATAATCATCAAGTGGTTCTTCGAGGCCATTGTGTGCTCAAATCTTATCTAAGGTTGTTGTGGGCCCCCGACTCTATGTCTTTAACCTTGTTCTGAGTGCTACTATCTTAAAGGTGAGGTTTGCTTTGGGAGAGTTGAGGATGTGTGAGTTTGGGTTCCACAACGACCAAAGTAATAGAAAGAGTTTCATTGATTTGTTGAGTCAACTCTTAATGCTCTCGTGTCACACTAAATCCATGGTGTTTAAAAGAGTAAATGTTGTTAATGATTCATTTGAATTGAGGGAAATTGTTAGTCCCAATTGATGCTAGATGAGGTCACTTTAGGACAGCTGAATTTTCTTAGATTTACTCTTAAGGGGCGAGTCTTATTTTGTTTGCTTGAGGACAAGCAAAAGCTTAAGTTTGGGGGAGTTGATAACAAGGGATTATGACGCATTTTACACTTCTTCTTACTTAAGTTTTGATTAGAAATATGTACAAAATAGTCCCAAAGGCTCACATGTTATACTTGATTGCAGGGTTTGATCAACAAGGTGACAATTTATCAAAAACCAACTCAAAAAGGAGTGAAACATGCACAAGTACCAAGAACGAGGCCAAGCTCAGTCAAACAGGGCCAGTGCAGCCGCACACCAATTTGTGCGGTCCGCAAAGATGAAGTTCAGAGAGCAGGCATTTCAGGAAACCAAGCAATGCAGCCGCAAAGGATTTTGTGCGGACCGCATTGATTTCATTGCAGCCGCACTCGATTTCGTGCGGTCCTTAGAGCTCAAGATCAGAAAGTTCCCAATTGGATGATTATGCCCAATGCGGTCCGCGGTCCATTTTGTGCGGACTGCAATAGAAGCCACCGCGACCGTGGAGCATTTTGTGCGGTCCGCGATGGCCAACTTCAGAGAGCACATTATCTCAGCCAAGAGCCTTAGTACGACCGCACTCGATTTTGTGCGGTCCGCACTAGCCCCGCAGGGGTATTTTTGTTCAGAATTTTCAGCCTAGTATAAATAGTTTCTTTTCCCATTTTTAGGTCATGAGTTGTTTTTTGGACGTAGATCTGCGCTCGTGATTAGTTCTCTTTTACCATTTTGAGTAATTTTAGCTTAATTTCATAATTGAATCTTCAAGTTTTATCTAGTAATTAATTATTATGGGTTTTTCTTCATCTATTTCTTTGTTTTCTTCTATAATCATGAGTAGCTAGACCCATTAACTAGGGTTGTGGCTCAACCCTAGTGTGGGTAATTGATAGGTCTTGTGTTTTGAATCTTGATTGTCTATGGGTGTTTGATATTTGGACTAATTTAGGGTTTTAATGTTGAATTAGTGGTTGCAAACACTAGTTTATGCCTAGTAGACCTTGTCTCTTCTTGAGAAAGAGAGCCTAGGTCCATGAAATTGGTCCAACAAGGAATTGGGGCGTATTCAAGATATTGATAGCCCCAATTAAAGGGGTAAACCTAAAGATAGTAATATCCATCTTGAACCTCAATTGCTTGCACAAATTGGCATACCCAATTATTCTTGAGAAAGTCAATTCGGGCAAAATCACTCAAATTACCGAGAGGTAGAGAGTGAGTAGAATTGTGCAATAGTTATATCATACTCTCCAAATGTGACAATCTAGCCTTAGACTCAACAATCTCTCAATTAGCCACCTAGGATAAAGTCACTACCCTAGTACCTTTTATCTATTTGAACAACCTTCAATAGTTTAATCTTAGCTTTACTTAGCCTAATTTAGCATCGTAGTAATATAAAATTAAAAGTAAAATCAAAACCAACAATGTTTAGAAGTGCAATTAGGAACAATTACACAACACCAATTTAGATAGAAACTTAACTCAAATATCTAGCTCCTTGTGGAAATCGATCCCGACCTTCTCGGGTAAAAGCTGCTTTGACCTCTCTTACTACTTTGTGGTAGTACAGGGTTGGTCTCGATCACTTTTTGGCGCCGTTGCCGGGGAGCTAACGGTTTTGGATATCTATCTAAATAGTTTTGTGTATTGTTCTTCGTTCCTTCCGTGTTACTAATTTGTGTGTGTCACAACTTCAGGTACAAAATGGCAGCAAACTTAAACAACGCACCTCTTGGAGATCTTTCGCTGGGGGAGGAGGTAGATGACAATGTTGATGATGAGGTCCCTATTGTGCCTCAAGGACAAAGGAGAGGCCGCCAGGCCAATGATAATATTCCAGACCCTCCCCCGCCACCTCCAAGTGCAGCTCCTCGAGTGCTTCCCAACCAAGGCTATGCTAGTGCAATTGTCCCACCCCGGATCCGGGCGGGCAATTTTCAAGTTACCAATATGATGCTGACAATGCTAGAGCAGCGTGGGTATTTCACGAGTGCTTCTAATCAAAATGCTTACAAACATCTCAAGGGTTTTATGGGGTAGCAAGCAAACTAATGTGTCCGAGGATGCACTTCGGTTGAGACTCTTCCCATTCTCACTTAGAGGGAAGGCATTGGATTGGCTAGAGCAACTTCCTAACCATTCCATCACTACCTGGGATGAGTTGGCGGACAAGTTCGTTGCAAAATTTTTCTCATCGGGGCATATAGCAGCATTGAGAGATGAGATCTTGACTTTCAAGCAGGATCCCACTGAACCGTTGCATGAGATGTGGGAGCGCTATAGAACAATGGTAAAGGAATTCCCCAACTATGATATGACTGAGGTGATAATCCAACATACTTTCTATAAGGGCATTAACACAACAAATCAATGCATAGTGAACCAACTTGTTGGGGGCAACTTTATGAAGTTGACTTATGATGAGGCTTGTGACATTCTTGACGAGACGGCTAACACTTCTTCTTCTTGGCAAAGTAGATTCAATGTGCCCCAGGGTGACCCCACGGTCACTCATTTTCACAAGGAGTTACATAATCATGGGCAGGCTATAGCTGAGTTGACAACTACAATGAACCAACTAGCAAAGACATAGTTGTAATAAGTTCAAAATCCTCGCCAAGTGAATGTTATGGAGGGTGTCAACATGCTAGTCAACAAAAGAAGATAAAGAGGTCAACAAAACCAAGGGAATTCGGAGCAATTTGACAAGGATTGTGGTGGATTCCAAGATGATAATTATGATGGGCAGAATGAAGAGGTACAATACGTGAACAATTATCAAGGCCAATGGGGCAATTCTTCCAACCAACAACAATGGAGAACCCAAGGCAATTGGGACAATCAACAACAACAAGGCAATGGTAATTGGGGGAACAACAACCATAACTCCAACTGGGGAAATCAGAACAATCAGGGTAATTGGAATGGTAACAACAACAACTGGGGTGGTAACAACAATCAAGGTGGGTGGAACAATGGCAATCAAGGAAACCGGGGGCAAGGCATTCAAAGGCCTCCAATGTACCAACAACCGAACAATCCACCCCCATTTTCATCCCAAGGTCATAGTTCTTCCAATAATGACATGGGGAGAATTGAAATAATGTTCGAAATGAAGAAGAATGCAGATTCTGATGCTCAGTTTTCTTCCCACAATACTTCAATTAGAAATTTGTAGGCTTAGTTAGGCCAAATCTCACGGTCCTTGAATAATCTCCCTAAGGGGGCTCTACCAAGTGATATGGTAGTAAACCCGAAGGGTGAGAACAATCATGTTATGGCGGTAACTACAAGGAGTGGACGAGGCGGTGATGTGAATGCCTCCAAATAAAAGCAAATTTTGAGTGATGAAGTTGAGTTGCAAGAAGATGAAATTCCGTTGGTGGTTGAAAATGTGATTGATGAAAATGTGAATGAAGAAGTAAGGATTGATATTCAAGATGTCGAGGTGGAAACTCAAAATGATGTGAACCCGTCTAGGGAACACGTAATAGACATGCCGAAGCCGGCTGTGCCTAAATCCAAGGCCCCTTTGCCAAGGCCACCTCCACCTTATCCTAAAAGGCTCGCAAAGTAGAAAAATGAGAATTAGTTTAAAAAGTTCATTGATATGATGAAGATCTTATCCATTAATGTACCTTTGGTGGAGGCACTTGAACAAATGTCGGGCTATGCTAAATTCATGAAGGACTTGGTGAAAAAGAAACGATCCATGGATTGTGAAACTATAAAGATGACCCGCCAAGTTAGTACAATAGTGCATTCAATGGCCCCGAAGCTTGAAGATCCCAGTGCTTTCACCATTCTTTGCACCATTGGGAGTGCGAACTTTTCTAAGGCTCTATGTGACTTAGGGGCAAGTATCAACTTGATGCCCTACTCAGTTTTTAAGACTTTGGGTTTTGGGCAAAAGAGGCTGACTTCCATGAGATTGCAAATGGCGGATAGAACGATGAAGAGACCATTGGGTATTATTGATGATGTGCTTGTCCGGGTGGACAAATTTATCTTGCCAGCTGATTTTATGATCTTGGATTGTGAGGTGGACTATGAAGTTCCAATAATATTAGGGAGGCATTTCCTTGCTACTGGGAAGGCCTTAGTTGATGTTGAAGTAGGGGAACTCACCTTCCGGGTGGGTGATGAAAAAGTGGTCTTTCATGTGTGCAAGTGAATGAAGCAGGCCAACAGTTCCAAAGCGTGCTCTTTTATGGACCTTGTCATATCAGTGATAGTTGATGATACTAGTTCAATGATCAATGTGGAAGATCCTCTAGAGGCCGTATTGTTGAATCTTGATGTCAATGAGGATGAAGGCCGAGTGGAGTGTGTGAATGTTTTACATGGGATGGGCTCTTACTCCTATGAGCCTAGGAAACTATCTTTGGACCTTGAGAATAGGAAGACTCCACCAACAAAACCTTCAATTGAGGAACCTCCGGTGTTGGAGTTGAAGCCGTTGCCTCCATACCTCAGGTATGAGTTCTTAGGCCCTAGTTCTACTTTGCCAGTTATTCTTTCCTCTTGTCTTACTTACATGAATGTTGATGCCACACTGGCGGTGCTTCAAAAGCGGAAAAAGGCAATTTGATGGACTTTACCTGATATTCGGGGGATAAGCCCCGCATTCTGTATGCACAAGATTATTCTGGAAGATGATGCAAAGCCTTCCTGGAGGTTGAATGAGGCAACGCAAGAAGTTGTGAAAAAGGAGATGATCAAGTAGTTGGATGCCGGGGTTGTGTACCCCATCTCTGATAGCTTTTGAACTTTGCCGATGCAATGTGTACCGAAGAAGGGTGGAAAGACCGTGGTTGCAAATTCACAAAATGAGTTGATTCCTACCAAAACCGTCACCAGTTAGAGGTAAGCATGGACTACCGCAAGTTGAATAAAGTGACCCGCAAGAATCACTTTCCATTGCCTTTTCTTGATCAGATGTTAGACCTACTTACTGGGCATGCCTTCTACTGTTTCTTAGATGGATATTCTAGGTACAACCAATCTTGATTGCTATGGAAGATTAGGAGAAGACCACATTCACTTGTCCATATGTCACCTTTGCCTTTTCTCGGATGCCTTTTGGGTTGTGTAATGCACCAGCTACATTTCAGCGATGTATGATGGCCATTTTCACCGACATGGTAGAAGATATTTTGGAGGTGTTCATGAACAAATTTGGTGTTGTGGGTGATTCATTTGATGAGTGTTTGAAAAATCTTGACAGAGTTTTGGCCCGTTGTGAAGAAAACAATCTTGTTCTTAATTGGGAGAAATGTCATTTCATGGTGGAAGAGGGCATAGTTCTTGGGCATAAAATTTCAAAGCATGGTATTGAGGTATACAAAGCAAAAATTGATGTGATTTCAAGGCTCCCTCCCCTACCTCTGTCAAGGGAGTTAGAAGTTTTCTTGAGCATGCAGGGTTCTAGCGGAGATTTATCAAAGACTTTTCGAAGGTAGTAAATCCCCTATGCAAGTTATTGGAAAAAGATGCCAAGTTCGTGTTCGATGAGAGATGTATGCAAGACTTTGAGCTTCTCAAGCACAAGTTAACCACCACTCCTATCATTACTGCACCTAATTGGAGCTTGCCCTTTGAGCTCATGTGTGATGCGAGTGATGTTGCGGTTGAGGTGGTTTTGGGTCAAAGAGTTAATAAAATATTTCATCCGGTGTACTACGCGAGCAAGACAATGAATGATGCTCAAGTGAACTACACGGTGATCGAGAAAGAACTTTTGACTATTGTGTTCATAGTGGAGAAAATTTGGCCGTATCTTATGGTGCCAAGGTCATAGTCAATACTGATCATGCTGCACTCTGGTACTTGATAACAAAGAAGGATTCCAAAGCTAGACTGATATGATGGGTTTTGTTACTTCAAGAGTTTGATTTGGAGATTATGGACTGGCAGGGTAGTGAAAACCAAGTGGCGGACCACTTGTCCCGCTTGGAGGAGGAGGAGGAGGGGAGGCCTCATGATGGCCTAGAGATCAATGATTCATTTCCCGACAAACAATTCCTTTCGGTGTCGGTGAATGGTATGCCATGGTTTGCGGACGTTGCTAATTTCTTTGTCACTGGTATAATCCCATGTGAGCTCTTTTCTAACCAAAGGAAGAAGCTCAAACGGGATAGTTTGGATTTCTATTGGGATGAGCCGTACTTGTTCAAGATTTACACGGATGGCGTGATCCCAAGGTGTGTCCAGGAGGAAGAGCAATTAAGTATCTTGGAGGCTTGTCATTCCTCTCCCTATGGTGGCCATCATGGCGGGGTCAGGACGGCTTCCAAAGTTCTTATTTGTGGGTTTTATTGGCCAACTTTGTGCAAAGATGCAAGTAAACTTGTGAAGAGGTGTGACGAATGTCAAAGAGTGGGTGGAATTTCGAAGAAAGATGAGATGCCTCTCAATACCATTCTTGAGGTTGATATTTTTGATGTATGGGGCATTGATTTTATAGGCCCGTTTGTTAGATTGTGTGGGAACACATACATCCTTGTGACGGTTGACTATGTTTCAAAGTGGGTTGAAGCCGTGGCTTTACCCAACAATGAGGCACAGAGTGTTGTTGGGTTCCTCAAGAAGAGCATTTTTACAAGGTTTGACACTCTTCGTGCAATCATAAGTGATAAGGGTCTCATTTTTGTAATAGAGCTTTTGACACTTTGCTTGCAAAGTATGGTGTCAACCACAAAGTTTTTACTCCTTATAATCCTCAAGCGCGTGGCCAAGTTGAAGTCTCAAACAGAGAAATTAAGAGTATATTGTCAAAGACGGTCAATATAAATAGGACCGATTGGTCAAAGAAGTTGGATGATGCTCTATGGGCTTATAGGACTGCTTACAAGACTTCGATTGGTATGTCTCCGTATCGGTTGGTATTTGGGAAAGCTTGCCCTCTATCGGTTGAGTTAGAGCATAAGGCCATTTGGGCTTTGAGGAAGTTAAATCTTGAATGGAATGTGGCAGCAAATCTTCGTGTGGAGCAGCTTAATGAACTTGATGAATTTCGATTTCATGCCTACTCCAGTTTGTCCTTGTACAGGGACAAGATGAAGTACTTTCATGATAAATATGCTCGTAGCAAGGAGTTCAAAGTGGGCGATTTGGTTCTCTTGTTCAACTCTCGGTTACATCTATTTTCGGGAAAGCTTAAGTCAAAATGAGTGAACCTTTTGAAGTGGTGTTTGTGACTCTGTTTGGTGCACTTAATTTGAAGAACAAAAATGGAAAAGTTTTCAGAGTGAATGGGCACAGGGTCAAGCACTACAATGGAAAAATTGATGACAACCTTGTGGTGACACTTCTTTATCTCAAATGATTTGATGGTAACCTACGTCGTGCTGCGACGTTAAATCAAGCGCTTCTTGGGAGGCAACCCATATGTTTTTCTTTGATTTTCATCGTAGTGTAGGATTTATTCTTAGATTGACTGGTTGTGAGATGTTGTAGGATTGTGTTGATGTAGTGCAAGAAAAAGTTGGAAAATGATCACTCTCTAAAGGTGTCATTGCGGTCTGCACTCATTTTATGCGGCCGCAAAGACCTTTGTGCGGGGGGTAAGAAATCAATGTGGACTGCACCGGTCATTTGACAAAAGTTGGGGTTCTCTGAAGTATACCACCGCGACCGCATTGCATTTTGTGCGGTCCACGGTGATCCACTGCGGCCGCATTGTATTTTGTGCGGTCCGTAGTGGTCAAATTGTCAATGCCTTATGGTTTCGAGCACCGCGGACCGCGGTGCCATTTTGTGCGGTCCACGGTGGGTAGATAAGCTGGGCCCCAGGACCTTTTTCTATAAATAGGACCAGAGGCCCTCCTTTTGAACTTTTTGATCCTTCTCATCTCAGAAGTAAAAATTAATGTTCATCTCTCTCATCTGCACAAAATTAACTGCTCAAGTTCATTACTCAGCATTTCATCTAATCTCGGGTAACATTAACTTCTTCTTAGTTGTTTAATTTATTTATTTTCTTTGAATTTTTTATTTTTCTTAGTTCTTCTACTTTCCCTGTCCGTATTTCTTTCAATTTTGTAGCTTATGTTAGTTAATTTTTATTTAAAGTAGGACTCGGTAGTTAAAATACCTAACCAACACTTAGGGACTCATCAATAGGTGAAACTTTTGGGCTAAAATTGATCAAAACATGAACCCTAGGTTGGTATTGTTGTTGGGCACTCAGTGCGGACCGTGGTGGATTTTTTCGGTCCGCGGTGCCCATGTGCCGTCCACAATGGTATTCTATGAGAACCGCAATGACAAAGTCCTGAAAGTTGGACATTTGAGCCTCGCGGCCACATTGGATTTTGTGCAGTCCGCGATGCCTCAATGCGGACCGCATTGGTAGTTTGTATGATCTGCGGTGCATAGATTTAGAGAGTGGGTAGTATGAACCCCACCTCTGTGCGTACTGCAATAGATTTTGTGCGGTCCGCACTCTGCAATATTAAAATTGTCTGCAACATTTTTTTCTGCAACTTGAATTTCATTGTTTTTATGAATACTAACAAAGCATGAATGAATGCTGTTTGCTGACAATGGTGAGATCAAGAGGAAAATGTGGTAAACAAACAGGAAGAGGAGAGTCCACCCGGGGTGGGAAACAAGGAATGATAAAATTAACCCCCAAGTGAGACAAAACATAAAAAACACAATGAGAATCATAAGGGCTGCAGACAGAGCCATTGACCAGTCGGGGAGTGAGTATGAGCCTTCCCGGGAGGCATCTTTAGGCTCCGTGCTAGAATATGTTCCTGACTGGCCGGGGAGAAACTAGTTGAGAGATACACCTCCAGCATTCACCACTGTCCAAGCATCAGTTCATCTATTTTCTGGGTCATCTAAGGGCTTAGCTGAAGCCAGTAGAAATGAATACTCCAACACTCTTACAGCTTCATTATCCAGAGAGGGTGCAGTAGGAGAAGAAGGGGAAGAAGTAGAAGGGGGTGAGCCCCAAGTAGGTGGGGTAGAGAGGACTAGGAACCCGGAAGCATGGGAAGACCAGTTTGTCAGTGAGATTGCCTACCACAAATTCAGAGAGTGGTGGCCCGAGAAGAGATTAATACCTGAGCAAAAAATCATCACTCGGGACCTTCTACATCACAACCCCAATGTGTTAAGGCAATTCAGAGATAGAGCTTGATGGGACTACTTTATAGGGCAGGTGGATGACGCCAATGAGCACTTGGTGAAAGAATTCTATACCAACGTGGCCCACATCAAAAAGGGTACCACATTCACCAAAGTGCAAAATTTGAAAGTGAAGTTTGATGGCAAGACCATCAATGACTACTTAGGATTCACGGAGGAGGATGAGTCCATGTACTCGGACAAGATAAAGTTAGGTGAAGGAGCCTGTCTGTGGTTGGCAGAGTACTTGGCAATCCCAGCTACCACCCCCGAGTGGTTGACTGCGGGGGTAAAGATATTGAGGAGAACACTGAACTTTGAGGCTAAGGGGTGGGAGACATTTGTGTGCAGCAGGCTAGACCCTGCCACCCACGACAACTCACTCCCAATTCACCGGGCGATTCTGGTTGCATCTATCTTGGCAGGGTACCCGATCAATGTCGGGAATGTAATATCCCGGGTCATTACACGGGTAGTGAATGAGGGTGACAGATCTTATCCCTTCCCCAACTTCTTGACCATGTACCTGAAGGACCAAGATGTGGAAAAGCGGAAGTTTGATATGAAAGTGAAGGAAAAGGCACCTTTCTCATGGTATAGCCTCTAGGGTGATGACAACCATAAGGGAAAACACTTCAAGGGCAAAGCCACTACTTTGACTGGCTAGTTTGAAGAGTCACTAGTGGTAGTGGCTCCTACTCAGCCTCTTTCCACCTCAGCAGGCATGGCCCCAGGTTCATCTTCTTCCTCAGCTCCACTCCACCACTGACTATCCAGTGACTGCCCACCGTCTAAGCCAAGCCCTCACCAGCATCAACAACTGGATGCAGATAGTTACTTCTAAGCTGTCTATATTTTCTATTACTGTGGCAGCTCAGTCAGCACCTCCTCCTTCACAGGTCCTACAGTCCATTGAGGACACTCTCAAGGATCTTCTGGACAACCAGAAGAAGATCCTAGAGACTCAAAAATTGCTTATGGACGATGTTGATTCACATGGAAGGGCTCTCAAGGAGCTTGCTATGGAGGAAAAAAAGATGAGGAAGACTAGGGCTTCCAAAGAGTCGGTGAAGGAGTTGCGGGTCGAGGTTGAGAGATTGAAGGCGGATCACCTGCCTTTAGATTTGCTATTGCATAACCCAGAACCAACAACCCAGCCCTAGCCAGAGCAGGAGTCTCATAGGCCTCCCAAGAGGAAGAGGGTGATCCCCCAGTCTGATGATGTAGTTATCCAGTTGGCGGACCCACCGGAGACTTCCTCCAGTCATCCTCAAGATGCAGCCCAGGAGCCAGTCCAGGCCCAGGTCCCAGTAGAGCCACAGAACACAGGAAGCCAGTCACAGGTTCCCGAGCATACAGAGGACCTAGGGACCACTCAGGATCTCATGCAGACAGATGGCCTGATAAGTAGGGATTTTAACGAGTTTCATGCTCCTTCTTGCCTAAACTTTGATTATAAATTGTTACAAAATAGTCCCAAAAGGCTCATAAGTTGTGCTTGATTGCAGGTTTGATCGACAACGTGACAAAATATCAAAGATCGGCACAAAAAGAGTGAAACCTGCTCAAGTATCAAATACAAAGTAAATTGAGAGCAAACAAGCATAGTGCAGACCGCACAAAGTCGAATGCGGCCGCACTAGGTGATTCAGAGAGATGGCAAAACCAGGCTTCAGGCAACGCGGCCACAATACACATTGCGCGGTCCATGGTGAAGGTTCTACGGCTGCACTACCTTTTTGTGCGGTATGCGGAAGAGAGATTCAGAGAGATGGAAAATGCCAAAGTTCAAGCCATGCAGTCCGCGGTCATGATTGTGTGGACCGCGCCAGCTGCCTCCGCGGTCGCGGTCCATTCTATGCGGTCTGCGGAGCCCAAGTTTAGAGAGCCTCAGAATTGAAGTCCAAGAGCCTAGTGCGGCCGCAGTCCATTTTATGCGGCCCGCACTGACCCTGTAGGGGTATTTTTGTCTGGGTTTTCCATCCTAGTATAAATAGAACATTTTGCCATTTTTAGGTCATCTGATATATCTAAAACTGAGCTGCACTCGTGGGAACCTCATCTGTAGCCATTTTTGGCATCTTAGCTTCAAATTAACGATAGATTCTTGTATTTTAATTTAGCATTTAATTAATATGCCTTGTTCTTCATCTATTTCTCTATTTTCTCCTTCAAGCACGAGTAGCTAAACCCATTAGCTGGGGTTATGGCTCAACCCTAGTGTGAGTAATTGATGGGTGTTGCCATCTATTGTTAGATTGACTATGGGTGTTTGTTATTTGGGTCATTTCTATGGTTTAATCTATGAATTGGTGGTTGCAAACACTGGTTTGTGCTAAGTTGACTTGGCTCTTCTTGAGAAAGAGAGCCTAAGTTTCCAAAATTGACCCAACAAGGAATTCGGATGGACTCAAGAGAATTGATAGTCCCAATTAAAGGGTTAAACCTCGAAAGAGTAATTACCCAACTCGAACCCTAGCTGCTTGAGCTAATATGCCTGCCCATTTGGTCTCGAGAGAGTCAATTGGGCAAAATCACTCTCTCTACCGATAGGTGTGTGAGTGGATAAAATTGTGCAATGGTTATAGCATATTTTCCCAATCATGTCAATCGAACCTTAGAAGCATTTACCCGTCAATTAGCCACATAGGTGAAAGTTACTACCCTAGTGCCTTTCTACCCATTAGATTCAACTCTAGCAATTTTCTTATTAGCATAATTTAGTTCTAATTAGTAATTGATAATATTAGTTTGTAAAGAAAATCCAAAAGAAGTTTGGAAGTGACATTTGGAACAATTACACAACTTTAGTCTACATAGATACTCGACTCCATTCCTAGCTCCCTGTGGAAATCGATCCCGACCCTCATATCGGGTAAAAGCTATTGCGACCCTCTCTTCCTACTTTTTAGTAGTGTGGAGTTGGCAGCGATCACTTTTTGGCGCCGTTGCCGGGGAGCTAACGGTTTTGGCTATCTATTTAGTCAGTTTTGTCTATTGTTCTTCTTTCCTTCTTTGTTGCTTACTTGTTTGTGTCATTACTCCGGTACCAACATTGCTTTAAACAACGCTAATGATCCTTTTAGAAACGTGATAGCGGGGGAGGAGGTAGATGATCTTGAGCAAGATGAGGTGCCTCTTACACCTCAAGATCAACGGAGAGGCCGGAATGCTAATGCTAATCCAAATGACAATATTCCAGACCCTCCCCTGGTTCCTCTAAGAGTGACTCCCAGAGTATTACCAAACCAGGGCTACGCAAGTGCTATTGTCCCACCGCGAATCCGGGCGGGCAACTTTCAGATAACTAATATGATGTTGACCTTACTTGAGCAGCGCGGGTACTTCACGGGCGCTGCAAATCAAAATTCCTACAAATATCTCAAGGGGTTTGTAGATACATGCTGGGGGAGCAAACAGACGAATGTATCCGGGGATGCGTTGAGATTGAGACTTTTCCCATTCTCGCTTCGGGGAAAGGCATTGGATTGGCTCGAGAGACTCCCCAACCATTCCATCACAACTTGGGATGAGTTGGCGGATAGGTTTATTGCCAAATGCTTCTCTCCTAGTCATATGGCAGCACTTCGAAATGAAATATTAGCCTTCAAGCAAGAGTCAACAGAACCATTGCATTAGATTTGGGAGCGGTATAGAACGATGGTGAAGGAGTGCCCAAATAATGATATGGCCGAGGCCATAATCCAGCAAACCTTCTACCGAGGCATAAATACTACAAATCAATGCATTATTAACCAATTGACCGGGGGCAATTTTATGAAGATTTCTTATGAGGAGGCATGTGATGTACTTAATGAAATGGCAGACAGTTCTTCAGCATGGCAGAGTAGAGCAAATGTGTCTCAAGGTGACCCTACGATTATCTATTTGCACAAGGATTTACATGATCTCGGGCAAGCGATAGCTGAGCTTACTACTACGATGAATCAATTGGCTAAGGCACAGTTGCAACAAGTTCAAAATCCTGGCCAAGTAAATTCCATGAAGGGTGTTAGTATGCTTGTCAACAAGAGAAGGCAAAGGAGGCAACAAAATCAAGGAAATTCTGAGCAATTTGTTGATGAATATGATGGGTGTCAAAATGATGGTTATGATGACCAAAGTGAAGAGGTACAATATGTCAACAACTATCAAGGCAATAGAGACAACTCTTCAAACCAACAATGGCGACCCCAAGGAAATTGGGGCAATTAACAACAAAGTAGTGGCAATTGGAACAACAACAACCAAAACAACAATTGGGGTAATCAAAACAACAACCAAGGCAATTGGAATGGAAATAACAACAACTGGGGTAACAACAACAATCAAAGTGGGTGGAATAAAAATGGAAACCAAGGCAACCGGGGGCAAGGCTTTCAAAGGCGCCCAATATACCAACAACCGAACAACCCACTCCCTTTCCCATCTCAAGGTCCTAATTCTTCTAGTAATGATATGGGTAGAATTGAAATGATGTTCGAGCAGATGATGAAGAGGAATGCGGATTCTGATGCACAGTTAGCTTCTCACAACACCTCTATCCGAAACTTGGAGGTGCAATTAGTTCAAATCTCTCAATCTTTGAACACTCACCCAAAGGGCGCTCTACCAAGTAATACGGTAGTGAACCTGAAGGGTAGGAACAATCATGTGATGGTAGTCACAACAAGAAGTGGGAGAGGCGGTGATGTTAATGCCTCTAAGCAAAAACAAGTCGTGGATGATGATGTTGAGTTGCAAGATGACGAAGTCCCTTTGGTTGTTGAAGATATGGTTGATGAAGATGTGAACAATGAAGTGAGGATTGATATTCAAGAAGTCGAGGTGGAAACCCAAAATGATGTGAACCCGTCTAGGGAACACATAAATGACATACCGGAGCCGGTTGTGCCAAAAGCAAAGGCTCCTTTGCCAAGGCCACCTCCACCTTATCCTCAAAGGCTTGCAAAGCACAAGAATGATAATCAATTTAAAAAGTTCATTGACATGATGAAGATCTTATCTATTAATGTGCCTCTGTTAGAGGCACTTGAACAAATGTCAGGTTATGCAAAATTCATGAAAGACTTGGTTACAAAGAAGCGTTCTATGGATTGTGAAACTATAAAGATGACTCACCAATTTAGTGATATAGTGCATTCAATGGCCCCGAAGTTTGAAGATCTTGGTGCTTTCATCATTCCTTGCACCATTGGGAGTGCAGATTTTGCCAAAGCTCTTTGTGATGGGAGCTAGTATCAATTTTATACCCTACTCAGTTTTCAAAACTTTGGGTATCGGGCAACCTAGGCCAACTTCAATGAGACTTCAAATGGCGGATCAATCGATGAATCGACCTTTGGGCATTATTGATGATGTGCTTGTCCGGGTGGACAAATTTATATTGTCGGCCGACTTTGTGATTTTGGATTGTGAGGTGGATTATGAGGTTCCTATTATCTTGGGCAGACCTTTCCTTGCAATGGGGAAGGCATTGGTTGATGTAGAAGCGGGTGAGCTCACTTTCCGAGTGGGTGATAAGAAGGTCGTCTTCCATGTTTGCAAATCAATGAAGCAACCCAATAGCACCGAGGTGTGCTCATTTGTGGACCTTGTCACAACTGTGATTGAGGATGATATAAGTTCTATGATCAACATGGAGGACCCTCTTGAAGCAGTGCTCTTGAACATGGATGTCAATGATGATGCTAGTAGAGTGGAATGTGTCAATGCCCTACATGGGACAGGCTCTTATTCTTATGAGCCGAGGAAGCTATCTTTGGATCTTTAAAACCGGAAAACTCCACCAACAAAGTCATCATTTGAGGAGCCACTTCCTCCACACCTCAGGTATAAATTGGGCTCAAATTCTACTTTACCAGTTATTATTTCTTTTGGCCTTACTAACATGCAGGCTGAAGCCACTATGGCGGTTCTTCAAAAGCAGAAAAGGGCAATTAGATGGACTCTAGCCGACATTCGGGGAATAAGCCCCGCATTTTGCATTCACA
Source organism: Nicotiana sylvestris (assembly GCF_000393655.2). Classification (NCBI taxonomy): domain Eukaryota; kingdom Viridiplantae; phylum Streptophyta; class Magnoliopsida; order Solanales; family Solanaceae; genus Nicotiana; species Nicotiana sylvestris. The sequence continues at coordinate 196,636,924 of NC_091064.1, forward strand.
AAATCATCTTGGAGGAGGATGCAAAGCTTTCCTTGGAGCATCAAAGAAGATTAAATGAGGCGATTCAAGAAGTGGTGAAGAAAGAGGTTATCAAGTGGTTAGACGCCGGTGTGGTTTATCCTATTTCTGACAGTTCTTGGACTTCTCTGGTGTAATGTGTGCCGAATAAGGGTGGTATGACTGTGGTGACCAATGACAACAATGAACTCATTCCTACTCGCACGGTTACCGGGTGGAGAGTATGTATGGATTACCGAAAGCTAAATAAGGTGACCCGAAAAGATCATTTCCCATTGATGGTGATGTGATGGTAATATGCGTCGTGCTGCGACGTTAAATCAGACGCTTCTTAGGAGGCAACCCATGTCTTTTTCTTCTTGTTTTCTTTGATTTTATTTGTAGTGTAGGATTGATTTTTGAGCTAATTGGTTGTGAGATGTTGCAGGGATTGTGTTGATACAGTGCAAAACATTTTGAAAAAATTGAACAGTCTCTGAAGTTGCTAGTACGGCCGCATTTCACCTTTTGCGGTCCGCACTAGTAAAGGATAAATGGGATAATCTCTGAAGTTTGACACCACGGCCGCATTCCATTTAGTGCGGACCGCGGTGGACCTCCACGGCTGCGGTCTGTTTTGTGTGGACCGCGGAGGTTGCCTTCTCAGACTTCTTCTGAACAAAACCAGTGCGGTCCGCGGTCCATTTTGTGCGGCCGCACTGGTTGGTGAGGCTGGGTCCCACATGTTTTTCTATAAATAGACTTCAGGGGTTACCGGTTACCCTTTTTAAAAAATTGACTCTCAGAGACCTAAAATCTACTGTTCATCATCTCTTTTCACGTAATTCCTTGCTTAGATTGATTACTTGCATTCCATCTCCACATCTGGTAACATTTCACTCATTTTTTCTTTGTTTAATTTTATAATTTCATGTTATTTTCATGTTCATTAGCCTGTAGCTTCTTCTTTTTTCCGTAATTCCTAAATTTCTAGGTTAGTTTGGTTTAACTGTTAATCTTTGTGTGCTTTGTGAGTGTAATGAAATGGGTAATTGAGTAGGGACATTAATTAGGCAAAAACTTGAACTAATTCCAAGATTTGAGATCCCTAAATTAGTGCCTTGACTTGGCACCCTCCGCGAACCGCAGTCATCTTTGTGTGGTTTGCGGTGCTGTGATGCGGTCCGCAGTAACACTTTGTGCGGATCGCAGTGAGGATTTTTTAGGAAATTGACCTCTTGCCTAGCACGATCGCGGTCATCTTTGTGCGGTCTGCGCTGGCCCACCGCAGTCGCGATACCACTTTTTACGGGCCACGGTGGAGAGATTCAGAGAAGTAGTTTTCTAGACCCTACCCCAATGCGGACCGCGATGGTTTTTGTGTGGTCTGCGGTGCCCCCAGTGCGGCCACACTCCTATTTGTGCGGGTTGCGGGGCACTGTGTCTTCAACATTTTCTGCAACTTTTGGGCTTCTGTTCTACAATTCATTTTCCATATTTGTTTCACTGTCTGTGCTGATACTAACAAAGCTAGATGTTTGTACTTGCAGACAATGGTCAAACAAAGAGGCAAAGGCTCAAAACAACCCGACCGAGGTGATTCCTCCTGGGGAGGGAAGCAAAGGTTGGTAAAACTCACTCCCCAGGCTATAAAAAACATAAATAACATGAGGAAAGCAATCAAAGTTGCTGATAGAGCCTATGACCAATCGGGGGGGGGGGTAAGTACAAGCCTTCTCAAGACATCTCCTCTGACTCAGTGCCAACTCACTTCGTTTCCAAATTTTGGTTGCCTGATGATTCTCCTCCTCCTTCACCCCCTGCCCAAGCTCCAGAGCGTATACAATCTGAGTCGTCTGAGGGCTCAGCAGCTGGCAGCGGTGATTACTCCACTTCTCCCATAGCTTCACTATCCGGGGATAGTGCAGACGGAGAGGATGAGGGAGATGAAGAGGTACTTGGGGGTGGTGTGCCTCAGGTTAGGAGTTTTGACCGGACTAGAAATCCCGCTATTTGGGAAGATAGATTTGTCAGCCAGGTGGCGTTCCACAAGTATAGGGAATGGTGGTCGTCATGAAGGTTGATTCTTGAGAGGAGCTTCATTGATTGAGACTTTCTACCCCTACACCCCAATGTGCATAGACAGTTTCGAGCTCGAGTGGGTTGGGAGCACTTTATAGATAATTATGTGAAGGAGAATGAGCACATGATCAAGGAGTTTTATAGTAATGTGACCCACATCTTGAAGGGCACCAAAGCGACCAAGGTGCAAAACAAAAATGTGGTGTTTACCGGGAAGGCGCTGAGTGAATACCTAGGCTTCAATGAAGAAGATGAGTCCCTTTACAATGAAAAGTTGGCAATGGGCAAAGAGGTTCGTCCGTTGTTAGCTTCATACCTTGTAATTTTGGGTACTGTTCCAAAGTGGTTGACAGCAGGGGCCAAAATCCTTTGGAGGACCCTTAACTTTGAGGCTAGGGGTGGTTGACTTTTGTATGCAGCCCGCTTGACCCCACTTCCCATGATCAGACTATTTCACATGTCGGGGTTGTTCTTGTTTATCTATTATGGCGGGATACCCTATCAACGTGGGCAATGTGATGTGCCGCATCATTTTTGCAGTGGGGGTTGAGCATGACCGGAACTACCCTTTTGCCAACACCCTCACTATGTATTTCTGGGACCTAGAGGTGGAGAAGAGACCTTTTGACATCAAGGTCAAACCTATGGCTCCGTTTTCGTGGTACAGTTTGAAGGGGCCAGACAACCCCAAGGACAAGAATTACAAGTCGCCTTCCTCTTCCTCAACTAGCCAGTCTGAAGAGCCGGTTGCAGTAGAGCTATCTCCACTGAGCCTGCCTCTACAGTTGCTAACATGCCTCCCAGACCTTCCACTACTACTAGTCCCTCTACTTCAGCTGGCCTGGGGATTCCATCTTCCCGGGCCCATCCTATCACTGCCCACCAGCTGAGCCAGATATTAAACAACTGGATGTCAGTTGCGTCATCCAAGTTTTCCACCTTGACTTCTACCATTGCGGCTCAGTCGGCACCGCAGCCAGCACAGATTCCACAGTCCATTGAGGATATATTGAAGAAGATCCTGGAGAACCAAGAAAAGATTATCAGTACTCAGGGTGACTTGGATAAGGTAGTGGATTCACATGGCAAGGCCCTAAAGGAGCTTGCCAGGGAGCACAAGAAGCTGCACAAAACACGGGCTTCCAAGGAGTCTGTGAAGGAGCTTAGAGCGGATGTGGACAAACTGAAGGCAGACCAGCTGCCTTTAGATTTGCTATTTGAGAATCCATCTCTAGCAGCAGTACTAGCAACAGAGCCACAGCAGGGGCTGACACAGAGAAAATGAAGCTCCCTAGTGCAGATGAGGTGATCATAAAGTTGGCGGACCCACCGGAGGCTTCCTCCAATCAGCCACAGGATGTTCCTGATATTCAGCCCGTCCAGGTCCAGGCCCCAGTCCTAGCAGCTGAGCAGCAGGAGATCGAGAACCAGTCTGAGGTTCCCGCGCATATAGAGGACCCGGGGACCACTGATGATCCTATGCAGACGGACACGGCTTAGGGAGTCCTCATATCCTTTCCTTATACTTTTTGTTGCTTATTTGTTTAGTTGGCATTGGGGACAATGCCAGCTTTAATTTGAGGGGGTGTGCCCTACATTTTTGGATGACTGTATATATTGTTACATTTTATGTCTTTTTGATTTTCTATTGGTCTGTATATAACTTTATTTAGCTACTTTTATTGCATTTTTTACCTTCCCTTTGGTCTGTATATAAAGTTACATTATTATATATATTCATCCCCCGTTGTATATTCAAATCCCCTATTATACATATTCATTCTATTTTCTATTTTTATAAAAAAAATTAGTTTTTAGCTTCTTAGATAGGCTCGTAGCTTTTTGTTTCGTTTTTGGCGCTTTCAATAAGCCTTTGGTTTTCTTAATGCCATGGTTCTTTCCAAAGGTGGAGTATTATGTGAACCAGGTGGCTCTTCCCGATGATGGATGGCGTGACAACCTTCTTAAGGGTTTGAGTCCGTTTTTGTTTTTATTTTTGGTAGCTTGTAGTTAAGGGCACCTCAAGCAAAGCTTCACTTGGGCCTAACACATTTGCCTTGGATCCCATGGTCAAAGACAAGTTGTTGTGTTTAAGATGGTGAAAGTCGTGACCTTGAGACTCTTGTGTTGACCAAACAATCATCATGTGGTCTTTTGGGACTATTGTGTGCTTAATCGTGTCTAAGGTGGTTGTGGCCCCCTGACTCTATGTCTTTAGCAATGCTTGAGCTTGTGTGGTGAGAAATCAAATTGTGAGTCCAAGTCTCGAGCCAATGGTCTAGAACTTGCCCTGAATGTCTGTTGAGGCGAAATCTTGAGTGAAATTTGGCTTGAGAAGTGATTATAGGTTCTCATTGATCCAAATTATAGTTGAACAATTCCATAGCCCACCAATGATATAATCCATAGTTAACCCTTTTGAGCCTTAAACCTTTTTCTTTCAAGAACCAATATTATAAGCCTATACCCGTTCTAAAATATACCCTCTCTTGGCACCCGATCTTTCCTTGAGCAATGACAAAAGTCTAAGTTTGGGGGGAGAGACGAGAAAGGGAACAAAGTGGTAAAAGGTACAAAAGCGAAAAAAAGGAAGGCAATGAAAAAGAAAAGAAAAGAAAAAAGACAAAAAGAAAGCCCAATGTGAAAAAGAATAAAAAGGGATTCAAGAAAAATAAAAGAGAAAAAGGTGTGGAAAAATTTGAAAAAGGAGAAACACTTTGAAGTGCATAAGAAAGAGTGACATTATGTATCTCTAACCCCTTAAAAAGAAGTGAGATATTCAAAGAGTCAAGAGAATTGTGCCAAATGAATCAAAAGAAGTGCTTAAGGGAAGATGGAACCCATTTAGACCAAAAACTTTCCTACCCTGAACCAAAAGCCTTCACATTGACTCTTCAAAAGCCCTATATGATCTTCAGTTGAATGGCGCTTACATTAGTGGATACTTACATGAGGGGCAAGCATATGGTACTTAGAGCCGGACTTGTAGCCTTTCCTTGAGAGAGATGAGTGAATTCCCATTAGCCTCGGTTTGTGTGCTAATACTCTAAAAGGTGAGGTTAGCTTAGGGAGAGTTGAGGATGTGTGAGTTTGGGTTCCACAATGACCAAATTAATTGAGAGAGTTCTTTGATATAATGAGTCAACTCTTGATGCTCTTGTGTCACACTTGATCCATAGTTTTTCAAAGTTTAAATGTTGTTAATGATTCATTCGTATTGAGGGCAATTGTTAGTCCCAATTGATGCTTGTTGAGGTTACTTTAGGATAGTTGCAAATACTTGGATTTTCCCTTAGGGGGTGGGTCTTATTTTGTTTGCTTGAGGACAAGCAAAGGCTTAAGTTTGGGAGAGTTGATAAGTAGGGATTTTAACTAGTTTCATGCTCCTTCTTGCCTATGATTTGATAATAAATTGTTACAAAATAGTCCCAAAAGGCTCATAAGTTGTGCTTGATTGCAGGTTTGATCGACAAAGTGACGAAATGTCAAAGATCGGCTCAAAAGGAGTGAAACCTGCTCAAGTATCAAAGACAAAGTAAATTGAGGGCAAACAAAGCGGACCGCACAAAGTCGAATGCGGCCACACTAGGTGATTCAGAGAGATGGCAAAACAAGGCTTCAGGTAACGCAGCCGTAGTACACATTGCACGATTCGCGATGAAGGTTCCGCGGCTGCACTACCTTTTTGCGCGGTTCGCGGAAGAGAGATTCAGAGAGATGAAAAATGCCAAAGTTCAAGCCATGCGGTCTGTGGACATGATTGTGTGGGTCGTGCCAGCTGCCTCCGCAGCCGCGGTTCATTCTACGCGGTCCACGGAGCCCAAGTTCAGAGAGCCCAGAATTGAAGTCCAAGAGCCTAGTGCATCCACGGTCCATTTTATGCGGCCCGCACTGACCCCGCATGGGTATTTTTGTCTAAGTTTTCTAGCCTAGTATAAATAGAACATTTTGCCATTTTTAAGTCATCTGATATATCTGATATATCTAGAACTGAGCTGCGCTCGTGGGAACCTCATCTGTAGTCATTTTTGTCATCTTAGCTTCAAATTAACGATAGATTCTTGTATTTTAATTTAGCATTTAATTAATATGCTTTGTTCTTTATCTATTTTTCTATTTTCTCCTTCAAGCACGAGTAGTTAAACCCATTAGCTGGGGTTGTGGCTCAACCCTAGTGTGAGTAATTGATGGGTGTTGCCATCTATTGTTAGATTGACTATGGGTATTTGTTATTTGGGTCATTTTTATGGTTTAATCTATGAATTGGTGGTTGCAAACACTAGTTTGTGCTAAGTTGACTTGGCTCTTCTTGAGAAAGAGAGCCTAAGTCTCCAAAATTGACCCAACAAGGAATTGGGATGGACTCAAGAGAATTGATAGTCCCAATTAAAGGGTTAAACCTCGAGAGAGTAATTACCCAACTTGAACCCTAGTTGCTTGAGCTAATTTGCCTACCCATTTGGTCTCGAGAGAGTCAATTGGGCAAAATCACTCTCTCTACCGAGAGGTGTGAGAGTGGGTATAATTGTGCAACGGTTATAGCATATTTCCCCAATCATGTCAATCGAACCTTAGAAGCATTTACCCGTCAATTAGCCACCTAGGTGAAAGTCACTACCTTAGTGCCTTTCTACCCATTAGATTCAACTCTAGCAATTTTCTTATTAGCATAATTTAGTTCTAATTAGTAATTGATAATATTAGTTTGTTAAAGAAAATCCAAAAGATGTTTGGAAGTGACATTTGGAACAATTACACAACTTTAGTCTAGATAGATACTCGACTCCATTCCTAGCTCCCTGTGGAAATCGACCCGACCCTCATATCGGGTAAAAGCTATTGTGACCCTCTCTTTCTACTTTTTAAAAGTGTGGAGTTGGCAGCGATCATGGCCCATAAGGAGTTTCTTTTTCCTCTTTCCTCTACTTTTGTGCTTATTTTGGTTAGTTGGCATTGAGGACAATGCCAGCTTTCATTTGAGGGGGTAGACCTCTTGAACGTATTCATTTTTACTTTCCGCATTTTTCCTTTCTTAGCTTCTTATTTATGTTCGTATCTTCTTGTTTTGAATTTTTGCAATAATCCTTTGGTTTTCTTAATGTCACGGTTCTTTCCAAAGGTGGAGTTTGTGTGAACCGGGTGGCTTTTCCCAATGATGGATGGCATGACAACCTTCTTAAGGGTTTGAGTCTGTTTTTCTTTTTGCTTTTAGTAGTTAGTTGGTAAGGGTGCCTCAAGCAATGGTTCACTTGGGCCTAACATATTTTACTTTGATCTTATGGTCAAAAACAAATCGTTTTGTATAGGATGGTGAAAGTTGTGACCTTGAGACTCTTATTTGGCCGATAATCATCAAGTGGTTCTTTGGGACCATTGTGTGCTCAAATCTTATCCAAGGTTGTTGTGAGCCCCTGACTCTATGTCTTTAACCTCGTTCTGAGTGCTACTATCTTAAAGGTGAGGTTTGCTTAGGGAGAGTTGAGGATGTGTGAGTTTGGGTTCTACAATGACCAAAGTAATAGAAAGAGTTTCTTTGATGTGTTGAGTCAACTCTTGATGCTCTTGTGTCGCACTAAATCCATGGTATTTAAAAGAGTGAATGTTGTTAATGATTCATTTGAATTGAGGGAAATTGTTAGTCCCAATTGATACTAGATGGGGTCACTTTAGGACAGCTGAATTTTCTTGGATTTACTCTTAAGGGGTGGGTCTTATTTTGTTTGCTTGAGGACAAGCAAAAGCTTAAGTTTAGGGAGTTGATAATTAGGGATTATGACGCATTTTACACTCCTTCTTGCTTAAGTTTTGATTAGAAATGTGTACAAAATAGTCCCAAAGGCTCACATGTTGTACTTGATTGCAGAGTTTGATCAACAAGGTGACAATTTGTCAAAAACCAGCTCAAAAAGGAGTGAAACATGCACAAGTACTAAGAACAAGGCCAAGCTAAGTCAAACAGGGCTAGTGCGGCCGCACACCATTCTGTGCGGTCCGCAAAGATGAAGTTTAAAGAGCAGGCATTTCAAGCAACTAAGCAATGCGTCCCCAAAGGATTTTGTGCGGACCGCATTGATTTTATTGCGGCGGCACTCAATTTTGTGTGGTCCGCAGAGCTCAAGATCAGAGAGTTGCTAATTGGAGGATTATGCCCAATGCGGTTCGCGATCCATTTTGTGCGAACCGCCATAGAAGCCACCGCGGCCGCGGTGCATTTTGTGCGGTCCGCGGTGGCCAACTTTAGAGCGCATATTATCTTAGCCAAGAGCCTTAGTGCAGCCGCACTCGATTTTGTGAAGTGCGCACTAGCCCCGCAGGGGTATTTTTGTCCAGAATTTTCAGCCTAGTATAAATAGTTTCTTTTCCCATTTTTAGGTCATGAGTTATTTTTTGGACATAGAGCTGCGCTTGTGAATAGTTCTCTTTTACCATTTTGAGTAATTTTAGCTTAATTTCATAATTGAATCTTCAAGTTTTATCTAGTAATTAATTATTATGGGTTTTTCTTCATCTATTTCTTTGTTTTCTTCTATAATCATGAGTAGCTAGACCCATTAACTAGGGTTGTGGCTCAACCCTAGTGTGGGTAATTGATAGGTCTTGTGTTTTGAATCTTGATTGTCTATGGGTGTTTGATATTTGGACTAATTTAGGGTTTTAATGTTAAATTAGTGGTTGCAAACACTAGTTTATGCCTAGTAGACCTTGTCTCTTCTTGAGAAAGAGAGCCTAGGTCCATGAAATTGGTCCAACAAGGAATTGGGGCGTATTCAAGATATTGATAGCCCCAATTAAAGGGGTAAACCTAAAGATAGTAATATCTGTCTTGAACCTCAATTGCTTGCACAAATTGGCATACTCAATTGGTCTTGAGAAAGTCAATTCGGGCAAAATCACTCAAATTACCGAGAGGTATAGAGTGAGAAAAATCATGCAATGGTTATATCATACTCCCCAAATGTGACAATCTAGCCTTAGACTCAAGAATCCGTCAATTATCCACCTAGGAGAAAGTCACTACCCTAGTACATTTTATCTATTTGAACAACCTTCAATAGTTTAATTTTAGCTTTACTTAGTCTAATTTTGCATCGTAGTAACATAAAATTAGAAGTAAAATAAAATCTAACAATGTTTAGAAGTGCAATTAGGAACAATTTCACAACACTAATTTAGATAGAAACTCAACTCCAATATCTAGCTCCCTGTGAAAATCGATCCTGACCTTCTCGGGTAAAAGTTACTTCGACCTCTCTTTCTACTTTGTGGTAGTACAGGGTTGGTCTCGATCAACCTTCACGTTCGCAAGTAGGTTCTCACGTTCGCGAAGGGTTAGATGAGGAGACTGAGATTTTAGCCTTCGCGTGCAAGGAAGGATCCGCGTTCTCGAAGGGCTGGGTTCGTTGTGCATCGCGTTCGCGAGGTGGAGTCGCGTTCGCTTAGAGGGAATTGAGCAGCTGGGTTTGAGGTTAAGTTTTTCATCGCGTTCGCGTGAGAGGGAGTGCGTTCTCGAAGGGTTAGGCTGAGGAACCATCACGTTCGCGAGGGGCAGGTCGCGTTCGCGTAAGAGGATTTTTTTGGTCAAAGTTATTTTGTGCTTCGCGAATGCGAGGCATTGACCGCGTTCGTGAAGAAGGAATTGAGGCATGGGCATAATGTTTTAATAGTCGTCTTGTCCGCGGTTTATTTCCACCATTTTTGAGCGATGTTGGAGCTTTTTGAAGAGGATTAAAGAGGGATTCAAGGGGAAACACTTGAAGGTAAGATTCATGGACTTAATACTCGATTCTAATGTGAATTCCACCTAATTAATCATGGAAATTAAGCCTAAAATTGAAGAACTAGGTCTTGAAATTGGAGACCTAGAATTTGGGATTTGAGAGTTCGTTTATGGTTGTATTTTGATGCTTTTGGTATGAATGAACTCGGGGAGTGATAAGGAGTCCATTGATATGATTTTTACCAGAATCCGAGACGTGGGTCCGATGGTCGGGTTTGGCCAATTTTGGGATTTGTGTTGTAATTTGATTTCTATCGAGTGGGCTTTGTTCCCTTCGCATATTTTGATGGTTTTGCACTGATTTTTGTTAGATTTGGAGCATCTGAAGGCTGATTCGAGGGGCAAAGGCATCACGAGCTAGAGATTTGGACCGGGTAGAGGTGAGTAATGATTGTAAATGATGTCCTGAGGGTATAAAACCCCGTATTGCACATCGTTGTGCTATATTGAGGTGACGCACACGCTAGATGACAAGCGTGGGGTCGTGCAATATTGGGGATTGTGACTTAGTCTGCCCCGAATGACTATTTTACCGCGTATTTGACTGAAATCTATTTGTTATCATCATGTTTTGGGTTGAATGTCATATTTGGGCCTCATACCAACTATTTGAACCCTTAGGGGATTTTTACTGATAATTCCTTACTGTTTTGACTTTATACTTGTACTCAATCATGCTATATTCTACTATTTTCATAACTCAGCCATGTCTACTTTGCTTTAACACTTAAAATGATATTTTAAATGATACTTTGGGCTGAGCATTATATTTTACAGTTGCCCGAGTGGCTTGTGAGAATTTTGACTGAGTAAGACCGAGGGCCTATGTTGCGAGGAAACACCTGATTATGATTATGAGGTCGAGGGCCTGAGATTTGTACGCCATGAGGTGGCTTGTTGATATGAGGTCGAGAGCCTAGTGATGATGTCTCGAGATGGCTTTATATTGCGCTTTGGCCGTAAGGGGCCCCTCCAGGAGTCTGTACACCCCAGTGAACGCGGGTACCCATTGTGATGTGAGATATAGCCCGGGGGCTAGTTATTGTTCCATGTGTTGCCCGAGGGGCTGATTCTGTTGGTATTGTGCCCGAGTGGCATTTTCTTTATGTGTTTACCTTTTCTAGTTGCCTGTATTTTACTTGCTTAACTGTTTAAAAGATGATTTTAAGAAGTTTAAACTGAACTAAAGTGGCTTTGCATAATTTCACTATTTCATGATTTCTACTGGCTTTTATTTATAGCTTGTAATGTGCCTTACGTGATTTCGTATTTCTCAGTCTTTATTTATGATTATTACTCACTGAGTTGGAGTACTCACTTTACTCCCTACACCCCGTGTGTAGATTCAAGTGCATCAGGTCCCGCTAGCGACTGTTGATCTTTCCAGCTCAGGCGGATTCGAAGATTCTCTAGGTAGCTACCGGCGTTCGTAGCCCAGAGCTTCTTCCCTTAGCTTATCTTTCTCTGTTTTAGATCTGTATTTTGCTAATGTAGACTTTTCTCGTATTATCCTGATTGTAGATTCTCATGACTAGTAACACCCCGATATCACGCTGTGTTGGTTTTGTTTTTCGCAAATTGTACTGTTCACTGCTTAGTTTGGGGATTTTATCATGTTTAAGACTTAATACTTATTATTTTAATTGCTTAAATTTAAAATGGGAATGTGTCGATTGGCCTTGTCTTCACGAGAGGCGCCATTACGACCGGGTCCGAGTTTAGGGTCGTGACACTTATAGACATAACCTATTAAGCAATTCTCTTAACTCATTATACCAAGAATCTTTAAAATAGTTTAAGCACAAAGGTGTGACATCCTCGCCTCAAGATTCGGCACACAAATACCATGCCTTACTCACAATTCACTTACTTACTCTAGCATGGAAGTCAACAATATTACCTTTCCTTTATCAATCATGAGCCCTCACCCAATCAAAAAGCTTAGTTCCACTCACAATAAATTTTAAGAACATAGGAACTCAAGATAGATAAAGTTCACCCGCTCTCAGAAATAACCTTCATATGCCACAAATGATGTAACATAGGCGTGCCTGTAGTATAATACTCGACTAATCAAGTCCATTCAGTCTAAGACAAGTAGGATTTTCATTGGTTGTAATGTAGCCTGCGGGTCGGGTAGGATACATTTGGATATGAGTGACTACACCTCCTCTAAATACTTTAACACATACACTTTGACATTCAAGCCCATACTTATTTCAAACCAAAACTCCAACTTAACTTCACTATATTTTACCCCCTACTTCTTTAAGCAACAGTATATCACTAGCCACCACAATCATGAATTATTCTTCATACAATATAGCTATTTTTTTTTCTTTCTCTTTTTTTCTTCCAAATGGATTTTATTGACACATTTTTTTTCAAACGGTTCACCTTTTTCCTTATTTCAATTGTTCCACTCAAAAGCCAACCCACCACCCAACACTTTAACTTTTTCATAATTCATCACAATTCAAGTGCTCATGCGAGGTAACAAGGTTCAAATATATGGTTGATTCAAACAAAGGGGTACGGCTTGTAATATGGCTACCAAAGAAATAAGATTATAGGCTCAAAGGGGTTAACTACGATACATCACATTTAGGTGGGTATTCTATATATATCTGGCTTAACAAAGAAACGATTATATCACTTCTCAGATTGAACAAGACAACTATTTTGCTTTGCACATAAACGGGGCAAGTTTTAGACATCAAATGCAATGCACATAATACATACAAATCTCACATATACATGGCATATAACTCATTCAGGATTGGTTTTTATCATGACGCTCCAGTCAAAGCAGTTAAGCAAATTTAAAAATCTACGATTTAAGGTACTTATACTATAGTCAAAAACTGAGCCTAAGTGTCACAACCAGGGTACTAACTATTCTCAAGGCATCACAGAGTTGGGAGATATTGTTGCGATTAAATGCATATCCCCATGGTTCCTACTCCTAAAAATTAAAACTAACTACACTCGGTTCAACTAAAAACCCTTGGAAAAGAACTGCGACCCAAAGAAAAACTAAGAGGGAATTACTACACTATCTAAAAAAAATTGATATTTTTCTTTAGACTTACTTCCCTCAAGAAAACTCTCTAGCAGATCCATCATCGGGAAGAATCCATTTTTTTTAAAATATTTTCTAACTAAAAACAAAAAATGAAAACAAATTCTTAAAACAAATACTAAAACAATTAGCTCATGACAACTAAAACAACTAAAAACTACTAATTTCTACAAGTCCCCACCCACACTTAGATCATGCATTGTCCTCAATGCATGCACAAATTGACAAAACAAGAAAAAGGAGTAAGGTGCAAGGAAACTCCCTGATCAAGCAACATCTTCATCCTCTGACGCTCTCCACTCTTCATCATATTCGTCCTCCTCATCATAATCATCATCCTCACCATCAGACTACTCAGGTGTGTTGATATCCTCATCATTGGGGAGTCTGTATCCATCACCTATCCCAACCAGCTGCTGAGCATGAGCATTCAGCGGGTACCGTTGCTCCAATAAAGTCCTCTCCTTCGATGTGGACGACCGACCTCCTATCCTCAGCTGCAAATCCACCATCCCCTAGACATGGGCCATAAAAATATCATCACGAGCATTGCGCTCAGCAATTGTCAATGATGACATGGCAGTCTCGTATTTCAGCCAGAGACTAGTGATATCTGTTTGTCGAATGGGCTGATCGATGGTGTGGTCAAACTCGGGCTCCTCCTCAACCTCCTCGTGTCTTAAAAACTGAGTAAAAAAATTGGCAAATGGCATTCGATCGACTTTCTTACTCATTCTTACCGATGGCATCTGGTAGTGGATCAGATGACCCACATTCACCCTTTGACCCGTCATGAGGAAGTAGAGCATACAGGTCCTCTCACGGCTAATGAGCGTGTCATGATTGCATGGTAGGATCCGTGCATTTATCAGTTTAAGCCACACTTGAGCCTCCGCCTTCTTCTTCTTCTTGGGGAATCTCTTGTGCCGATTTGTTACCTTATCTCGGACCCATGCCGCCGTAGAGTCGACACCATAGAGGGTGTGTCTCAGCTCTCTATATGAGGCTGGTGAATGAATTGGTCTAATGGCTCTACAGGAACATCTGGCGCACCTAAAGAGTTACATATGGTCGTGGCTAAAAAATCTATCAAATGTCCATGAATTGGCACCAGCTATTCAGTATCCTGTGGAAAAAACCCTGAATAGAATTCCCAGACTAGATTGAGATCAATGTCCCATGTGTTCTTGAATACATAGCTCAACCCCAAATCCTGGATGCCTCTCCAAATTGCCCGATACTTTGCTTTCAGGTTGCGTTCCTGGATAGCTGCTTCCAGGTGTACATGTTTAGGCCTGCAGCGCCTGTACCAACCCTTAGTATGCGGTGGTATGCTATTGATGCCAAACTCCCGTTGGCCTTGGGGTTGTGGACACATGGCTGCTACAGCTGCCACAGCTGGTGCTCCACTTAGATTGGAGGTAGCTTCTCCCCTTTTTCTCTTGTTTGGGGGAGGTGTGGAGGTCGCCTTTGCTTTATCCGGAGCAATGGAAGTGGCCTTTCTTTTACTTGTGCCTTTTCTCAGAGGCATCTTCGTTCCTACACAAGTAATCAGTAATTACTTAAAACTGTATTACACATTACACATGTAGTCTTGCCCAACCTTCCGAGGTCACTCAGACTTCACCTCGTATTTTCTTAACATTAGAATCAAACAACAACACATAGGCCACTCGTGAGCCACCTACACTTAAGTTTTTAACGTGGTGCATGACTAAATAACACTAGTCAATTAATCCCGGAGACTCAGGCTCTAATGGGGTCAAGGAATGTCATTGAGGCATTATATAAAACACTTAACAAGCACTAGTGCCATGGGAGTGCTTGTAGAGATGAGAGATTGACTCACCCTCCCAAATCGGCTTGGGAGTTCCGTACTACCACATGTTCATACAATCGCAGCACCATTCCTATGGGGTTCATGGGGTTAGGGCACACAAACACAATACTACAATGAAGAACAACCACCAACTTGTGTATGTAATTGCATACCTTTACCCAACTCGAAATTGCAAGGGAAAGAGATAAAAATCATACCTTAGAAGCTTTTAAGAGGAGGGATTTACTTGAGAATTGTTGATGAGTGTGTGTGGGGGTTAGAAAATTTGTGCAGTATGCGTTTGGTTGAGAGCAAAGCTGGTGAATAGTGTTGTGTGTGTCACACCTCTTTTTCCGGCACCGCGAGGGGCGTAGGGAGTTTTTCCAATTAAAGGACAATCGAAACGGGATTTATTTATTTATTTCAGAGTCGCCACTTGGGAGATTTAGGGTGTCCCAAGTCACCAATTTTGATCCCGAATCGAGGAAAAGAATGACTCCATATTACAGTCTGCGTACCAGAAATCCGGATAAGGAATTCTGTTAACCCGGGAGAAGGTGTTAGGCATTCCCGAGTTCCGTGGTTCTAGCACGGTCGCTCAATTGTCATATTTAACTTATTTATCTGATTTTAATACAATTATGAACCGATGTGCCAATCTTAACTTTTTACCACTTTATTATTATAATTATTATTTTTAAAAAAATAAAAAATTGTGAACATCGTTTAAAACATGTCTTTGGATTACGTCACATGAAATGCACCCGCAATCCGGAACATATTTTATTCAATGTTTTAGGATTTAGATTTGGGTCGCATGAAATGCGCATCCGAGTTTAAGAAGGTAAAATTAATTAAATCGCGCCTAAAGAGTCTAGCGCGTCATTATCTTTGGGGAAGGAAGTGAAATTCACTAAACAATCCATCCCAAATTCTAAGTAATTTTTTTTAAATAATTAAATAAATAAATGAGATTGGAGAATCCTGTAAATTTGTATTATTTACATCTATTTATTTTTAGCGAAATCCTTCCTTATTTTAAGAATATCCTTTAATGACTACCTTTTTATTATTACTAAGTTTGTCTATAAATATAAAATCAATATCTACATTCTTGAAAATAACATATTAAATAGAAGAGAAAAACAAATATTAACAGAAAGTAATAAAAATTATAATCATAAATACAACATGGAATTATCGAAAAATAAAATAAAAAAATAAAAAAAACTAATTATCCCATAGTTGGATTAAAATTTAAATTGTTAGTAAGACTTAAGCTTATTGAAACTAATTATTTACAAATACTGAAAATTGAAAGAAAGAAAAAAAACTTGATTACTAAACCATATTTCTAAAAAATTTAAACAATTTAACCTTAACTAACTTTGTTTTAATTCACATCATGTCCTAATACTTGTTCGCAAACTAATTCATGTTTTAACTGAAATTGACTACATGATTCCGATTAACTTATCGTTGACGAAAAACCTTATGAATAAGGAACTTATTTAATTTTTTGCCAAACTGATTCAATAACGCCATTTTTACGTTATTTCTTCTATTTTTTTTTATTAAACAGTTTTAATTAATAATCAGGCTTAAATATATTTCCTAATAATCTGGTTAAGGCGTTATTTAATATGTCGCTATAATATGCCTAGTTATGCCAAATGACAGTGATTTACAGAATAATAATACATGAATAACCTAAATACAATACAAAAAATTAAATTAAACTAAATTAAAAATTTAACACTCCATTCTTCATTTCAGCTTACAAAATGCCAAAATTACAGTTGTGTACCTGATATTGTCAATATAAGAAGAAGAAAGTCAGCAACGTAATACGTAACACAGCAACAGCAACAATAACCAGCAATAACCAGTCAACGAAAATCCCAGTGACAGCTTTGAAAAATTCAAAATAAAATCCAGGAATGCCGAAAATAACGGACAGAAACCAAGGGAAATTTTCAGATTTTTGAAAGGCTAGTTAATCTTCAACCCTTAATTTCTACACCTGTATACCAGAATATTTATCAGGTGTGTACTACTTTCTCTTCTAATTTTCAATTTTTTTTTATTTTTCTTTGTATGTTTTTCTTTTCTTGAGAGTTTCAATGTTTTTTTCGGAATAAATGTTCAGCTCCTTTTTTTCTTTAATCTCTCTTTTTTCTTCTGTCTCCCGATTTTTTCAGACCTCTCTATATATAATCCCCACCCTTTAATCAATTAAAATCAATCCCTTTCTCTACCCAACCCATTATCTTTCCACTCATCCCCATTACATTAAATAAACATATCACACCACCCCATTTCATTTTGTCCCCCATGCTTCATTTAAAATAATGCAAGATTCCCCTTTAAATTAAATCTTGTCCCCCCTTTATATTAAATAATCATATCACAACCCACCCCATTTCATTTTGTCCCCCATGCTTCAAATAAACAATTACAAAATGTACAATTCCTAAACTACCCCTTCCGACCTTACTGAAATTACCAAACTACCCCTGAACGTATTACAAATTTACCAAACTACCCATCAGCTATAACACATCAATTAATCAAACTTAACCAAAATATAGACAATATGATCAATTTCTAACAATGTTCAAACAACAATATGAACACGGATGAACATCATAACAACAATATCACATGAACATGATTTTAACAACATTTCAACAACAAATCACATGAACACAAATTGAACAACCAAGAACAACTAAAATTTGATTGAACAATATTTTTGGCAACAACAAACCTATTTTTCGGATTTAAACAACAACAACAATCAAACAAGTATATTTAGATTCCTAAATTCAATAATATTGAACTTAAAATCAACTCTAACAACATTACAACAAACAATTCTTATATTAAACTTTAAACAAGATTATGAGAACAATTCAAGAAATAATCATAAATGGTAAACAAGAAATCAAACTATACAAAATTCGGATTCAAGATCATCCAAACATGAACATGAATGAATCTATTTTAACACAACAAACATGACGGATTAAACGATTAAATCAATATATTTCCTTTAACACAACTAAATTCTTTTTAGACAAATAACAAGATCGACAAATAAACAATTATGACCTTTGAACTTAACAATTTCTAACAATACATAAACACATGAAACAAATTGAAGAAATAGTTAATTAAATTTCAATTTGAATCTAACAAACATCAAACTAACAAATATTCACTTAAACAATAATACAAACATGAAATGAATATGAAAACAATTAATTAAACTTCTATTTTGAAATCTGAAAATTAATTTTAACAAAGCACATGAACATGAACAAACTAGAAAAATGATTTCAACGATGAACAACGAACAAAACAAGAATTGAATTCTTTAACGATTTTGGATCCGGAAAATACCAAACAAAAATATGGACGATAAATGAGATTCAAAAATCAACTAACCGGAAATGAAACGACGAACAACGATTGTAAACAAATCCGTCCGGGCTTCGACTCAACGAAAAACCCTCGACCTTTGACAAATCGAAGAAGACGAAGCAACAACGAAACAATAGCAACTGCTGCGACGAGCAGCAGCAGCAGTCCGTCGAGAAGCAGCATGAAGCAGACGCCCTGGCAGCAGCGCGACGGAGGAAGAAGAAGCTGCATGAAGCAGTAGCAGCTGGGAGCCGAACGCAGCAGTAATGACGAGGATGCAGCAACGACGGGCAACTCGACGAGACCGGCAGAACAGCCGCGATAGCAGTGTCGACGAAGCTTGGAAGAAACAGTCGCAACAGCAGCATGGTGGAGAAGCAGGCAGCCATGGCAATCTTAGCTCAAACTTGAGCTCGACGAGCTTCATTAATGGTGGATAGGGCTGGGGTCGTTTAGTCGAGCCGGGGTCGTGAGGGTGACGTGCGTGTGTGTGTGAGTGTGACGGGGTGAGGGGGAAGGGCTGGAGGGGGTGGTCGTTGGGGTAAGGCATCCATGGATGGAGCTTGAAGTTTTGAGGAAGAAGAAGGAGAATAGGGGGGATGCTTTAGGCATTTTTAGGGTTTTCTTACTATTTTTTTTTGTTTTCTTTTGTTTTATTTTTTTGAAATGCAAGATAATAGGGTGTTGGGTTATGGACCGGGTTGACCCAGTTCGAAATGGACTGGGTCGTAGGGAAGATTGGGCCATTTTTTGGGCCTGTGGCTTGAAATTGAAGAAGAGGCCCAATTCCGACTTTCTTTATATTTTCGCTCTCTTTTCTTCTTTTATTTTTCTAAAACTAAATTATAAAAATACTTAAACTATTATTAAGAACTAAATTAAGTTATAAAAGCGCAAATTAACTCCCAATAACAATTAACGCACAATTAAGTATTAATTAAGCATAAAATTGTATATTTGGACATTAAATGCTAAAAATGCAAACGATGCCTATTTTTGTAATTTTTAATTTTTGTAAAACAAATTTAATTATTATCAATTGTAGAATTAAATCCTACATGCAAAATGCGACATATTTTTGTATTTTTTATTAATTTAGCAAATAAACACGCACAGACAAATACAAATAATTATTCAAAATATCACAAAATTGCACACCAAAGAAAAATCATTTTATTTTTGAATTTTTTGGGAGTAATTCTCATATAGGGCAAAAATCACGTGCTTACAGCTGCCCCTCTTTGCCCGGAGACACGAAGGGTTTTCGTGCAAAGATAAAGCGAGCGATTTTTGCCCATCCGAGTACTCTGTTGAAGCATTTTTTGAAAAAGATTTGACCGAACCTTTGCTTCAAAGGTTTCCTACATATCCTGGGCTAAACAGGAATCAGGTCAATGTAGTTCGGGAAGTCTTGGTAGCTGGGACTACCATGGGACTGCAATGTTACTGCTGTTGCATGCTACTTTTACTGTTTGCTGACCTCCTTATTACACCATGCTTAAAAAATAAGAAGCTAGACTAAGCTAGAAATTACAGAATCTTATCTGTTTTCCCCCTTGCTCCGGTTGCCTTGCTTTTTGTCGGTTTGTGTTTCCTCTTGTGCCTTTTTACCAAGACTTCTGGTCCTTCGTTTTTTTGTGAATACCAATTTTCATCATTTTGTTCGGTCCGCTGGGGACATGGCTTTCTTCATTAAGCTTTTTGGCGGTTCCTCTGGGGACACGATTATCTTCATCAGATTCATTAGGTTGGACATGATTTAATGTTCACACACCATTTTTCAAGACGCGTCTTTTCTTTCTTTTGACTCATGCGCTTGAATTTGCGCTGGGACTTCTTGTTGCCACCTTCTGCCTTCCGGTGTTGGGATTTTTATTGTTTCCTGCTGGGGATTCTTGTTGTAACCTTCTGCCTTCCGGTGGGGTTACTGACTTCAAAATCTGCAGTATAAGACTGAAAAGTATTCCTCTCGTTATACAGGTGGGCGCCTGGACATGAAATGAAAATGTATACCCGCATTATACTGGTGGGCGACCTGGAAATGAAAAACTGAAATGTATGCCCGCATTATACTGGTGGGCGACCTAGAACAGAAATGAAAAGACAGAAATGTATTCCCGCATTATACTGGTGGGCGACCTAGAACATGAAATGAAAACATAAATGCATACCCGCATTATACTGGTGGGCGACCTAGAACATGAAATGAAAGAGAAATTCATACCCGCATTATACTGGTGGGCGACCTAGAACATGAAATGAAAACATAAATGCATACCCGCATTATACTGGTGGGCGACCTAGAACATGAAATGAAAAGAGAAATGCATACCCGCATTATACTGGTGGGCGACCTAGAACATGAAAAACATAAATGCATACCCGCATTATACTGGTGGGCGACCTAGAACATGAAATGAAAACATAAATGCATACCCGCATTATACTGGTGGGCGACCTAGAACATGAAATGAAAACATAAATGCATACCCGCATTATACTGGTGGGCGACCTAGAACATGAAATGAAAAGAGAAATGCATACCCGCATTATACTGGTGGGCAACCTAGAACATGAAATGAAAACATAAATGCATACCCGCATTATACTGGTGGGCGACCTAGAACATGAAATGAAAAGAGAAATGCATACCCGCATTATACTGGTGGGTGACCTAGAACATGAAATGAAAAGAGAAATGCATACCCGCATTATACTTGTGGGCGACCTAGAACATGAAATGAAAAGAGAAATGCATACCCGCATTATACTGGTGGGCGACCTAGAACATAAAATGAAAACATAAATGCATACCCGCATTATACTGGTGGGCGACCTAGAACATGAAATGAAAACATAAATGCATTCCCGCATTATACTGGTGGGCGCCTAATTGGTAAAGAATAATTTGAATTTGTTTCCTCGATTCTCCGAGAAAATTTCCACTTATGGCAGAAAATTTTCTGCCCCAATTCTGGCGATCTTTCTTATGGCGTATCTTTAGGCCATCATCAACACTTTATTTTCCTGTTCAAATCAAAAAAAATTTAGTTAGTTTTTTTTTTTTGAAATATGGCGAGTGGTCGTGTCACTCCTGATGGGGATGATTGTTCCCTTTCCCTTATTCCTGTTCGGCGTTCTCAAAACTTGTTGGGGATGATGTTATTTGCTGGGGATAACATTCTGCTGGGGATGGTTTTTCCATTTATCCCTTCACCATTTTGTATCTCAAAAATTTCTGGAGGTTATTTTGCCGAAGATGGATTTTCCTTTCTTCCCTTCCCATTTTGTGTTGTCCGACCACCTCGGAGCTTGGTCGATATTCGGTCGGAGTCCTCTGGGGATCGTCTTGGAACTTGGCCCACAATTTCTCAACATGTTTTTTTTCGGCTCTTCCCCGTACTTTCCTTGCCATTTTAGGACAGTATTATTCGGCCTGGCAATCAACGTCTTTTGTCTTATTGCCTTGTCTCTGGATTGCCCTTTTCACATTTTATGTTGTACCATTTTGGCAACTGGTAGTAAGCTCTGAAAGACCTTCCTTAAAACATAAATTTCTAGAAAAATTCTTTTAAACAAAGAAATGAAAAGATAGAAAAATGAGAAAATCTTTCTGAACAAATGATGGAAAAAAATGAACTTATCTGGGTGATATAACCGATTCCAATGATCATGTTGTGCATTCCGGATTAATCAACCCAGTCTATTTGTGTTGATCAAACTTTCTGATGTCTTCACTTGATGGGGATAAATAGGTGCCCAATTCTTCGCAAAATGCGGATCTTTTCCGTCAATCTATCTTGTCGCCTCATAGTGCCCTTCGCGGGGTTTTCACTAACAAGGCTCTCTCATTTCTCACAACTCCCGTCGCCTTATGGTGCCTGTGAAGGTTTTCACCGATAAGACTCTCTCATTTTGTATTTCTCAGCTTACGTCGCCTTATGGCGCCTGTGAAGGTTTTCGCCGATAAGACTCTCTCATCTTATTTTCTCAGCTTGGGATTGGAGTGTTGCCGATAAGATTTTTCTCTGCCGGGAATTCTTTTGGCTATCAATTCTTTCAATTCATGATCCTCATTCAGTCAGGGACCGACGTTTTATTCTTGGTTTTCATTTGCCTATCTTAACACCTCTCGGATACTGATCGGGAGGTCTTTTTTGGATATCAATATAGGTTTTAGAAGAAAAGGATATAAAATTCAAAATAACTTTGATGGGTAAAGTATTACAACTCTTGGAATCAAACTCTTTTTTTTTCAAAATTTAGAAACATAATTTCTGCCCCAGTTTTCTTACTTGGGGATTTTTCTTTTGATTTTTTTTTCTTTTTTTTGTTACCTTATGACCGAGCCGTGAGGCGCCTACGTATCCTCTTTGAGGAATCAGGTCGAACGTAGTTCACTGACTCCTTTGTTTTCTTGCGACCTTCAAAAAGTTTTTTTTTTCATACATTTTTTCATTAATGATTCCAAGAGAGGGGTATAAAAAGATAAGTATGGCTCAAAGGGGTAAAGCAAAGGTTAAAAGTGTTTGGATAGAAGAAAGAATTGCCTCCGTCATTTCATTATCCGATAAGCACTAAGTACAAACAAACAAATAAACAACAAAAGAAATTACACATAATATCTTTTGACTGCATCAGAATTGATAGCCATGTCGACGCATCTTCCTTCAACATCTGTCAGACGTAAATCGCCGTTGGATAATACTCTGGTCACAATATACGGCCCTTGCCAATTCGGGGCGAACTTGCCTTTTGCCTCAATCTGATGTGGGAGGATCCGTTTCAATACTTGTTGCCCTACTTCAAATTTCCTGGGGCGCACCTTCTTATTGTATGCTCTTGCCATTCTCTTTTGATATAACTGGCCATGACATACTGCTGCCAATCTTTTTTCATCCATTAAACTCAGCTGCTCTAGTCGGGCTTTGACCCATTCATCATCGTCAATCCCGGCCTCAGCGATAATTCGAAGGGAAGGAATTTCAACTTCTGCTGGTATTACTGCTTCAGTTCCGTATACCAACAAATAAGGAGTCGCACCTATTGAAGTACGAACAGTAGTGCGGTATCCTAACAACGCAAATGGTAGCTTTTCATGCCATTGTCTGGATCCTTCAATCATTTTCCTCAATATCTTCTTTATATTTTTGTTGGCTGCCTCAACTGCTCCATTCGCCTTGGGCCGATACGGGGTGGAATTACGGTGTGTAATCTTAAACTGTTCACATACTTCTCTCATCAAGTTGCTGTTAAGATTAGCACCATTGTCCGTGATTATTATTTTTGGGATCCCAAATCTACAAATGATATGGGAATGGACGAAATCCACCACTGCCTTCTTGGTTACAGACTTGAAAGTTTTGGCTTCAACCCACTTAGTGAAATAATCGATGGCTACCAGAATGAACCTGTGACCGTTCGAAGCTGCCGGCTCGATAGGCCCAATGACATCCATGCCCCATGCTACAAATGGCCATGGTGCGGACATTGTGTGCAATTCCGTTGGTGGAGAATGAATCAGATCTCCGTGTATCTGACACTGATGGCATTTTCGTACGAAACTGATACAATCATGCTCCATAGTGAGCCAATAATATCCCGCTCGCAGAATCTTCTTTGCCAACACATATCCGCTCATATGGGGCCCACAGACTCCAGCATGTACCTCTGTCATCACTATCGTGGCTTGACCTGCATCAATACATCTCAGCAATCCCAGATCTGGGGTTCTTTTGTACAACATTCCTCCACTGAGGAAAAATCCATTTGCCAGTCGTCGAATGGCTCTCTTTTGATCTCCGGTTGCCTGCTCCGGGTATATTCCCATCCTGAGGTATTCCTTGATATCATAAAACCATGGCTCGCCATCCATTTCTTCTTCTATTATGTTGCAGTAGGCATGCTGATTACGAACCTGAATATACAATGGGTCAACATGGATTTTGTCTGGATGGTGCAACATCGATGCTAAAGTGGCCAAAGCATCGGCAACCTCATTGTGAACTCTCGGGATGTGTCTGAACTCCACTGATCGAAATCGCTTGCTCAGATCGTGCAAACATTGTCGATATGGTATAAGCTTCAAATCCCGTGTTTCCCATTCACCCTGGATCTGATGTACTAGGAGGTCCGAGTCTCCCAAGACCAAGACGTCCTGAACATCCATGTCTGCAGCCAATCGTAGGCCCAAAATACATGCCTCATATTCAGCCATGTTGTTGGTACAATAGAAACGTAGCTGAGCTGTAACAGGATAGTGATGTCCTGTTTCTGAAATAAGTACTGCTCCTACTCCAACTCCTTTTGCATTAGCAGCCCCGTCAAAGAAAAGCTTCCACCCTGGTTCCTCATTCAGTTCTAACTCCTCTATATGTATCACTTCTTCATCAGGAAAATACGTCCTCAAAGGCTCGTATTCTTCATCAATAGGATTCTCAGCCAAGTGATCGGCCAATGCTTGAGCTTTCATGGCCGTCCTCGTCACATAGACAATGTCGAACTCTGTGAGTAATATCTGCCATTTTGCCAATCTTCCTGTGGGCATAGGCTTCTGGAAAATATACTTTAATGGATCCAGACGTGAAATAAGGTAAGTAGTATGTGACGACAGATAATGCTTAAACTTCTGTGCTACCCAAGTTAGAGCACAACATGTCTTCTCAAGTTGAGTGTACTTATTCTCATAGACTGTAAACTTCTTGCTGAGATAATAGATGGCTTGCTCTTTTCTTCCTGTGATGTCGTGTTGACCCAACACGCAACCAAACGAATGATCCAGGACCGTTAGATAAAGGATTAATGGCCTCCCCGACTCAGGTGGAACCAATACAGGTGGATTGGATAAATAACCTTTGATCTGGTCAAATGCCTCCTGACATTCTGCCGTCCATTCTATCGCGGCATCTTTCCTCAGCAATCGAAAGATGGGTTCACAAGTTGTTGTGAGCTGAGCGATGAATCTGCTGATATAGTTCAACCTTCCCAACAGACTCATTACTTCTGTTTTGTTCCTCGGTGGCGGCAATTCCTGGATGGATTTGATCTTTGACGGATCCAACTCAATGCCTCGCCGACTGACGATAAATCCTAACAGCTTTCCAGATGGAACACCAAATGCACATTTGGCTGGGTTGAGCTTAATGTCGTACCTTCGAAGTCTTTGGAAAAACTTCCTAAGGTCTGCTACGTGGTCTTCCTGACGCTTGGATTTGATGATCACATCATCTACGTACACTTCGATCTCTTTGTGTATCATATCATGGAACACAGTAGTCATTGCTCTCATGTACGTTGCCCCAGCGTTCTTCAAACCGAATGGCATTACCCGATAACAATAAGTCCCCCATGGCGTAATGAAAGCTGTTTTCTCTGCATCTTCTTCATCCATCAAAATCTGATGATACCCAGCGTAGCAATCCACAAAGGAGCCGATTTCTCGCCCGGCGCAATTGTCGATCAAGATATGGATATTGGGCAATGGAAAGTTATCCTTTGGGCTTGCCCTGTTCAGATTACGGTAGTCGACGCATACCCTGATCTTCCCATCTTTCTTTGGTACTGGCACCACATTAGCCAACCAATCAGGATATCGAGAGACCCGAATAACCTTTGCTTGCAGCTGCTTGGTTACTTCTTCTTTAATCTTCACACTCATATCTGTCTTGAACTTCCTCAGTTTCTGCTTGACGGGAAGGCAATGCCGGGTCAATGGGCAATTTGTGAACCACTAGCTTGGTGCTTAAACCCGGCATGTCGTCATATGACCATGCAAAAATATCTTTAAACTCAATGAGTGCTTTGATTAATTCTTCCCTGATGCCAGGCTCAATGTGGATGCTGATTTTGGTTTCTCGGACATTATCCGCATCCCCTAGATTTACAGCCTCGGTGTCATTCAGATTAGGCTTGGGTTTCTCTTCAAATTGGCATAGTTCTCGGTTTATTTCTTCGAAGGCTTTATCCTCATCATATTCAGACTCATCGTCATAATCGATCTCTTGTATCATTAAATCAGAGTCAGATTGATTTATTAGACTAGGTCGAAGATCCGTCGTGCATGCCATGTCATTAGAACCAGTAAAAAGAGAACTGTTCAGAAAGAGAAAAGAATAAAACAAAATTAAAATGAGACAAGAAAAGAATTTTATTAAAATGCGGAGTAACAGGGTTCACACTTTTACAAGACAAAATAAGATTTGGATTACACCCTGAATAATCCGAAAAATAAGAAAGCAAAAATCAAAGCCTACTACCAGGACTCTCCCCGAGTAGGAAGAGGAGTAACCGTCCAATTGTTGGTTTTGGCCTCAGGCCCCATAAACTGTATGTCTGTTCCGCTGGAACCCTCTCCGACTTCTACCATATTGACATCAGTGAACAATCTTTCGAAGCTCTGATTCAGATCCCCGTCAATCCCAATCAATGGCCCGAGAACTTTCGGGACCGGTGACCCCTTGGCGCTTGCTCTAACAAAAGATCTTGAGAGACGTGGCACAGGTTTGGGAAGAAACCAAACTTTCTTCTTCATTTTCCGCGCTCGTTTTACATCTGCCGCAGTCGGTTTGAACCCCAACCCAAAGGTCTCCAAATTCTTGGGCAAGGAAACAGGTTGAACAATTCCCTGAAGTTCAGCTCCCAAGCCTTTTCCTGGCATAAACCCATTACCCAGCATTTCTGAGACCATCATAACCGTTGCGGAAGCTATCCTAGGATGCTGAATGATTTCACCCTCGGGGATCTTGTTTGCCGACACTGCATCAAAAATCTGGTAGACCCAGGGACCTTTGTCATCATTGGTCTCTATGAAGGGTACAATGGCGCCTCCTACGGTGCACGCAGTGTCCTCGCCGTGCAACACGACCTCTTGTCTATCCCACTCGAACTTGACCATCTGATGCAAGGTGGATGGCACTGCTTTGGCTGCATGGATCCACGGTCGTCCCAACAGAAAGTTATAAGATACCGTAGCATCTAATACCTGGAATTCCATGGTAAACTGGACTGGACCGATGGTCAACTCAAGTACAATATCCCCCACGGTGGCTGTTCCATTTCCGTCAAATCCTCGGACGCAAATGCTATTCTTGTGGATTCTTCCGTGGTCGATCTTCAATTGGTTCAGGGTGGATAATGGACAAATATTGGCACTTGAGCCGTTATCCACCAATGCCCGAGTAACTGCCGAATCTTCACATTTGACAGTTAGGTAGAGAGCTTTATTATGCTCCGTGCCCTCCACTGGCAGATCATCATCTGAAAATGTTACCCTGTTCACCTCGAAAATTTTGTTGGCAATCGTTTCCAGGTGATTTACAGAAATCTCATTGGGCACATGAGCTTCATTCAGTATCTTCATCAGGGCCCGACGATGTTCATCCGAATGGATTAATAATGATAGCAGTGAGATCTGGGCCGGTGTTTTCTTCAACTGTTCGACCACGGAGTAATCCTGCACTTTCATCTTCTTTAAGAAATCCTCAGCTTCTTCTTCTGACACAGGTTTCTTTGTTGCAGCTGGATTGGGTCTTCTCAACTCCGCCGGAGCAAAACACCGTCCTGATCGAGTCAGTCCCTGCGCCTCACAACTATTCTCCTCCACTTGTTGTCCCTTGTACATCACCACTGCCTTCTCATACTTCCAAGGCACAGCCTTGCTATCAATCACTGGTGTTTGGACTACTGGTTTTATGATGACCGGTTCCCTGCAGACCCCCTTCACAACAACCACGGGTGCAGATGATGCTCCCGTTATTACCAACTTGGCTGGTTCTGGTTTCCTTGTAGCGGCAGATGGATTCTTCCCCAATATCACCACTGGCTTGACATCTTCCCCCTTCAACTGTACCCCTGCTTCCTCATTGATCGATTTTTCTTTCGGAGTGGCACGGATCATCATCACTGTCTGTGAGGGTTTCTTCGGCTCCCCTCCTTCGTGCACAAGCTCGATCATGTGGGCTTCAGGGTGCTTTGGCAATGGGTTCTGGTTAATGTTGGGTGCCTCCGGTGCCTGTACCTCGATCTTGTTGGTATCAATAAGATCTTGTATTGCATGTTTCAGCCTCCAACATTTCTCGGTATCATGTCCGGGAGCTCCCGAACAATATTCACATCTTACCGAGTGATCCATATTTTGGGGTAAGGGATTTGGTAATCTAGGCTCAACAGGATTTAATAAACCCAACTGCCTCAATTTGTGGAACAAGGCAATATAAGTTTCCCCCAACTCAGTAAAAGTTCTTTGCCTCTGCAATCTTTCATTTCTGGCGGCCGGATTTCCCCTGAAACCCATCCCTGGAGGGTTCCTGTAGGCTCTTGGTGGTGGATAGGTGTTTTGTGGTGGTGGGTATGTGTTATGTGGAGGTGGGTATGTATTGTGGGGAACCGGCGCGCGCCATTGTGGGCGAACCGGAGGTTGGGTGTATGTCTGGGCTTGATGGACGGTGAAATGTTGTTCTTGTGGTTGGTAGTAGGGTTGTGGAGGGTAATTTGGAATGTGTGGGTAGTTTAGACGATGGGGTCTGGGTTGGTAATGAGGGGAAGGACCTCTAGATCTGGACCAATTGTCGGCCTCTAATGTCGTGACCTCCTCTCTCCTTTTCTTCCCTAGCGCACCTCCCGTGCCGCTCTGAATGGCCTGAGTTGTTGCCTTAATTGCCGAATAACTCAGGATCTTATTGGACTTAAGTCCCTCTTCTATCATACCTCCCATTTTCACCACTTCATTAAATGATTTGCCAACTGACGTCACCAAGTGACCAAAGTAAGTTGGCTCGAGAGTTTGTAAGAAGTAATCCACCATTTCTCCTTCTCTCATTGGGGGATCAACTCTGGCTGCCTGTTCTCTCCATCGGAACCCAAATTCCCGGAAGCTCTCTCCGGGTTTCTTCTCGAGCTTTAGCAATGTGAGACGGTCTGGGACTATCTCAAGGTTGTATTGGAAATGTCCTGCGAAAGCCTGTGCCAAGTCATCCCAGGTGTACCACCTGCTCGGATCTTGTCTTGTATACCACTCTAATGCCGACCCGCTCAAACTCTGGCCAAAGTAAGCTATTAATAGCTCATCTTTGCCCCCTGCTCCCCTCATTTTGCTACAAAAACCCCGTAGATGTGCCATAGGATCACCATGCCCTTCGTATAAATCGAACTTGGGCATCTTGAACCCTGCTGGTAATTGAACGTCAGGGAAAGGGCATAGATCCTTGTAAGCCACGCTGACCTGGTTACCTAACCCGTGTATGTTCCTGAAGGATTGCTCCAGGCTTTTAAATTTCCGCATCACCTCGTCCTGCTCTGGGCTCTTAGCCGGCTTTTCAATCTCCGCCGGGACCTCAAAGTGGGGATTATAGGTATGTGGCTCGGGTGCTTTGAATGTGAGTTCAGGGGGGTAATATTGTGTATCGTGAGCCTGAAACAGTGGCTCACTAGATGATCTGTGCAATGGGGCTGGGGGAGGTGCCACAAAGACGGGAACATTTGGTGGAGGAGGGTTTTGAGTGGGTGGTGGAGCTTGGGAATCATAAGCCTCTCTTCCCTGATAATAGTGATGGCTTGGGAAACTTGTTGAAGGACCGGGAGAGGGGTATTCCGGCGTGTGTACTGGTTGGAGGGTAGGAGTAACGGGTAGTTCTTGCCCCTTCTGGGCTCTAGCTAAGGCTATCTGCATTTCATTCATTTCTAGCCTCATTTTTTCCATTTTCTCCAGGGCTTCCTTCAGCATCTGATTGGCCGTTTTTTCTGACTCAACGCTGTTATCTGACCCAGTCATGCTTTCTGGTATAGGACCTTTTGATCTTGTTTGATAATGGTACGGTGCCAGTACGCTCTAACAACTAACTGATATTGATTGGAAAAACAACAAACTTGTCAGTGTTAGAGTCTTAACAGATATTGTAATTGCACGTTAGGGGGATGCAATGCTCCTAGGCAGTTAATCATTTCTAACATGCTTTTGCTCTGACCGCATGCATCATCCCGGCTTATTTTTGCTCTGACAAATATATATTCTTCTTTTTTTTTTCTTCTTTTTTTTTTATAATTACGGTCGAATCCTATAGAGATTGCCTACGTATCGTGACCCCGCACGAATCAGACCAAGCGTAGTTCGTGCCACAAGACCAAATTTTATTTTATTTTTATTACTCAAAATAATGCTATTACTAGCCATCACAAAAAAAACAAAAATACAGACTTTATATATATATATTTTTTTTTTATTTTATTTTTTTGAGAATGTTTGAAGAAAAAAAAACATATGGGTAGACAACAGACTCGAAAAACAAACAAGTGCAAGATTGAACTAGGGATACATTAAAGCTTTGAATTTTGGTGCCCGCGAGGCATCATTCGGCCTTTCCGCGGGCTTGGGGGCCAGGCTTCTTTGCAAGCTTTTTAGTTCCTCCATGATCTGATGGACATAACCCATGACTGAGGCAAAAAGGATATCACGAGGCATCTCTTCACATGTTAGGCACTTCGTGGTGATATAGCGCCCTATATCATTGATCCTACCCCTGATTCTATCCCTCTCTATGCACAGCTGTTCTATCCGTTGATTCTTTAGTCCCAATATTCGAGTATTGTCAATGAGCTGCTCTTGGAACCTCTCCATTTGTTCTTCCATCCGGGCTATCGACTCATAGCAGCGTTCTCTATCTGTTCTAGCATCCTGGGCTTGTTTGAGGACCCGATTATTGAGAATGGAGTTTATCTCTCTCAATGTCGCAACACTCATTTCGTAGTCCCTTTTTACTTGCCATAGGTGCTCTCTCCGTGATGTTGTAACTGTGGCCCACCTGACCCGCATTCTTGTTATACAAGCCTGGGATCTCTCCAAGTCTTCTCGGCTTTGGCTGACTTGATTTCTCAATTCCGCTATCAACCTTTCATCAGAGCGACGTTTCTGTCGGTCGCTATCACTCTTACTGACTTGGCGAATTCGGGCTTTCAGTGCCTGGTTTTCTTTGGCTAATTTGTTCTTCTCACCCTGCTCTGAGGCTACTTGAACGTTGTTTTCAAACATAAGCCTTTCAATTTGTCGCTTCAGCTTCCCGATTTCAACCCGGTAGCCTTCCTCTCTCACTAACCAGCCCCACTGTTCCTGCGAATCATCCGTAAATTGTTGGACGTGAGCTCTTTTGGCAGGCCTCTGACGAATCTGGAACCTTTTCCCGAACCAAACATCGTATTTTGGGTCTACCTCACCCTTAGCCAGCTCTCGAACCATAGTCTTGGGTTCAAGGAATCTACATTCGTGCCACAGCTTTCTAATTTTTCCTTCGGGGAACACGACTCCTGGACTCAACTCAATGGCGTGCTTGCTTAGATCCTCATCAGTGGGAATTACCTGAAATCTTCCTAGTTGGCGCAATACCCGATGAGGAGCATATGGTTGGATGCTACGAAGTCCCATCAAAAGAACATGACATTCCTCGGCCGCCATGTATATTACCTCAGTATCATTCAACCACCCAAATGCCCATTCAACTTGGTCGGCTGTTGTTGACCTCAATTGTGCAAGCCATGCTTCGACGCCTTCGGGAAATATGACGCCTGTCATTCGTTTCTCAAAGCCGCTAATGCAGTTTCTCTCAGTCAACCCGTGGTTCATGTATCCCACTCGGTGATGGAGGTGTTCTTGCATCCACAGCTGGAGTAACAGATTGCATCCCTGAAAGAACTTGCCTCCTTCTCGGCATATAGTTAAAGCTCGGTAGATTTCGGACAAAATCAAAGGAACCACAGTACTGTCGGTTCTTTTGATTGCAACATCGGCCATCCCTACAAGGCCTATCTCTATTTTTTTATCTTTGCAGGGACAGACCACAACTCCCAGAAATGCTGTGACAAATGCCAAAGTACGTCTTGCTTCCCACTTGATTCTGTTCCCAGTGTGAATTAATCCGAGGTTTGGTTCTTCCAAACCCTGAGGAATTCCGTACCGTTGATACAAGAATTGGAGAGTACAACATCCCTTCG
This sequence comes from Nicotiana sylvestris, assembly GCF_000393655.2. NCBI lineage: Eukaryota > Viridiplantae > Streptophyta > Magnoliopsida > Solanales > Solanaceae > Nicotiana > Nicotiana sylvestris. The sequence continues at coordinate 196,669,084 of NC_091064.1, forward strand.
ACAAATCATCATTCTGCACCTTCCGACTAATGCTTAGCAAATCCAAGAACGCGTGCGGAGATACTGGTCTTGGTGAAAGTAAATACTGCCCTCTTAGTTTCCCATTCAACCCCGCATATCCGGCGACTTCCTCTAGTGTAGGTGAAAGTTCAAAGTCAACAAAACGAAACAAGTTCAAAGTTCAAAGTTCAATTTTTTGGATTTTAAATTTTTTTTTTTTTTTTTGAAAAAACTTTTAAGGAGAAAGGAAATATTTTTGAACTAATATTCTGAATTTATGAAAGAAATACTACAGAAAAAAATATTTTTGAATTTTATTTTGAATATCTTTTAAACAAATAATTGGGATTTTGAGATTAAAAGGAAATATATTTTTTTTAAAAAAAAAATTGAGGCCTAAAAGAAAAACTTTCTAAAGAAGTGAGTAATGTTAAATATTTTTGGATTTGTTTTTTTGAATACGGTGAGCCGAAACCAAAGAGGTTTGCCTCTGATCTCACATCCGGTGAGAATCAGACCCGCGTAGTTCAGGCTATAAACTAACTAATTTTTGAAAACAAACAAATTTTTTCCTTTTTCTTTTATAGTAAAAAAACTATTTTCCTTTTTCTTTTTTCTTTTTTTTTTTTGAAAATAAAGCAAATTAAAATAAAAGACTTATTCCTACACACTTTCTGCTTTCTAGGCAAACAAACAATTCTAAAAGTAAAAATATATATGTTTTTTTAAAAAAAAAATTCGGCAGCAGTTTTGACAGTATTTGGGCATTTGTTTTCTTTTCAAAATAAACAATCAATTCCCTAACCGCTATTTCTTTTTTTTCAATTTCAAAATATTATTCCTGATATTCACAAGTCAGTCAACACACAAGTCCGAATCAAATTAATGCGCAAGTAGTAACAAGTAAGATGCATCAGGATGGTCATTTTCATTTTTGGTGCACCTGTCCTAGACAGACCCAACCCCTGTGTTGAGCCTCCAAAGTCAGATGCACGTGATGCAAACAAACGTTCCTACTAGGGATCCGGCATGTGGCTTTGTTATACTAGGTTCAGAACCTGGGTGTTTGTTCTAGACCTGGCTTACCCGAGCGGACAGCTCGAGCCGAGGGGGGTAGCGTACCGGGAATACAGAAGCTTCACCGGCTTAGCAACTTGTCCGAACCTCGTTCTAAATTGGGATTTTACACTATACAGAAAAGAAGTCGTACGAAGTACACCCTTCTTCATGATTTAGAAGACTCAGAGAGGAGATGGGTTTCGGCACAGTTTATACACAGTTCACGTAATATCAAAGCGGTAAAAGCAGCATTTAGCACATTAGGCTCAAACATGTAAAAATCAGATAAAACCAAATATAACAATTTATATGAGCTCGAATTTCTAACCCTGAACCACTGGTTCTGGGTTAAGTCCCCAGCAGAGTCGCCAGAGCTGTCACACCTCCTTTTTCCGGCACCGCGAGGTGCGTAGGGAGTTTTTTCCAATTAAAGGACAATCGAAACGGGATTTATTTATTTATTTCAGAGTCGCCACTTGGGAGATTTAGGGTGTCCCAAGTCACCAATTTTGATCCCGAATCGAGGAAAAGAATGACTCCATATTACAGTCTGCGTACCAGAAATCCGGATAAGGAATTCTGTTAACCCGGGAGAAGGTGTTAGGCATTCCCGAGTTCCGTGGTTCTAGCACGGTCGCTCAATTGTCATATTTAACTTATTTATCTGATTTTAATACAAATTGTGAACCGATGTGCCAATCTTAACTTTTTACCACTTTATTATTATAATTATTATTTTTAAAAAAATAAAAAATTGTGAACATCGTTTAAAACATGTCTTTGGATTACGTCACATGAAATGCACCCGCAATCCGGAACATATTTTATTCAATGTTTTAGGATTTAGATTTGGGTCGCATGAAATGCGCATCCGAGTTTAAGAAGGTAAAATTAATTAAATCGCGCCTAAAGAGTCTAGCGCGTCATTATCTTTGGGGAAGGAAGTGAAATTCACTAAACAATCCATCCCAAATTCTAAGTAATTTTTTTTAAAATAATTAAATAAATAAATGAGATTGGAGAATCCTGTAAATTTTTGTATTATTTACATCTATTTATTTTTAGCGAAATCCTTCCTTATTTTAAGAATATCCTTTAATGACTACCTTTTTATTATTACTAAGTTTGTCTATAAATATAAAATCAATATCTACATTCTTGAAAATAACATATTAAATAGAAGAGAAAAACAAATATTAACAGAAAGTAATAAAAATTATAATCATAAATACAACATGGAATTATCGAAAAATAAAATAAAAAAATAAAAAAAAACTAATTATCCCATAGTTGGATTAAAATTTAAATTGTTAGTAAGACTTAAGCTTATTGAAACTAATTATTTACAAATACTGAAAATTGAAAGAAAGAAAAAAAAACTTGATTACTAAACCATATTTCTAAAAAATTTAAACAATTTAACCTTAACTAACTTTGTTTTAATTCACATCATGTCCTAATACTTGTTCGCAAACTAATTCATGTTTTAACTGAAATTGACTACATGATTCCGATTAACTTATCGTTGACGAAAAACCTTATGAATAAGGAACTTATTTAATTTTTTGCCAAACTGATTCAATAACGCCATTTTTACGTTATTTCTTCTATTTTTTTATTAAACAGTTTTAATTAATAATCAGGCTTAAATATATTTCCTAATAATCTGGTTAAGGCGTTATTTAATATGTCGCTATAATATGCCTAGTTATGCCAAATGACAGTGATTTACAGAATAATAATACATGAATAACCTAAATACAATACAAAAAATTAAATTAAACTAAATTAAAAATTTAACACTCCATTCTTCATTTCAGCTTACAAAATGCCAAAATTACAGTTGTGTACCTGATATTGTCAATATAAGAAGAAGAAAGTCAGCAACGTAATACGTAACACAGCAACAGCAACAATAACCAGCAATAACCAGTCAACGAAAATCCCAGTGACAGCTTTGAAAAATTCAAAATAAAATCCAGGAATGCCGAAAATAACGGACAGAAACCAAGGGAAATTTTCAGATTTTTGAAAGGCTAGTTAATCTTCAACCCTTAATTTCTACACCTGTATACCAGAATATTTATCAGGTGTGTACTACTTTCTCTTCTAATTTTCAAATTTTTTTTATTTTTCTTTGTATGTTTTTCTTTTCTTGAGAGTTTCAATGTTTTTTTCGGAATAAATGTTCAGCTCCTTTTTTTCTTTAATCTCTCTTTTTTCTTCTGTCTCCCGATTTTTTCAGACCTCTCTATATATAATCCCCACCCTTTAATCAATTAAAATCAATCCCTTTCTCTACCAAACCCATTATCTTCTCACTCATCCCCATTACATTAAATAAATATATCACACCACCCCATTATATTTTGTCCCCCATGCTTTATTTAAAATAATGCAAGATTCCCCTTTAATTTAAATCTTGTCCCCCCTTTATATTAAATAATCATATCACAACCCACCCCATTTCATTTTGTCCCCCATGCTTCAAATAAACAATTACAAAATGTACAATTCCTAAACTACCCCTTCCGACCTTACTGAAATTACCAAACTACCCCTGAACGTATTACAAATTTACCAAACTACCCATCAGCTATAACACATCAATTAATCAAACTTAACCAAAATATAGACAATATGATCAATTTCTAACAATGTTCAAACAACAATATGAACACGGATGAACATCATAACAACAATATCACATGAACATGATTTTAACAACATTTCAACAACAAATCACATGAACACAAATTGAACAACCAAGAACAACTAAAATTTGATTGAACAATATTTTTGGCAACAACAAACCTATTTTTCGGATTTAAACAACAACAACAATCAAACAAGTATATTTAGATTCCTAAATTCAATAATATTGAACTTAAAATCAACTCTAACAACATTACAACAAACAATTCTTATATTAAACTTTAAACAAGATTATGAGAACAATTCAAGAAATAATCATAAATGGTAAACAAGAAATCAAACTATACAAAATTCGGATTCAAGATCATCCAAACATGAACATGAATGAATCTATTTTAACACAACAAACATGACGGATTAAACGATTAAATCAATATATTTCCTTTAACACAACTAAATTCTTTTTAGACAAATAACAAGATCGACAAATAAACAATTATGACCTTTGAACTTAACAATTTCTAACAATACATAAACACATGAAACAAATTGAAGAAATAGTTAATTAAATTTCAATTTGAATCTAACAAACATCAAACTAACAAATATTCACTTAAACAATAATACAAACATGAAATGAATATGAAAACAATTAATTAAACTTCTATTTTGAAATCTGAAAATTAATTTTAACAAAGCACATGAACATGAACAAACTAGAAAAATGATTTCAACGATGAACAACGAACAAAACAAGAATTGAATTCTTTAACGATTTTGGATCCGGAAAATACCAAACAAAAATATGGACGATAAATGAGATTCAAAAATCAACTAACCGGAAATGAAACGACGAACAACGATTGTAAACAAATCCGTCCGGGCTTCGACTCAACGAAAAACCCTCGACCTTTGACAAATCGAAGAAGACGAAGCAACAACGAAACAATAGCAACTGCTGCGACGAGCAGCAGCAGCAGTCCGTCGAGAAGCAGCATGAAGCAGACGCCCTGGCAGCAGCACGACGGAGGAAGAAGAAGCTGCATGAAGCAGTAGCAGCTGGGAGCCGAACGCAGCAGTAATGACGAGGATGCAGCAACGACGTGCAACTCGACGAGACCGGCAAAACAGCCGCGATAGCAGTGTCGACGAAGCTTGGAAGAAACAGTCGCAACAGCAGCATGGTGGAGAAGCAGGCAGTCATGGCAATCTTAGCTCAAACTTGAGCTCGACGAGCTTCATTAATGGCGGATAGGGCTGGGGTCGTTTAGTCGAGCCGGGGTCGTGAGGGTGACGTGCGTGTGTGTGTGAGTGTGACGGGGTGAGGGGGAAGGGCTGGAGGGGGTGGTCGTTGGGGTAAGGCATCCATGGATGGAGCTTGAAGTTTTGAGGAAGAAGAAGGAGAATAGGGGGGCGGATGCTTTAGGCATTTTTAGGGTTTTCTTACTATTTTTTTTTGTTTTCTTTTGTTTTATTTTTTTGAAATGCAAGATAATAGGGTGTTGGGTTATGGACCGGGTTGACCCAGTTCGAAATGGACTGGGTCGTAGGGAAGATTGGGCCATTTTTTGGGCCTGTGGCTTGAAATTGAAGAAGAGGCCCAATTCCGACTTTCTTTATATTTTCGCTCTCTTTTCTTCTTTTATTTTTCTAAAACTAAATTATAAAAATACTTAAACTATTATTAAGAACTAAATTAAGTTATAAAAGCGCAAATTAACTCCCAATAATAATTAACGCACAATTAAGTATTAATTAAGCATAAAATTGTATATTTGGACATTAAATGCTAAAAATGCAAACGATGCCTATTTTTGTAATTTTTAATTTTTGTAAAACAAATTTAATTATTATCAATTGTAGAATTAAATCCTACATGCAAAATGCGACATATTTTTGTATTTTTTATTAATTTAGCAAATAAACACGCACAGACAAATACAAATAATTATTCAAAATATCACAAAATTGCACACCAAAGAAAAATCATTTTATTTTTGAATTTTTTGGGAGTAATTCTCATATAGGGCAAAAATCACGTGCTTACAGCTGCCCCTCTTTGCCCGGAGACACGAAGGGTTTTCGTGCAAAGATAAAGCGAGCGATTTTTGCCCATCCGAGTACTCTGTTGAAGCATTTTTTGAAAAAGATTTGACCGAACCTTTGCTTCAAAGGTTTCCTACATATCCTGGGCTAAACAGGAATCAGGTCAATGTAGTTCGGGAAGTCTTGGTAGCTGGGACTACCATGGGACTGCAATGTTACTGCTGTTGCATGCTACTTTTACTGTTTGCTGACCTCCTTATTACACCATGCTTAAAAAATAAGAAGCTAGACTAAGCTAGAAATTACAGAATCTTATCTGTTTTCCCCCTTGCTCCGGTTGCCTTGCTTTTTGTCGGTTTGTGTTTCCTCTTGTGCCTTTTTACCAAGACTTCTGGTCCTTCGTTTTTTTGTGAATACCAATTTTCATCATTTTGTTCGGTCCGCTGGGGACATGGCTTTCTTCATTAAGCTTTTTGGCGGTTCCTCTGGGGACACGATTATCTTCATTAAATTCATTAGGTTGGACATGATTTAATGTTCACACACCATTTTTCAAGACGCGTCTTTTCTTTCTTTTGACTCATGCGCTTGAATTTGCGCTGGGACTTCTTGTTGCCACCTTCTGCCTTCCGGTGTTGGGATTTTTATTGTTTCCTGCTGGGGATTCTTGTTGTAACCTTCTGCCTTCCGGTGGGGTTACTGACTTCAAAATCTGCAGTATAAGACTGAAAAGTATTCCTCTCGTTATACAGGTGGGCGCCTGGACATGAAATGAAAATGTATACCCGCATTATACTGGTGGGCGACCTGGAAATGAAAAACTGAAATGTATGCCCGCATTATACTGGTGGGCGACCTAGAACAGAAATGAAAAGACAGAAATGTATTCCCGCATTATACTGGTGGGCGACCTAGAACATGAAATGAAAACATAAATGCATACCCGCATTATACTGGTGGGCGACCTAGAACATGAAATGAAAAGAGAAATGCATACCCGCATTATACTGGTGGGCGACCTAGAACATGAAATGAAAACATAAATGCATACCCGCATTATACTGGTGGGCGACCTAGAACATGAAATGAAAAGAGAAATGCATACCCGCATTATACTGGTGGGCGACCTAGAACATGAAAAACATAAATGCATACCCGCATTATACTGGTGGGCGACCTAGAACATGAAATGAAAACATAAATGCATACCCGCATTATACTGGTGGGCGACCTAGAACATGAAATGAAAACATAAATGCATACCCGCATTATACTGGTGGGCGACCTAGAACATGAAATGAAAAGAGAAATGCATACCCGCATTATACTGGTGGGCAACCTAGAACATGAAATGAAAACATAAATGCATACCCGCATTATACTGGTGGGCGACCTAGAACATGAAATGAAAAGAGAAATGCATACCCGCATTATACTTGTGGGCGACCTAGAACATGAAATGAAAAGAGAAATGCATACCCGCATTATACTGGTGGGCGACCTAGAACATAAAATGAAAACATAAATGCATACCCGCATTATACTGGTGGGCGACCTAGAACATGAAATGAAAACATAAATGCATTCCCGCATTATACTGGTGGGCGCCTAATTGGTAAAGAATAATTTGAATTTGTTTCCTCGATTCTCCGAGAAAATTTCCACTTATGGCAGAAAATTTTCTGCCCCAATTCTGGCGATCTTTCTTATGGCGTATCTTTAGGCCATCATCAACACTTTATTTTCCTGTTCAAATCAAAGAAAATTTAGTTAGTTTTTTTTTGAAATATGGCGAGTGGTCATGTCACTCCTGATGGGGATGATTGTTCCCTTTCCCTTATTCCTGTTCGGCGTTCTCAAAACTTGTTGGGGATGATGTTATTTGCTGGGGATAACATTCTGCTGGGGATGGTTTTTCCATTTATCCCTTCACCATTTTGTATCTCAAAAATTTCTGGAGGTTATTTTGCCGAAGATGGATTTTCCTTTCTTCCCTTCCCATTTTGTGTTGTCCGACCACCTCGGAGCTTGGTCGATATTCGGTCGGAGTTCTCTGGGGATCGTCTTGGAACTTGGCCCACAATTTCTCAACATGTTTTTTTTTCTGGCTCTTCCCCGTACTTTCCTTGCCATTTTAGGACAGTATTATTTGGCCTGACAATCAACGTCTTTTGTCTTATTGCCTTGTCTCTGGATTGCCCTTTTCACATTTTATGTTGTACCATTTTGGCAACTGGTAGTAAGCTCTGAAAGACCTTCCTTAAAACATAAATTTCTAGAAAAATTCTTTTAAACAAAGAAATGAAAAGATAGAAAAATGAGAAAATCTTTCTGAACAAATGATGGAAAAAAATGAACTTATCTGGGTGATATAACCGATTCCAATGATCATGTTGTGCATTCCGGATTAATCAACCCAGTCTATTTGTGTCGATCAAACTTTCTGATGTCTTCACTTGCTGGGGATAAATAGGTGCCCAATTCTTCGCAAAATGCGGATCTTTTCCGTCAATCTATCTTGTCGCCTTATAGTGCCCTTCGCGGGGTTTTCACTAACAAGGCTCTCTCATTTCTCACAACTCCCGTCGCCTTATGGTGCCTGTGAAGGTTTTCACCGATAAGACTCTCTCATTTTGTATTTCTCAGCTTACGTCGCCTTATGGCGCCTGTGAAGGTTTTCGCCGATAAGACTCTCTCATCTTATTTTCTCAGCTTGGGATTGGAGTGTTGCCGATAAGATTTTTCTCTGCCGGGAATTCTTTTGGCTATCAATTCTTTCAATTCATGATCCTCATTCAGTCAGGGACCGACGTTTTATTCTTGGTTTTCATTTGCCTATCTTAACACCTCTCGGATACTGATCGGGAGGTCTTTTTTGGATATCAATATAGGTTTTAGAAGAAAAGGATATAAAATTCAAAATAACTTTGATGGGTAAAGTATTACAACTCTTGGAATCAAACTCTTTTTTTTTTCAAAATTTAGAAACATAATTTCTGCCCCAGTTTTCTTACTTGGGGATTTTTCTTTTGATTTTTTTTTTCCTTTTTTTTGTTACCTTATGACCGAGCCGTGAGGCGCCTACGTATCCTCTTTGAGGAATCAGGTCGAACGTAGTTCACTGACTCCTTTGTTTTCTTGCGACCTTCAAAAAGTTTTTTTTTCATACATTTTTTCATTAATGATTCCAAGAGAGGGGTATAAAAAGATAAGTATGGCTCAAAGGGGTAAAGCAAAGGTTAAAAGTGTTTGGATAGAAGAAAGAATTGCCTCCGTCATTTCATTATCCGATAAGCACTAAGTACAAACAAACAAATAAACAACAAAAGAAATTACACATAATATCTTTTGACTGCATCAGAATTGATAGCCATGTCGACGCATCTTCCTTCAACATCTGTCAGACGTAAAGCGCCGTTGGATAATACTCTGGTCACAATATACGGCCCTTGCCAATTCGGGGCGAACTTGCCTTTTGCCTCAATCTGATGTGGGAGGATCCGTTTCAATACTTGTTGCCCTACTTCAAATTTCCTGGGGCGCACCTTCTTATTGTATGCTCTTGCCATTCTCTTCTGATATAACTGGCCATGACATACTGCTGCCAATCTTTTTTCATCCATTAAACTCAGCTGCTCTAGTCGGGCCTTGACCCATTCATCATCGTCAATCTCGGCCTCAGCGATAATTTGAAGGGAAGGAATTTCAACTTCTGCTGGTATTACTGCTTCAGTTCCGTATACCAACAAATAAGGAGTCGCACCTATTGAAGTACGAACAGTAGTGCGGTATCCTAACAACGCAAATGGTAGCTTTTCATGCCATTGTCTGGATCCTTCAATCATTTTCCTCAATATCTTCTTTATATTTTTGTTGGCTGCCTCAACTGCTCCATTCGCCTTGGGCCGATACGGGGTGGAATTACGGTGTGTAATCTTAAACTGTTCACATACTTCTCTCATCAAGTTGCTGTTAAGATTAGCACCATTGTCCGTGATTATTATTTTTGGGATCCCAAATCTACAAATGATATGGGAATGGACGAAATCCACCACTGCCTTCTTGGTTACAGACTTGAAAGTTTTGGCTTCAACCCACTTAGTGAAATAATCGATGGCTACCAGAATGAACCTGTGACCGTTCGAAGCTGCCGGCTCGATAGGCCCAATGACATCCATGCCCCATGCTACAAATGGCCATGGTGCGGACATTGTGTGCAATTCCGTTGGTGGAGAATGAATCAGATCTCCGTGTATCTGACACTGATGGCATTTTCGTACGAAACTGATACAATCATGCTCCATAGTGAGCCAATAATATCCCGCTCGCAGAATCTTCTTTGCCAACACATATCCGCTCATATGGGGCCCACAGACTCCAGCATGTACCTCTGTCATCACTATCGTGGCTTGACCTGCATCAATACATCTCAGCAATCCCAGATCTGGGGTTCTTTTGTACAACATTCCTCCACTGAGGAAAAATCCATTTGCCAGTCGTCGAATGGCTCTCTTTTGATCTCCGGTTGCCTGCTCCGGGTATATTCCCATCCTGAGGTATTCCTTGATATCATAAAACCATGGCTCGCCATCCATTTCTTCTTCTATTATGTTGCAGTAGGCATGCTGATTACGAACCTGAATATACAATGGGTCAACATGGATTTTGTCTGGATGGTGCAACATCGATGCTAAAGTGGCCAAAGCATCGGCAACCTCATTGTGAACTCTCGGGATGTGTCTGAACTCCACTGATCGAAATCGCTTGCTCAGATCGTGCAAACATTGTCGATATGGTATAAGCTTCAAATCCCGTGTTTCCCATTCACCCTGGATCTGATGTACTAGGAGGTCCGAGTCTCCCAAGACCAAGACGTCCTGAACATCCATGTCTGCAGCCAATCGTAGGCCCAAAATACATGCCTCATATTCAGCCATGTTGTTGGTACAATAGAAACGTAGCTGAGCTGTAACAGGATAGTGATGTCCTGTTTCTGAAATAAGTACTGCTCCTACTCCAACTCCTTTTGCATTAGCAGCCCCGTCAAAGAAAAGCTTCCACCCTGGTTCCTCATTCAGTTCTAACTCCTCTATATGTATCACTTCTTCATCAGGAAAATACGTCCTCAAAGGCTCGTATTCTTCATCAATAGGATTCTCAGCCAAGTGATCGGCCAATGCTTGAGCTTTCATGGCCGTCCTCGTCACATAGACAATGTCGAACTCTGTGAGTAATATCTGCCATTTTGCCAATCTTCCTGTGGGCATAGGCTTCTGGAAAATATACTTTAATGGATCCAGACGTGAAATAAGGTAAGTAGTATGTGACGACAGATAATGCTTAAACTTCTGTGCTACCCAAGTTAGAGCACAACATGTCTTCTCAAGTTGAGTGTACTTATTCTCATAGACTGTAAACTTCTTGCTGAGATAATAGATGGCTTGCTCTTTTCTTCCTGTGATGTCGTGTTGACCCAACACGCAACCAAACGAATGATCCAGGACCGTTAGATAAAGGATTAATGGCCTCCCCGACTCAGGTGGAACCAATACAGGTGGATTGGATAAATAACCTTTGATCTGGTCAAATGCCTCCTGACATTCTGCCGTCCATTCTATCGCGGCATCTTTCCTCAGCAATCGAAAGATGGGTTCACAAGTTGTTGTGAGCTGAGCGATGAATCTGCTGATATAGTTCAACCTTCCCAACAGACTCATTACTTCTGTTTTGTTCCTCGGTGGCGGCAATTCCTGGATGGATTTGATCTTTGACGGATCCAACTCAATGCCTCGCCGACTGACGATAAATCCTAACAGCTTTCCAGATGGAACACCAAATGCACATTTGGCTGGGTTGAGCTTAATGTCGTACCTTCGAAGTCTTTGGAAAAACTTCCTAAGGTCTGCTACGTGGTCTTCCTGACGCTTGGATTTGATGATCACATCATCTACGTACACTTCGATCTCTTTGTGTATCATATAATGGAACACAGTAGTCATTGCTCTCATGTACGTTGCCCCAGCGTTCTTCAAACCGAATGGCATTACCCGATAACAATAAGTCCCCCATGGCGTAATGAAAGCTGTTTTCTCTGCATCTTCTTCATCCATCAAAATCTGATGATACCCAGCGTAGCAATCCACAAAGGAGCCGATTTCTCGCCCGGCGCAATTGTCGATCAAGATATGGATATTGGGCAATGGAAAGTTATCCTTTGGGCTTGCCCTGTTCAGATTACGGTAGTCGACGCATACCCTGATCTTCCCATCTTTCTTTGGTACTGGCACCACATTAGCCAACCAATCAGGATATCGAGAGACCCGAATAACCTTTGCTTGCAGCTGCTTGGTTACTTCTTCTTTAATCTTCACACTCATATCTGTCTTGAACTTCCTCAGTTTCTGCTTGACGGGAAGGCATGCCGGGTCAATGGGCAATTTGTGAACCACTAGCTTGGTGCTTAAACCCGGCATGTCGTCATACGACCATGCAAAAATATCTTTAAACTCAATGAGTGCTTTGATTAATTCTTCCCTGATGCCAGGCTCAATGTGGATGCTGATTTTGGTTTCTCGGACATTATCCGCATCCCCTAGATTTACAGCCTCGGTGTCATTCAGATTAGGCTTGGGTTTCTCTTCAAATTGGCATAGTTCTCGGTTTATTTCTTCGAAGGCTTTATCCTCATCATATTCAGACTCATCGTCATAATCGATCTCTTGTATCATTAAATCAGAGTCAGATTGATTTATTAGACTAGGTCGAAGATCCGTCGTGCATGCCATGTCATTAGAACCAGTAAAAAGAGAACTGTTCAGAAAGAGAAAAGAATAAAACAAAATTAAAATGAGACAAGAAAAGAATTTTATTAAAATGCGGGGTAACAGGGTTCACACTTTTACAAGACAAAATAAGATTTGGATTACACCCTGAATAATCCGAAAAATAAGAAAGCAAAAATCAAAGCCTACTACCAGGACTCTCCCCGAGTAGGAAGAGGAGTAACCGTCCAATTGTTGGTTTTGGCCTCAGGCCCCATAAACTGTATGTCTGTTCCGCTGGAACCCTCTCCGACTTCTACCATATTGACATCAGTGAACAATCTTTCGAAGCTCTGATTCAGATCCCCGTCAATCCCAATCAATGGACCGAGAACTTTCGGGACCGGTGACCCCTTGGCGCTTGCTCTAACAAAAGATCTTGAGAGACGTGGCACAGGTTTGGGAAGAAACCAAACTTTCTTCTTCATTTTCCGCGCTCGTTTTACATCTGCCGCAGTCGGTTTGAACCCCAACCCAAAGGTCTCCAAATTCTTGGGCAAGGAAACAGGTTGAACAATTCCCTGAAGTTCAGCTCCCAAGCCTTTTCCTGGCATAAACCCATTACCCAGCATTTCTGAGACCATCATAACCGTTGCGGAAGCTATCCTAGGATGCTGAATGATTTCACCCTCGGGGATCTTGTTTGCCGACACTGCATCAAAAATCTGGTAGACCCAGGGACCTTTGTCATCATTGGTCTCTATGAAGGGTACAATGGCGCCTCCTACGGTGCACGCAGTGTCCTCGCCGTGCAACACGACCTCTTGTCTATCCCACTCGAACTTGACCATCTGATGCAAGGTGGATGGCACTGCTTTGGCTGCATGGATCCACGGTCGTCCCAACAGAAAGTTATAAGATACCGTAGCATCTAATACCTGGAATTCCATGGTAAACTGGACTGGACCGATGGTCAACTCAAGTACAATATCCCCCACGGTGGCTGTTCCATTTCCGTCAAATCCTCGGACGCAAATGCTATTCTTGTGGATTCTTCCGTGGTCGATCTTCAATTGGTTCAGGGTGGATAATGGACAAATATTGGCACTTGAGCCGTTATCCACCAATGCCCGAGTAACTGCCGAATCTTCACATTTGACAGTTAGGTAGAGAGCTTTATTATGCTCTGTGCCCTCCACTGGCAGATCATCATCTGAAAATGTTACCCTGTTCACCTCGAAAATTTTGTTGGCAATCGTTTCCAGGTGATTTACAGAAATCTCATTGGGCACATGAGCTTCATTCAGTATCTTCATCAGGGCCCGACGATGTTCATCCGAATGGATTAATAATGATAGCAGTGAGATCTGGGCCGGTGTTTTCTTCAACTGTTCGACCACGGAGTAATCCTGCACTTTCATCTTCTTTAAGAAATCCTCAGCTTCTTCTTCTGACACAGGTTTCTTTGTTGCAGCTGGATTGGGTCTTCTCAACTCCGCCGGAGCAAAACACCGTCCTGATCGAGTCAGTCCCTGCGCCTCACAACTATTCTCCTCCACTTGTTGTCCCTTGTACATCACCACTGCCTTCTCATACTTCCAAGGCACAGCCTTGCTATCAATCACTGGTGTTTGGACTACTGGTTTTATGATGACCGGTTCCCTGCAGACCCCCTTCACAACAACCACGGGTGCAGATGATGCTCCCGTTATTACCAACTTGGCTGGTTCTGGTTTCCTTGTAGCGGCAGATGGATTCTTCCCCAATATCACCACTGGCTTGACATCTTCCCCCTTCAACTGTACCCCTGCTTCCTCATTGATCGATTTTTCTTTCGGAGTGGCACGGATCATCATCACTGTCTGTGAGGGTTTCTTCGGCTCCCCTCCTTCGTGCACAAGCTCGATCATGTGGGCTTCAGGGTGCTTTGGCAATGGGTTCTGGTTAATGTTGGGTGCCTCCGGTGCCTGTACCTCGATCTTGTTGGTATCAATAAGATCTTGTATTGCATGTTTCAGCCTCCAACATTTCTCGGTATCATGTCCGGGAGCTCCCGAACAATATTCACATCTTACCGAGTGATCCATATTTTGGGGTAAGGGATTTGGTAATCTAGGCTCAACAGGATTTAATAAACCCAACTGCCTCAATTTGTGGAACAAGGCAATATAAGTTTCCCCCAACTCAGTAAAAGTTCTTTGCCTCTGCAATCTTTCATTTCTGGCGGCCGGATTTCCCCTGAAACCCATCCCTGGAGGGTTCCTGTAGGCTCTTGGTGGTGGATAGGTGTTTTGTGGTGGTGGGTATGTGTTATGTGGAGGTGGGTATGTATTGTGGGGAACCGGCGCGCGCCATTGTGGGCGAACCGGAGGTTGGGTGTATGTCTGGGCTTGATGGACGGTGAAATGTTGTTCTTGTGGTTGGTAGTAGGGTTGTGGAGGGTAATTTGGAATGTGTGGGTAGTTTAGACGATGGGGTCTGGGTTGGTAATGAGGGGAAGGACCTCTAGATCTGGACCAATTGTCGGCCTCTAATGTCGTGACCTCCTCTCTCCTTTTCTTCCCTAGCGCACCTCCCGTGCCGCTCTGAATGGCCTGAGTTGTTGCCTTAATTGCCGAATAACTCAGGATCTTATTGGACTTAAGTCCCTCTTCTATCATACCTCCCATTTTCACCACTTCATTAAATGATTTGCCAACTGACGTCACCAAGTGACCAAAGTAAGTTGGCTCGAGAGTTTGTAAGAAGTAATCCACCATTTCTCCTTCTCTCATTGGGGGATCAACTCTGGCTGCCTGTTCTCTCCATCGGAACCCAAATTCCCGGAAGCTCTCTCCGGGTTTCTTCTCGAGCTTTAGCAATGTGAGACGGTCTGGGACTATCTCAAGGTTGTATTGGAAATGTCCTGCGAAAGCCTGTGCCAAGTCATCCCAGGTGTACCACCTGCTCGGATCTTGTCTTGTATACCACTCTAATGCCGACCCGCTCAAACTCTGGCCAAAGTAAGCTATTAATAGCTCATCTTTGCCCCCTGCTCCCCTCATTTTGCTACAAAAACCCCGTAGATGTGCCATAGGATCACCATGCCCTTCGTATAAATCGAACTTGGGCATCTTGAACCCTGCTGGTAATTGAACGTCAGGGAAAGGGCATAGATCCTTGTAAGCCACGCTGACCTGGTTACCTAACCCGTGTATGTTCCTGAAGGATTGCTCCAGGCTTTTAAATTTCCGCATCACCTCGTCCTGCTCTGGGCTCTTAGCCGGCTTTTCAATCTCCGCCGGGACCTCAAAGTGGGGATTATAGGTATGTGGCTCGGGTGCTTTGAATGTGAGTTCAGGGGGGTAATATTGTGTATCGTGAGCCTGAAACAGTGGCTCACTAGATGATCTGTGCAATGGGGCTGGGGGAGGTGCCACAAAGACGGGAACATTTGGTGGAGGAGGGTTTTGAGTGGGTGGTGGAGCTTGGGAATCATAAGCCTCTCTTCCCTGATAATAGTGATGGCTTGGGAAACTTGTTGAAGGACCGGGAGAGGGGTATTCCGGCGTGTGTACTGGTTGGAGGGTAGGAGTAACGGGTAGTTCTTGCCCCTTCTGGGCTCTAGCTAAGGCTATCTGCATTTCATTCATTTCTAGCCTCATTTTTTCCATTTTCTCCAGGGCTTCCTTCAGCATCTGATTGGCCGTTTTTTCTGACTCAACGCTGTTATCTGACCCAGTCATGCTTTCTGGTATAGGACCTTTTGATCTTGTTTGATAATGGTACGGTGCCAGTACGCTCTAACAACTAACTGATATTGATTGGAAAAACAACAAACTTGTCAATGTTAGAGTCTTAACAGATATTGTAATTGCACATTAGGGGGATGCAATGCTCCTAGGCAGTTAATCATTTCTAACATGCTTTTGCTCTGACCGCATGCATCATCCCGGCTTATTTTTGCTCTGGCAAATATATATTCTTCTTTTTTTTTTTATAATTACGGTCGAATCCTATAGAGATTGCCTACGTATCGTGACCCCGCACGAATCAGACCAAGCGTAGTTCGTGCCACAAGACCAAATTTTTTTTTTTTTTATTACTCAAAATAATGCTATTACTAGCCATCACAAAAAAAAACAAAAATACAGACTTTATATATATATATATATTTTTTTATTTTATTTTTTTGAGAATGTTTGAAGAAAAAAAAAACATATGGGTAGACAACAGACTCGAAAAACAAACAAGTGCAAGATTGAACTAGGGATACATTAAAGCTTTGAATTTTGGTGCCCGCGAGGCATCATTCGGCCTTTCCGCGGGCTTGGGGGCCAGGCTTCTTTGCAAGCTTTTTAGTTCCTCCATGATCTGATGGACATAACCCATGACTGAGGCAAAAAGGATATCACGAGGCATCTCTTCACATGTTAGGCACTTCATGGTGATATAGCGCCCTATATCATTGATCCTACCCCTAATTCTATCCCTCTCTATGCACAGCTGTTCTATCCGTTGATTCTTTAGTCCCAATATTCGAGTATTGTCAATGAGCTGCTCTTGGAACCTCTCCATTTGTTCTTCCATCCGGGCTATCGACTCATAGCAGCGTTCTCTATCTGTTCTAGCATCCTGGGCTTGTTTGAGGACCCGATTATTGAGAATGGAGTTTATCTCTCTCAATGTCGCAACACTCATTTCGTAGTCCCTTTTTACTTGCCATAGGTGCTCTCTCCGTGATGTTGTAACTGTGGCCCACCTGACCCGCATTCTTGTTATACAAGCCTGGGATCTCTCCAAGTCTTCTCGGCTTTGGCTGACTTGATTTCTCAATTCCGCTATCAACCTTTCATCAGAGCGACGTTTCTGTCGGTCGCTATCACTCTTACTGACTTGGCGAATTCGGGCTTTCAGTGCCTGGTTTTCTTTGGCTAATTTGTTCTTCTCACCCTGCTCTGAGGCTACTTGAACGTTGTTTTCAAACATAAGCCTTTCAATTTGTCGCTTCAGCTTCCCGATTTCAACCCGGTAGCCTTCCTCTCTCACTAACCAGCCCCACTGTTCCTGCGAATCATCCGTAAATTGTTGGACGTGAGCTCTTTTGGCAGGCCTCTGACGAATCTGAAACCTTTTCCCGAACCAAACATCGTATTTTGGGTCTACCTCACCCTTAGCCAGCTCTCGAACCATAGTCTTGGGTTCAAGGAATCTACATTCGTGCCACAGCTTTCTAATTTTCCCTTCGGGGAACACGACTCCTGGACTCAACTCAATGGCGTGCTTGCTTAGATCCTCATCAGTGGGAATTACCTGAAATCTTCCTAGTTGGCGCAATACCCGATGAGGAGCATATGGCTGGATGCTATGAAGTCCCATCAAAAGAACATGACATTCCTCGGCCGCCATGTATATTACCTCAGTATCATTCAACCACCCAAATGCCCATTCAACTTGGTCAGCTGTTGTTGACCTTAATTGTGCAAGCCATGCTTCGACGCCTTCGGGAAATATGACGCCTGTCATTCGTTTCTCAAAGCCGCTAATGCAGTTTCTCTCAGTCAACCCGTGGTTCATGTATCCCACTCGGTGATGGAGGTGTTCTTGCATCCACAGCTGGAGTAACAGATTGCATCCCTGAAAGAACTTGCCTCCTTCTCGGCATATAGTTAAAGCTCGGTAGATTTCGGACAAAATCAAAGGAACCACAGTACTGTCGGTTCTTTTGATTGCAACATCGGCCATCCCTACAAGGCCTATCTCTATTTTTTTATCTTTGCGGGGACAGACCACAACTCCCAGAAATGCTGTGATAAATGCCAAAGTACGTCTTGCTTCCCACTTGATTCTGTTCCCAGTGTGAATTAATCCGAGGTTTGGTTCTTCCAAACCCTGAGGAATTCCGTACCGTTGATACAAGAATTGGAGAGTACAACATCCCTTCGACAAATCATCATTCTGCACCTTCCGACTAATGCTTAGCAAATCCAAGAACGCGTGCGGAGATACTGGTCTTGGTGAAAGTAAATACTGCCCTCTTAGTTTCCCATTCAACCCCGCATATCCGGCGACTTCCTCTAGTGTAGGTGAAAGTTCAAAGTCAGCAAAACGAAACACGTTGCGTGTTGGGTCCCAGAACGGTATTAGAGCCTCGATGATATCTGTCCTTGGCTTGATATTCAACAGATCGACAAAACCTCCCAAAACTCTTTCCACTATCTTTATACTATCCTTTCCCATATCATTCCACCACATGTGGAGTTGCAAAGGGACCTCGCTACACACTGAGAATGGTTCATTTTGACTTGTGCTCATCCTGCACATTTATTATAGTGATTAAAGAAGGAAAAACTTTTATTTGACTTAAAAACTATCTATATTCTAAAGAAATATTTTTTGGATTTTAATTTTTTTTTTTTTTGAAAAAACTTTTAAGGAGAAAGGAAATATTTTTGAACTAATATTCTGAATTTATGAAAGAAATACTACAGAAAAAAATATTTTTGAATTTTATTTTGAATATCTTTTAAACAAATAATTGGGATTTTGAGATTAAAAGGAAATATTTTTTTTTAAAAAAAAAATTGAGGTCTAAAAGAAAAACTTTCTAAAGAAGTGAGTAATGTTAAATATTTTTGGATTTTTTTTTGAATACGGTGAGCCGAAACCAAAGAGGTTTGCCTCTGATCTCACATCCGGTGAGAATCAGACCCGCGTAGTTCAAGCTATAAACTAACTAATTTTTGAAAACAAACATATTTTTTCCTTTTTCTTTTATAGCAAAAAAACTATTTTCCTTTTTCATTTTTTTTTTTTGAAAATAAAGCAAATTAAAATAAAAGACTTATTCCTACACACTTTCTGCTTTCTAGGCAAACAAACAATTCTAAAAGTAAAAATATATATGTTTTTTTTAAAAAAAAAAATTCGGCAGCATTTCGACAGTACTTGGACACTGATTTTTCTAAATTAATCATCTAACTTTCCACTTGCTATTTTTATTTTATTTTATTTTTTACACTCCCGAGACTCAGAAGCCGGTCAACATGCAAGACCGAGCAAATAAATGCACATAAAACAACTAAGATGCATCAGGATGGTCATTTTCATTTTTGGTGCACCTGTCCTAGACAGACCCAACCCCTGTGTTGAGCCTCCAAAGTCAGATGCACGTGATGCAAACAAACGTTCCTACTAGGGATCCGGCATGTGGCTTTGTTATACTAGGTTCAGAACCTGGGTGTTTGTTCTAGACCTGGCTTACCCGAGCGGACAGCTCGAGCCGAGGGGGGGTAGCGTACCGGGAATACAGAAGCTTCACCGGCTTAGCAACTTGTCCGAACCTCGTTCTAAATTGGGATTTTACACTATACAGAAAAGAAGTCGTACGAAGTACACCCTTCTTCATGATTTAGAAGACTCAGAGAGGAGATGGGTTTCGGCACAGTTTATACACAGTTCACGTAATATCAAAGCGGTAAAAGCAGCATTTAGCACATTAGGCTCAAACATGTAAAAATCAGATAAAACCAAATATAACAATTTATATGAGCTCGAATTTCTAACCCTGAACCACTGGTTCTGGGTTAAGTCCCCAGCAGAGTCGCCAGAGCTGTCACACCTCCTTTTTCCGGCACCGCGAGGTGCGTAGGGAGTTTTTTCCAATTAAAGGACAATCGAAACGGGATTTATTTATTTATTTCAGAGTCGCCACTTGGGAGATTTAGGGTGTCCCAAGTCACCAATTTTGATCCCGAATCGAGGAAAAGAATGACTCCATATTACAGTCTGCGTACCAGAAATCCGGATAAGGAATTCTGTTAACCCGGGAGAAGGTGTTAGGCATTCCCGAGTTCCGTGGTTCTAGCACGGTCGCTCAATTGTCATATTTAACTTATTTATCTGATTTTAATACAAATTGTGAACCGATGTGCCAATCTTAACTTTTTACCACTTTATTATTATAATTATTATTTTTAAAAAAATAAAAAATTGTGAACATCATTTAAAACATGTCTTTGGATTACGTCACATGAAATGCACCCGCAATCCGGAACATATTTTATTCAATATTTTAGGATTTAGATTTGGGTCGCATGAAATGCGCATCCGAGTTTAAGAAGGTAAAATTAATTAAATCGCGCCTAAAGAGTCTAGCGCGTCATTATCTTTGGGGAAGGAAGTGAAATTCACTAAACAATCCATCCCAAATTCTAAGTAATTTTTTTTAAATAATTAAATAAATAAATGAGATTGGAGAATCCTGTAAATTTGTATTATTTACATCTATTTATTTTTAGCGAAATCCTTCCTTATTTTAAGAATATCCTTTAATGACTACCTTTTTATTATTACTAAGTTTGTCTATAAATATAAAATCAATATCTACATTCTTGAAAATAACATATTAAATAGAAGAGAAAAACAAATATTAACAGAAAGTAATAAAAATTATAATCATAAATACAACATGGAATTATCGAAAAATAAAATAAAAAAAAAAAAACTAATTATCCCATAGTTGGATTAAAATTTAAATTGTTAGTAAGACTTAAGCTTATTGAAACTAATTATTTACAAATACTGAAAATTGAAAGAAAGAAAAAAAAACTTGATTACTAAACCATATTTCTAAAAAATTTAAACAATTTAACCTTAACTAACTTTGTTTTAATTCACATCATGTCCTAATACTTGTTCGCAAACTAATTCATGTTTTAACTGAAATTGACTACATGATTCCGATTAACTTATCGTTGACGAAAAACCTTATGAATAAGGAACTTATTTAATTTTTTGCCAAACTGATTCAATAACGCCATTTTTACGTTATTTCTTCTATTTTTTTTTATTAAACAGTTTTAATTAATAATCATGCTTAAATATATTTCCTAATAATCTGGTTAAGGCGTTATTTAATATGTCGCTATAATATGCCTAGTTATGCCAAATGACAGTGATTTACAGAATAATAATACATGAATAACCTAAATACAATACAAAAAATTAAATTAAACTAAATTAAAAATTTAACACTCCATTCTTCATTTCAGCTTACAAAATGCCAAAATTACAGTTGTGTACCTGATATTGTCAATATAAGAAGAAGAAAGTCAGCAACGTAATACGTAACACAGCAACAGCAACAATAACCAGCAATAACCAGTCAACGAAAATCCCAGTGACAGCTTTGAAAAATTCAAAATAAAATCCAGGAATGCCGAAAATAACGGACAGAAACCAAGGGAAATTTTCAGATTTTTGAAAGGCTAGTTAATCTTCAACCCTTAATTTCTACACCTGTATACCAGAATATTTATCAGGTGTGTACTACTTTCTCTTCTAATTTTCAACTTTTTTTTATTTTTCTTTGTATGTTTTTCTTTTCTTGAGAGTTTCAATATTTTTTCGGAATAAATGTTCAGCTCCTTTTTTTCTTTAATCTCTCTTTTTTCTTCTGTCTCCCGACTTTTTCAGACCTCTCTATATATAATCCCCACCCTTTAATCAATTAAAATCAATCTCTTTCTCTACCAAACCCATTATCTTCTCACTCATCCCCATTACATTAAATAAACATATCACACCACCCCATTTCATTTTGTCCCCCATGCTTCATTTAAAATAATGCAAGATTCCCCTTTAAATTAAATCTTGTCCCCCCTTTATATTAAATAATCATATCACAACCCACCCCATTTCATTTTGTCCCCCATGCTTCAAATAAACAATTACAAAATGTACAATTCCTAAACTACCCCTTCCGACCTTACTGAAATTACCAAACTACCCCTGAACGTATTACAAATTTACCAAACTACCCATCAGCTATAACACATCAATTAATCAAACTTAACCAAAATATAGACAATATGATCAATTTCTAACAATGTTCAAACAACAATATGAACACGGATGAACATCATAACAACAATATCACATGAACATGATTTTAACAACATTTCAACAACAAATCACATGAACACAAATTGAACAACCAAGAACAACTAAAATTTGATTGAACAATATTTTTGGCAACAACAAACCTATTTTTCGGATTTAAACAACAACAACAATCAAACAAGTATATTTAGATTCCTAAATTCAATAATATTGAACTTAAAATCAACTCTAACAACATTACAACAAACAATTCTTATATTAAACTTTAAACAAGATTATGAGAACAATTCAAGAAATAATCATAAATGGTAAACAAGAAATCAAACTATACAAAATTCGGATTCAAGATCATCCAAACATGAACATGAATGAATCTATTTTAACACAACAAACATGACGGATTAAACGATTAAATCAATATATTCCTTTAACACAACTAAATTCTTTAAACAAATAACAAGATCGACGAAGAAACAATTATGAACTTAAACTTGAACTTAACAATATTAACAATTTCTAACAATACATAAACACATGAAACAAATTGAAGAAATAGTTAATTAAATTTCAATTTGAATCTAACAAACATCAAACTAACAAATATTCACTTAAACAATAATACAAACATGAAATGAATATGAAAACAATTAATTAAACTTCTATTTTGAAATCTGAAAATTAATTTTAACAAAGCATATGAACATGAACAAACTAGAAAAATGATTTCAACGATGAACAACGAACAAAACAAGAATTGAATTCTTTAACGATTTTGGATCCGGAAAATACCAAACAAAAATATGGACGATAAATGAGATTCAAAAATCAACTAACCGGAAATGAAACGACGAACAACGATTGTAAACAAATCCGTCCGGGCTTCGACTCAACGAAAAACCCTCGACCTTTGACAAATCGAAGAAGACGAAACAACAACGAAACAATAGCAACTGCTGCGACGAGCAGCAGCAGCAGTCCGTCGAGAAGCAGCATGAAGCAGACGCCCTGGCAGCAGCGCGACGGAGGAAGAAGAAGCTGCGTGAAGCAGTAGCAGCTGGGAGCCGAATGCAACAGTAATGACGAGGATGCAGCAACGACGGGCAACTCGACGAGACCGGCAGAACAGCCGCGATAGCAGTGTCGACGAAGCTTGGAAGAAACAGTCGCAACAGCAGCATGGTGGAGAAGCAGGCAGCCATGGCAATCTTAGCTCAAACTTGAGCTCGACGAGCTTCATTAATGGCGGATAGGGCTGGGGTCGTTTAGTCGAGCCGGGGTCGTGAGGGTGACGTGCGTGTGTGTGTGAGTGTGACGGGGTGAGGGGGAAGGACTGGAGAGGGTGGTCGTTGGGGTAAGGCATCCATGGATGGAGCTTGAAGTTTTGAGGAAGAAGAAGGAGAATAGGGGGGGATGCTTTAGGCATTTTTAGGGTTTTCTTACTTTTTTTTTTGTTTTCTTTTGTTTTATTTTTTTGAAATGCAAGATAATAGGGTGTTGGGTTATGGACCGGGTTGACCCAGTTCGAAATGGACTGGGTCGTAGGGAAGATTGGGCCATTTTTTGGGCCTGTGGCTTGAAATTGAAGAAGAGGCCCAATTCCGACTTTCTTTATATTTTCGCTCTCTTTTCTTCTTTTATTTTTCTAAAACTAAATTATAAAAATACTTAAACTATTATTAAGAACTAAATTAAGTTATAAAAGCGCAAATTAACTCCCAATAACAATTAACGCACAATTAAGTATTAATTAAGCATAAAATTGTATATTTGGACATTAAATGCTAAAAATGCAAACGATGCCTATTTTTGTAATTTTTAATTTTTGTAAAACAAATTTAATTATTATCAATTGTAGAATTAAATCCTACATGCAAAATGCGACATATTTTTGTATTTTTTATTAATTTAGCAAATAAACACGCACAGACAAATACAAATAATTATTCAAAATATCACAAAATTGCACACCAAAGAAAAATCATTTTATTTTTGAATTTTTTGGGAGTAATTCTCATATAGGGCAAAAATCACGTGCTTACAGCTGCCCCTCTTTGCCCGGAGACACGAAGGGTTTTCGTGCAAAGATAAAGCGAGCGATTTTTGCCCATCCGAGTACTCCGTGTGAAGCATTTTTTGAAAAAGATTTAACCGAACCTTTGCTTCAAAGGTTTCCTACATATCCCTGGCTAAAGGGGAATCAGGTTAATGTAGCTGGATTTACCCCAGGTGGCGCCAGGCTTATAGCCTGGTGTCCTTCAGGTGACGCTGAAACCATGCTCGATTTGCCCAAAATTACCTGCAAACTTGTTAGTACCTAAAAACAAAAACAAAAATTCTAACAATACTAAAAATCAACTACGAATTGGGTTACCTCCCAACGAGCGCCTTAGTTAACGTCGTGGCACAACAAATACAATAGTCCAAAGTGTTGCCTCTTATGAAGCGCATGATTTAACATTGCGCGACATAGGTAAGCTCATTTAAGGCACACTCAACATCGGTGGCTCGCGCAAATTAGTCACTGACACTACTTTTGCGTCATCCATGCCTAAATAATGTTTTAATATGTGCCTATTGACTCTGAACTTGCGAGAGTCATTTTCCACAGCAATATCTACGGGACCAGTGGGATGAATCTCTACCACATGAAATGGTCCTGACCATCTTGGCTTTAATTTTCCTGTAAATAACCTCAGTCTTGAATTGTATAGCAATACCTTATCTTCGGGTTTAAAACTCCACTCAAGAATATTTTTGTCATGTATAATCTTCATTATCTCCTTGTATATTCTTCTGCTCTCAAAATCTTGGTATTGAAACTCGTCAAGCTAGTGCAACTCTGTGACTCTACTTGTACCCGCAGCTTCTATATCGAGATTCAACTGGCTCAATGCCAACAAAGCTCTATGCTCCAACTTCACTGGTAAGTGGCACGCCTTTCCAAAGACCAACTTGTACGGCGACATACTGATCGGAATTTTGAAAGTGGTACTGTTATGCCCCATAATATTACGTAGATATTATGTCCCGCAGTATTATACTAGGATTGTGTTACGTCTTGCAGTATTTTATTACGAGGATGTTACATCTGGCAGTATTACATGACGATGATGTTATGCTTCGCAGTATTAAATTAAGACGATGGTGTACCCTATAGTATTGTACGTTGAATTTGTCGTAAGGTAATTGACATCAGTCCAAAGAAAATATTATTTGGATATTATGAGGATTATGCTACTTTAAACAAGTAATGAGTAAATTCGTGAAGGTGAGAGGATAAGCAAATCGAAGAAAATGAATTTCGTCGAAGTTCGACATTTTGGGATAAAATACGGTCTGAGATATAATACCCGATATTTATGGACTAGTACCATACAAGGTACCACATGACCATAATAGTAAGGTGTATAAGGTGTGTTAAAAATGAATAATATTTTAAGTAATTTGAGATAATTCCTAATTATGTGAATAATTGGACAATTATTAATTTTAATGGGGGATTAACATGTAATTGGAGATTTGTAGATAAAGTTTGGTGGAACTCTTAACGTGGCAGCCAAGGTGTTTTAATTAATGCTCAAATGTGACTCTTTAATTCACAAAGTAAGGTGGCACAAATCTAAAGATCTTGGTGGCTTAGTCATCACAAAGGATATGGAGCCCATAACCCATAATCTTAAAAGCCTTTCTTACATTATGAAATAAAGAAAGATTGGCTTGCTAAGTATTTCTCAAACAAGACAACATAATGAATCCTTTACAAAGCTTCAAGCAAAAGATCCTATTTTTCAAAAGTAACGTGAGTTACTTCATCAAACTCATACAAGACTTCAAAAATTAACGGATGAATGCTCAACAATTAATATGAAAAAGCAGCAGCGTGATATCCCAATTCTAATAAAGTACGGTACAATCTTTATCAAGAATATTATATGAATTTTTTCCTAATTCGATCTGATGCTACGTGTTCTTCGCAAAAGATATGTGTTAGAGGGATTGTTAAGAGAATTGGTTCAGGTATGTTAAGGTCATCCCTTCTTTCTTTTTGGCATGCTCTATACGACACGAACAAAATGAGCAAATGCACATCTTTCATAAATTACACTATTCGTAGAAATGCTAGAGATGTGTATATTATTATTCTCCCATGTGTCATAGTATTCTATCATCTATTCATGGGTCTCAAAAATACGTAAGTTGGTAAAGTTTATTTCATGATATGAATTAGAGGCATAATGGTCTTATGATGGACCGAGAGATTATATTAACGTATTCCATATGCATTTCATATGTATTTCATGCATTTATACATACACATTGACCCATGACCGGATGACATTATATATGCGTATATATATGTATATGGATATGGTAAAGGTTATGGCATTATATACGCACCACCACCTGATCAGCTGGTATACGTTGATGATTTGCCCACAGAGGCTGAGATGATATGATGGGATGCCCTCAGAGGCTTGATGATGCTATGAACACATATACCCATGCATGGTATGATATTTACACGTATATGCACGACATTATAATATTAAATGATTCACAGAGTTATTCAGATATACATGTTGAGTCTTTTACTTCATATTTCTCTCATGTCTACTAGTTACTAATTTTCATTCCTTACATACTCGGTACATTATTTGTACTAACGTCCCTTTTTCTTGGGGACGTTGCGTTTCATGCCTGCAGGCCTTGATACACAGGTCGAGAGTCCTTCAAGTAGGCTGTCAGCTCAACGGAAGGTGTTGGTGCGCTCCATTTTCTCCGGAGTTGCTTCTTTGGTCAGTATGGTTATGGCAGTAGTCTGTCCCGACCTTTATGATATTATGTGTTCTTAGAGGCTTGTAGACAGATATTATGTATAAAGATACTTGTATGGCATTGTCGGACTATACTTTGAGTATATAAAGAATCACGTCGGCCTTATTGGCCCGTACTTCATATGTATAAGTTCGTATTCCCTCATGCTTTATTCTAGTTCATTTACCTATAATAGAATGATATAAAAAATATGTTATGTTGGTACTCGGTTGACTAAGGTACCAAGTGCCCATCGCGGTCCATCGGTTTGGGTCGTGACAAAAGTGGTATCAGAGCAATTCGGTCCTAGGGAGTCTACAAGCCGTGTCTAGTAGAGTCTTGTTTATGGGTGTGATGTGCACAACACTTATAAGTAGGAGCCTACAGGGCATTTAGGACTGTCGCTCTTTATTCTTACTCTAGATCGTGTGGTAAAGCTCAGTTGTAAGAACTCAATTTCCTAAACTCTATTTTATTCATAATATGACGATGCCTACATCTGGAAAGACGTTTGGTAAAAGATATAACTGGAAGAGTTGAGTCAAAGGAACTCGATTTTTGCATCATGCTTATGATGAGTAAATGTAAGGTCATCAATAAATCATGTGTGTGTAAGCTGCAGCCTCCACCCATTTGGACACGTAGTCCACAGCTACGAGTATGTACTTGTTTCCGTATGAGCTGACGAAAGGCCCAATGAAATCGATTCCCCATACATCAAATACTTCTACCTCCTGAATTGGGTTCATAGGCATCTCATGTATGCGGGAAGTATTCCCGGTTCGTTGGCAATCATCACAACCCTTCACCCACAAGTGTGCATCTTTGAACAATGTTAGCCAGTAGAAGCCCCACTCAACACTTTTTCCGTTGTCCTTACTCCCCCGAAATGGCCACCATATGGTGATGCGTGACACGCCTGCAAAATAGAAGATTGGTCTATCTCGGGAATACATCTGCGGATCATGTTATCAATACAAATCCTGAATAGATAAGGCTCATCCCAATAATACATGCGACAATCACGAAAGAACTTTTGCTTTTGAATATAGGAAAGTTCATAGGGAACAATACCGCTCGCCAGGTAGTTTGCAATATCCGCATACCATGGCGCTACCTCAAGACTCTTAGCTAATAGTTGTTCATCTGAGAAAGTTTCCACAATCTCTTCCATCTCAGTCTTTTTCTCGGCTCCTTCTAGCCTAGATAAGTGTTCAACCACTTGGTTCTCTGTTCCCTTTCGGTCATGGAAACCCAAGTCAAATTATTGCAGCAATATCAGCCATCGAATTAGGCGCGACTTTGACTCCTTCTTCTCGATTAAGTACCTGAGAGCAGCATGATCAGTTTAAACAATTACTTTTGAGCCTATCAGCTATGACCTAAATTTGTCAAATGCGAACACCACTGCTAGCATCTCCTTCTCGGTTTAGTTGGGCACCACTTAGAGTTCTACTTGCGTAGTAAATTGGATGAATGACTTTGTCTTTTCGCTGCTCGAGAACTGCTCCCACAGCATAGTCGCTTGCATCACACATCAGCTTGAATGGTTGCTCCTAGTCAGGTGCAACTATGATAGGTGTTGTTACCAGTCTTCTTCAATTCCTCAAAACCCTGCCATGCAGTCATCAAAAAACATAAAAGGGTGATCCTTTTATAGCAATTTACATAAGGGGTTGGCAATTTTGGAAAAATCTTTTATAAATCTCCTATAGAAACCGGCGTTCCCGAGGAAACTTCTTATTGCTTTGACGAAAGTGGGTGGTGGAAGATTTTCGATCACATCAACATTTGCATGATCTACCCCAATGCCTTTACTTTTCACTAAGTGCCCCAAGACTATACCTTCCCGCACCATGATATGGCCTTTTTCCCAGTTGAATACCAAATTAGTATCGATACACCTCTTCAATACTCTTCTCATGTTCATAAGGCAATTGTTGAATGAGTTCCCCACCACTGAGAAGTCATCCATGAAAACCTCCATTATTTCCTATATTATATATGTGAAGATGGTCATCATGCACCTTTGGAATGTAACGGGTGCATTGTATAGGCCAAACGGCATTCTCCGAAAGGCATAAATTTCATAAGGGCAGGTGAACGATGTTTTCTCTGTCCTCCGGGGCAATAGAAATCAGATTATACCCCGAGTACCCATCTAGAAAGTAGAAGTGGGACCTCCTTGCTAATCTATCTAGTATATGATCAATGAATGGTAGTGGGAAATAGTCTTTATGGGTAGCTATGTTTAACTTTTTGTAATCCATACAGATTCGCCAACCTGTACTGTTCGTGTTGAGATAAACTCGTTCTTCTTATTTTTCACTACCATCATACCACCTTCTTTGGCACACACTGAACTGGACTGACCCAGTTACTGTCAGAGATGGGGAATATGATTCTCGCATCTAACCACTTAATCATTTCTTTCTTCACTACTTCTTTCATGTTGGGGTTCATCCTTCTTTGATGTTCTCTGGAAGATTTGTGACCATCTTCCAGTAAAATCTTACGCATACAAAAGGCTGGGCTTTAATGTCTGCAGTAGTCCAACCAATTGCAGTTTTGCACTCCATCAATAGCTGCAAAAGTTGTTCTGCCTGCACATCTAACAAACTAGATGAGACAACAACAGGTAAAGTTGAGTTAGGTCCCAAGAAAGCATATCTGAGATGAGGTGGTAGGGGCTTCAGTTTCAACGTGGTGGTTCTTCTATCGACAGCTTAGCTTCCACAATCTCTTCCATATGGGAAGTATTCCCGGTTCGTTGGCAATCATCACAATCATTCAATATTGGATGAATCATTCTCTCTATTTACATTTAGTGTCATTTAACATATTTATTGCTTACCATTATTCTTCTCTTATTTCTGATCATATAATTTAATGTACATCGCATTAAAATTGTTTTAACTAACCCCCACATTATCCTCATATACTCTTTTCGGATCTAGAAGTTATTATCTCTAACTAGGATTTACCCGTTATCAACTTATATAATATTGGTTTAACCAAAGGTTTCATATTTTTGGTCAAATAATATGTTTTTTATGTACGCTTTTCCATTTATCTTTAATATATGTGTGTGTACCTGTTCACTTAAGTTTATTACTTAACTATATTAAATTAGTGTAGTTTGATCTAATATATAATTTTCAAATTTTAGGAAATATTTGTTGTCCTTATATTTTATGCAGGAAATGGAGCAGCTCCTTGATTCAATGGTCCTGGTCTCGCGGATGACGATGAAAGGAGAACGGGAGATGGTACCGTGACCCCGAAAATCAACATATATTTGTCGACCATACAATTTTCCTGTAAATCAATCTCATCATCAAAAATAAAAATACAAAAAAAAATATAAAATCCCATAGAGAAAGTAACTTTGCGAAGACTGGTCTATGGACGTTAAATATTAATCAAATAGTGTTAATTAATTGTTTTAGCAGAGTTTAGCTTAACATATTTGTTTACCCTAATAACAATTAAATTTGTACGTGGTTTAAAGAATATGTGATTTGCTTCTATAAGAATAATAATACAACATGTAATTAAGTTAAAAATAAAATAAATGATCAAACCAACCGCAATGTGATGATCAAGCATGGTCATAGGTTGAACAGTGAGATTCGTTCTCGATCGGACCCTCGATACAAGCTCGGTTGCGAATAAAGAAGATAACAAATGAAGGACACTTTGAACAATAGCAGCTAGAAAACAAAAATAAACTTTTATTGCTTTGGTTTACGTGTCACAATGTGATAAAATAAAAGAAACCTTCCATTTTATATAGTAGGGGAATTTTGAGTCTTAGTACAAGTCTAAATAAGGTAAAAATCTCCATTTTTCGATAAATGTCGATTCGCGATTGATATCAGACGGGATTCGCGCCGTAATATCCGGTTGAGGGCGAATATTACGGCTTCCTACTCATCATGCGTATCCGTTCTCCGTGTTTTCTATGGTCCGGAATCATTACTTGGTCTGCTTTCGTTATTTCACCGCGCCCGATCCCAGATGCATCATTCACTCCTCTGGGTTCCGATACGAGGGGTCTTTCAGCCTCGCTTGTAGTCATGTCAAGCCATGTTTCCCTTTTGTTTCCTCATCGGGGAATCGAGGAAAACTCTATCCCCGATTTTACCCGTACACAATAATATTAGTATATGATTTGGTATTTATTTATAATCTAAGTTTAAATTCAGCAAAATGAAATTTATTTATAATCTCACAAATTAGTCATCCGCTTTGAAGAGAAATCGTCTTTCTGTAAACACAAAAAATCATCACAATTTGAAATAAAATCAAATTATATGTGTATTATTATTATAAAACCATGAAGATGCAACACGAAATGTTGATAGATTTTTTAACCTTTCTGAGTCCACTAAATTGAGCATGTCTACCAAAAAATAATTCGTTAACTCCTTTTCATCTTTTGACTTTCTTTTCCAAGTGAGGGTTGGTATGTTTCAGTATCAAAGCTTTCTTTTTGCCTGAAACAAACACAAAAGAGAGAAAAGAAAGAAAAAAAAAAGACAAAGAAGACTTTTACATTTTCAGTGATTTAATAGGTATATCTAATTAATTAGTACTCCCTTCAATTCACTTTAATTGATTTTTTGTTTGTTTTTACACATATTAAGGAATTCATCTTTTAATATCAATTGATATAAAATTGACTATATTAATTTTAATTTATTCATTGAAAAGATAACAAGTACTCCTAGACCCTATACTCCCCTGAGACTTAATTTATTAATTACTTCTTGATTTAAAAATAAATAAATATTATGGACTGCAAAAAAAATAACAAAAAATCAATTAATATAGACCTGAGAAATTATATTTGCAGATTACATTTACCTCATAGTGTATAAATACTGCACACTTCTTGTGGTAAGAAGTTAAATTCAACAAAAAAAAACAGTAAGTAAATTTTACTGCACCAGTAAGATTTTTGTGTGGAGAAAAGAAAAAATAAGTTCGAGAAAACGTATGTCTCCCAAAGACCGGCAACTCAAGTTCTCCAACGTGAAACCTCAATAATATCTCATTGGACCCCCTTTTTATTTTTATTAATTAGCAACTGTCCTACTTTCATTTTATAAAATTAAGCAAGTAGTACGTTTGAATTAATTACCACGCAATAGCACTTTCTACTTTCAACAATAGAAATATATGCTGCTTAAATAGTAAAATATTTCTTTTTGTACTTTGCTCCTTAAGGTGGCATCCAATGATCCAAAGCTCCTTTACTTTATGTAATTAATTGGAAAAAAGAACATCTAATTAATTGAAATTACTGAAAGTTCTAATATTCTAAACTTTGTTCTATCAACTTTGTAGATTCTCACAATTATAGAAGCTGACACAAGTGCACCGTACACGTGTATTATAAGGTACTACAAAAAACAAATTTATTACTTGTAATGAAATCAAGCCTAAGGTTCTTTTTCTGATTTCATTGATTTTATTTTAGAGTATTTTATTGCAGTTTTGATTTCGAAGGTAGAGAAAGTGAGACATTGCATGTGCTGCCTTTCTCTTGTGTTCTAGACATCAAGCAGCACATGAATATTTTCTTTTTTCTTTCTTCCGAGATTCTAGAAACCAATCTGG
Organism: Nicotiana sylvestris; assembly: GCF_000393655.2. Lineage (NCBI taxonomy): Eukaryota > Viridiplantae > Streptophyta > Magnoliopsida > Solanales > Solanaceae > Nicotiana > Nicotiana sylvestris. The sequence continues at coordinate 196,701,927 of NC_091064.1, forward strand.
TCAATTTGCTTATTTTGAGGAATTTATCTTTTGCATATTAATAATGTTAAATTTTTAATGGCCTTTAAAACATCATTGGACTATAAGAAATTGCAATAACATGTGTTTTCTATAATTAGTCAACTTTGATAATTAAAAAACTATATTAAATAACATCTACTCAATTCTATACTGTTGAGATTCACATATTATACGAGAATGTAAGTATTTATTTTATTAAAAATATTATAAGAACTGTATCCACGGATGAATCTTTTATGGTGAGGATTCTATTTAAGATTGAGGTATAATTATTATTGTTATTATTATATAATATATATAAATTATACTAGTTTTTACATATTTCTATGGCTTAATAGTCTAATCCAAATGCGTTGATTATTTCGAAAAAGAAAATTTTACTGCCATATGGGGTGAGTAAAAATTGTCCAATCAATATTTTTACGTAATGGTGTGACTTTGGGTTACGTGGCAGGAAATTAAGGGAAATAGGTGTTGGCGTGGAACAAGGTGGTATTCTCCACTTGTTACTCTATCTCTGTAATGCCTGACCGTACCCTCATGGGCGGCGGCTAGGTCAGAGTTTCCTTGCTATCTTAGCTCATGCTGCCTTCTCCTCTCTCTATTCTCTTCCCTTGGACATCTGTCTATTTCCGTTTCTCTTTACCAAAAAAATAAGTACTCCTCTCCAACTGGCAAATCGTAATTAAGATTTCTTACCATTTTAAAAGATAAAAGCTGTAAAATTATTATAGGACAACAAGCTGAAACATGACTGTTTATTAGTTCTATAAGCAGGGGCGTGTCACGACCCGGAATTCCTACTTTCGGGAGTCGTGATGGCGTCTACTAATGAGAGTTAGGCAAGTCAATCCTTAACTGCTTACATCGTTAACAATTACTTCTTTTAACAATTATCGACGATAACATGAAAGCAACGGAATTAAATAAATATGCGGAAGACTTAATTTAAAGAAAAAACTGAACAATAATGTGAGAATCAACATATGCCTCTACCCAAGAACTGGTGTCACATTACTCACGAGCTTCTAAGAGTGCTAAATACAACCGTTTGAAAGAAAATATAAACTGTTTGTCTCGAATATATGAGATAACAGACAGAAATAAAAGATAGAGGAGACGTCGGGCCTGCGAACGCCTGCAATGCTACCTCAGTGTCTCACCGGACTGAAGGTTGGCTCTCACGCTACTGTTGCTGTCCAAAACCTGGATCTGTGCAAAAGAGCACAAAGCGTAGTATCAGCACAACCAGCCCCATGTGCTGGTAAGTATCTGGCTTAACCCCGGCGAGGTAGTGACGAGGCTAGGACCAGACTCCAGATAAACCTGTACAGTTATATAATATATGGCGGAAAAGTAAACAAGTAATAAGCAGTTAAAGCTGGGGAAGGGGAACATGCTTCGGGGATAGCAATTAAAAGGAATAACAGGGAATAATAAAGAAGCTAGCACTATAACTTCTATCACAAATGAAGAAAATAAAGGCAACTTTCACTTTCAGTTTCCTCTTGTTGCAGGCGTACAACCCGATCTCATTTCTCATATCTCATGGTAGGCGTACCACCCGCTCCCATTTCATTCTATCTCGTGGTAGGCGTACCACCCGCTCCCATTTCATAATATCTTGTGGTAGGCGTACCACCCGCTCCCATTTCAATTCACCACACAATCACAAAAAATTCCGGCAAGGGAACATAAGTAGTATAATAACTTCCCGGCAAGGGAACATAAGTAATATAATAACTTCCCGGCAAGGGAACATAAGTAATATAATAACTTTCCGACAAGGGAACAAGGATATCGAAATAGTCAACTAGGCAAGGGAGAATCAGCTATAACCAATCTCACTTTGCTAGTACTCAGTTCAATTAATGGAAATACTTAATCATAGAGGATCATTAATTAAAGTATACAAGGTGTCATTCAAAACACAACAATTTTCAAGTTAAGACCCACGATCATGCTTGACACCAACGTATAGATACTCGTCACCATGCCTATACGTCGTACTCAACAAGAAGCAAGTAGCAAATATGACCCAACTCATAATCCCTCAAGCTAGGGTTAAACCAAACACTTACCTCGATGCCTTGAACACCACTCAAGTCTCAATTATAGCTTTACCTCTTGATTCCACCACCAATCCGCTCGAATCTAGTCATAAGTTACTTAATCACATTAATAAATGCTAAATAATCAACCCCAATGCATGAAAATGAGTTTTCAAAAGTCTTACCCAAAAATCAAAAATGATCTCGGGCCCACGTGGTCGAAACCCGAGGTTCGAACCAAAACCCGATTACCCATTCAAACACAAATTAAATATATGGTTTGTTTTGAAATCGGACCTCAAATTGAGGTCCAAATCCCCAATTTTTTGAGAAACCTAGGTTCTACCCAAATCACCCAATTTCCCCATGAAAATATTTGATTTGAAGCTGAAATCATGTGAAAAGATGTTAAGAAGTGAAGAAAATAAGTTAGAAATCACTTACCAATCGTTTTGGAGAAGAAAGGTTATTTGAAAAATCGCCTCTTATGTTTTGGAGTTTTGAAAAGTGTAAAATAACTGAAATTCACGTGTATTTGTACCCCTCCGAAGTCCCCACCGTGGACCGCACAAAGGCGATCGCGGCCGCGCACGTTTCCTCGCGGGCCGCGCCAAACGGTTCAGAGGCCTGCAATATTTTTTCTGAACTTGCAACATCTAATCTTTTTAAGCCTAAGGTATCCCGGAACCTACCAGAAACTCACCGAGCCCTCGAAACTCTAAACCAAGCATGCACACTACCTCAAAACACCCTACGAACATATTCGTATGATCACATCACCAATATAACGTCATGAACATCGAATTGAGCCTCAAGATCTATGAAATTTCTCAGATTTCCTTTTAAAACATCATTTTTCCCAATTTGGGTCCGGATCACGTCAAACGACGTCCGTTTTTTACCAAACTTTACAAGAGTGATTCAAAACATATATAAAACTTGTATCGGGCGCCAGAACCAAAATACGGGCCCGATACCATTACTTTCACATCAGTTTTCATTTCACTTTTCTTTAAACATTTTAAGAGAACAATTTCACTTAAAAATTCATAACTCGGGCTGGGGACCTCGGAATTCGATTCCGGGCATACGCCCGAGTCCCATATTTTCCTACGGACCCTTCGGGATCATCAAATTATGGGTTCGGGTCCATTTACCTAAAATATTGACCGAAGTCAAACTTATTCATTTCGAGGTAAAAACTTAGAAATTTTCACAAGATTTCACGTTTAAACTTTCCGGCAACGCGCCCGGACTGCGCACACAAATCAAAGCGACTCTAAATAAGGTTTTCAGGGCCTCGAAGACAGATTTCAATTAGAAACAGGTGATGACCCCCTTTGGGTCGTCATAGGGCGGATGTAGAGTTTCGTCACCGAGAACATTTGGATCCAGTACTATCGATACCGAACATAAATTTATGTATAAAAATTTATTAAAATATTAATAAATGATAGGTCTGAACCCATAAGTTTAAAAATACAATAGGTTCAATACTAAAAACCTTAAAAGTTAAATTCGTAGAATTTAAATCTTGAATCCGCCTCTATTTTAAAGTATTTGGTTTGAAAATATTGTTGTTTAAAATAAAATTGATCTTCTAGCTTATTCTTCGTGTTTTGTTACTTAGGGCTCATTTGGTAGGAGGGATAAGGGATAATTAATCTCCGAGATTAAATTTGAGATGAGTTTATCCCATGTTTAGTTGGTATAAAATCATGGTATAACTAATCTCGGGATTAGTTATCCCTGGATTATAGTATTTTTTCTATCCCTATGGGAAGGTGGGATAACTTATTCCAAGATAACTAATCTCGGGATAATTAATCATGGCATAACTTATTTGCCAACCAAACGACCCCTTAATGCTTTAATATGATAGAAACTAAAAGTCCACCAAACACTATAGAGAACGAGGTTCTCAATCTTTTCCCTGGGTAAATAAGCGAAAAGTAAAATCAAACAGCATAGGGAATCAGGCTCTCTATCCATTCCCACTGTAAATAAAGAATACACGATATTTATGAAGAAAACTCCTTGCTCAAGCGATTAAAAACCACGGCCTAACCTAGGAGGATTTCAACTCCACTAAACCAAGCAAACTTCAGATAAAAACTTATTGCAATCTAGGAATTAAATTCTTAATCCCTCACCTATTGCAATAACTCTATTGTAAGCCATTTGCAATAACTCTATTACAAAACAACAAAACTTACTAACTCTAGTCAAGAAATCAAACCAAATAATGGTTGAAATCAATCCAACAAAGACATTTATTGAAAGTAGTGTAGGATTATTACAAATGAAAAACAAAATGATAAAGACTCAACAAACCTAAAGACTTAAGTTATCTTCAATCTCTAGATCTGGTCCTTGAGGTTGTAGCAGCTTTATTCTTGAAAGAGGTAGTGGCTAATAATTGAGAGAATATGATTTTTGGATTTGCAAGTGTTGAATGAAATCACTTGCCTCATGTTGATAATGTATGAGCGAGGTCACGAGAGATGATGCAAGGGAGTGTCCTTTAATTTGGCCTTAGCAAGCTACAGTTGTGTTGTTGTACTGCTGTCAGACAGTACAATGCAACAACTTTTACAGCTGTAGAGTTGACTGCACGACGACAAGAGGATCTGACTCCTATGTGCAGAGGCGGATCCAGGATTTAAATTTTATGGGTTCAACTTTAAAGATTTTTAACATTGATACCATTATATTTTTAAAGTAATGGGTTCAAATCTATTATTTTTTACAATTTTAATGAATTTTTACATATAAATTTCTACTCCGCGTCGAAAGTTATGGGTTCAATTGAACCCGCAACTATCACACTGCATCCATCTCTACCTATGTGTTCTCTCTGTTGTTCCCTTATCTAATTTCATTGAAAATTGAACCAGACATTTGACTAATTAGTCTGAACGTAAAAGAACTAATTGTACCATGTTCGTTATTGATTCTCTCATGAATTTTGTCAAATCATCAAAATGAAAGACGCATAACTTATCACTTTTTAGTAGATTTTTCAAAAGCTTTTTCACACTTTTCTCTATTTGACACGATTTTAAGAAGGAAAGATGACACTATGAGATTGATGCGAAGGAAGCACCATAAACGAATGTATTATGTCTAAATTACAACAATAATAAACTCAGTATAAATTTATTAAAATACCCAAATTACTGACCATATAAACTTTTTGTTGGACAGCTGACTTACAGCTTGTTTGGTTGGTTGTTACGCGTCGTTTCATAATGTATCGTAATCGTATTGTATTGTATTGTACTGTATCGTTTGATAAATATAATGTTTGGATAGATTGTGCCGTTTGCCATTGTTTCATGATATCACGCACCAGCAATATGAAGAATAAACTTGCAATATTATAAAGAAAAATTATGATACAACGTAAAATTACTATATAAAAAGGTAGGATAAATGATAAAATAAAATAATTTAATAATAATAGAGGGTGAGATTGAGAGAAAAAGACAAGGTAACGACGCGACCACACCAAATCGGTCGTTACATAAAGTGACACATTTCGTTATGTAACGACGTATTTAACGATACGATACAATAAAATTTAAGTAACAATCAAAACAAACATTGTATTTAAAGTAACAATACGATACGATACGATACAATGGATAACAACCATCCAAACAAGCTGTTATTGGTTACCGACGGCGGAATTAATGGTTGATTATACTGTGCATTAAACAATAATCACCCTGTAACATACTAAAAGGATTTTGATATTATTAGCGCACAATCACTATTTAAAGACGTAGTCAAGTGACAATATGTCCATTTTTTTTAAATTTAGAAAACAATAATAGTATTTTATTCTACATTTAGGGGTCGTTTGGCAGGGTGTACATGAATTTTGCGGAATATTAAGTGTATTAGAAATGCAAATATTATTTCTTATCTACTGTTTGGTATGGTGTATTAAAATTATAGTGCATTGTATAATTTTTAAGATAAATAGTTGTTTACAAAAATATTCTCCATATTCTCTAGCTTTAAGAAACTTTAGGAACTATTTTTGTTTGAGCAAATAATTGCTAAACTAATTACTAACAAACTAATGGAGTGAATCTCAGTTGAACTTAATAATTTCTAGATCAAATGGAACGAAATTCTACTATAGTGAGAACGGTTTAGAAGCGTTAAGTGATATACTCGACGCGTTATGATTAGCAAAATATATAATAACCTGAAAATGCAATGAATGCAAGAAATGATAATGGTCAAAATATAAAGGGACTGTCACCTAATGATTGCGTGATTGGATGCCTCCTCTCTCTGATGATGTGAAACAAAATGCAGCCGATATGAATATGGAATCTAGAAATTTATGGATGAAAGTTAAACAACGCGTGCTTGAGTAAAGTGAATAAAACAATTCTTTCGTATATTCTTCTCTCCTTTTTACAATATGTTCTCTCTTCTTTCAAATGGCAGCCCCTTTTTGTTTACTAACTCCTCATATCTATAAGGGACATTTTTTCAAAAAACCCTAAAAAGTACAAAATAAAAAATATCCAAAAGGCATATTCTTCTTGTCTCTTTCTAAGTTTAGACTATTGTTACTATCTTATTCCGGTTGCCCGCTCTTGGTCGTCGACCTTTATCACAACGACCATCCGTCATTGTGTTGTGGCAACCTCGTTCCATGTCTCGCTCATCTGCTGTCATGGTGGCCAAATTTGGACCCATACAGTTAGTCCCTCCGCTTGTTGAAGTCGTGGCCCTGCATGTCCTTAACAAGCGGTAATCGTCTGTTTCTGTTGGAGAATTTGGCTGTTGAATTGCGTCGATTTGGCTGAGATCGAGAGAGCGATGCGTTCCACGGAATCCTGGTTGGTGTATTTTATTGAGATGTGACGTCACTCCCACGCGCGTCATCATTACGCACCTTCCCATGACAGCGTCTGGTTGCTTGCCGCTTTGGTTTTAGCGCCATTGGCAGTCTTCCGCTTCGATTCTCATACCATCCAACCCTATAAATAGATGAAGGTTTTGTTTTTCAGGAACTTTTAGTCATTTCCTCCCTTGTGTATGTATTGCTTCCTTTGGTCATCTTTTTCAGTTCTTTAGCTTAGTTTCGGTAACTCTGCTTCTCGTCTTTCCGTTTAGTCACCGTTACTCATTCTAGGTTTACCAGCACACCCTTTATTACCAAGATGACCCGAACCCACCGTGCACGTGATGAGGTTTCCGATGCCACGCCGTTGTCTATGGCACCTCCTTCCGGTAGCGAGGATGTAACGCTTGAGGAAGGAGATAGTTTCCCCACCATAGAAGAGATACTCCCCAGAAACCCAATGTCCAGGAACAATTTCCACAAGGAGCATGTCCCTTCCCCCGTTCCGGTGATCTCTGAGACCGGTCCAACTCACATAAATGAACTCCGGTCTACGTATAATATTCCTCCTCATGTCGAGATGGTTCTAGTTGGGTGGGACCTTGCGGAGGTCCACAGACTGGGATACTGTGCTTTTCATGTGTATCCTTTTGTGATTTGTCATACCCTCCCTCTTCTTCCATTGGTGGAGGAGTTCTGCCGTTTCTACAAAGTCTGCCCGACGCAGCTATCTCCATATACGTATAAGATATTTCCGGTGCTGACGAAGTACGCAAAGTTGGTTGGGTGTGATGTTGACATTTACCATCATTTACATTTATTTTCCCCGAGTTTTCATAGGGGTACCATGATACATTTACAACATCATGGGACCAGGGGGTTGGTGTTTGGAACGGATGATAGGGCAAGCCGAAAGTTTTGGCATAAATATTTCTTCATCAAAATGGAGCACTTGGTGTCGGACCCCGCTGGATTTCCAGAGCAGTGGAATCATAACTGTAAGTGTTGGTGGTGTACGCTTGTTGTTTACTTTCGTTACTTCTAATTTTTATTTACTCGTGGCTTTTCTACGCAGCTGAGAGGCATGCACCCTTTCCCGTCATCGACATCGAGGATTGGGTAGCTAGTTTGTTACCTCACGCGGTGGGGACTCGAGATTGGCCCGCCTTCCTTAAACGTTTTGGGCCAAAAGTTTCGTCTGGTAAGTGTTCCTTTCGTTCTGACCTTTGTTCGTTTGCCATCGTTTATTGATACGACCTATTTGTGGTGATACGTCGTAGGACTTCCAAGAAGAGGGCTCCAGTCCCGGCAATTTTCCAGGCCGTCGCATCGGCGGTGATGCAATTTTCCCTTTCTAAGTCCATCCGAGTGGATCGTACTCAAACTGTGCCAATAAGGGACTCTCCTCATGACGTCGTTATACGGGATGAGATCTCCTCTCGGACCATCTACCACTTTGTGGATGATCCTTCCAATGGGGACGAATCACTATCGAGGAAAAGGAGGAGGGTGGAGCTGGGGAAGGTCGTCGCCACCGACCTTGAAAAGAAAAGAGTTGTTGCTTCGGGAGTGGCATCCTCGTCTAGGTCAGGCACATGAGCCATTTTTATGACGGATGCCATTTTGGTGGGGAGGTCCCCTAGGGCCGAATGGGTATGTCAAGGTAGGGGATCTGTACGATCTGCTAAGGGTGGTGCATCGTCTGCTGTTGGAGGGGGTGGAGTGGTGCATGCCGAGGACGATGGTTCAGGTTCAGACGTCGATCCCAAAGATGTGCGAGCTTTCTTAGAGCGACATACTCGTGTGGAAGTGAGGACAGAGGGTCCTGACCGACACATAGCCATCCCCGTGGATTACGATTTGTTGGCGAATTTCTAGCAGGCAGTGTCGGCGTTTGCCCTTTATGCGCTGCTTCCGAGAATACGACGCTTAAGGCGATGAGTGATGCAGATCTATCGTGGAGTATTTCCGGCAGGGCTTTGCGAGTAAGTGTTTTCTCTCTTCTTTTTGTTCTTGATATTGTTTTGTATACTTGATCTATTAAAGCTGGCTTTCTTTCCTCTTCATGTTAGACCCTCATCATGGAGATTGAGCGCAATCGGAGGGATAAGTGGAAGATGGCCGTTTTTGGGACAAGTGGACTCCAAATACAAGGAGGACCGCACCAAGCATCGTGCGTTGTCCGATGTCCTTACTCAGGACAATGATTTTAGTTGTTCCGTGACAGGCTTAAGCAGAAGGAAAAAGAGTTTGTGCCAAATGTTGAAGAGCTGAAAGAGAGGGACGAAGAGCTGATAAAGGCCATTGCCCGATGTAGTGAACTTGAGGCGGCCCTTAAGTCCAAGGAGGATGAGTTTGAGGTGAGCAAGAGGGTGATGGCCGAGAACACCGACCTTCAAGCACGGATGGCCACCTTAACTGCTGAGCTTGATCGAAGGGAGGCGGAGGTTGTCGATCTGAGCGGCGAGCTGAGTGTTAAGGTTGATGGATTGGCTCGTGCTGAGAAGGGTAGGGCGACTGCCCATCTCTGAGGTAGCAGCTTTGAAAGACGCCATTCGCGTTTGTAGATCTGAACGGGACAATGAGATGGAGACGTCCGCGCTCAAGTTAGCGAGGTTTGAAGAACGTATCCAAGATTTGGAGGCAGAGTTGTCTGTGCTGAACGAACAAGTTATTGCTTTGAAGGCGGAGGAACTGTGATGACAGTCGCAGTCCTCTATGTTTCATGCTTCGGCTGATCCCATCTTGCCGCTTGAATTATATGAGATGTGGGTCCACGCCGAGGCTCAACTTGACGTGTACAAGTCCCTGCAAGCCAAAGGGAAGGTTTTCGAGGCAGAATTTTGGGATGTGTGTGTTAAAGCACGTGCAGCTCGTGAGGCTTGTGGTTACGACCCCGGTACGCCTGATGGGGACGATGTTGATGATGATGATACGGATAGGCTCTCCTCTGATTCTTGGTATAATGAAGAGTATACCACTGGGATGATGTGGCGTAGGATTTTGTTGTATTCATTTTTTGCTTTGCTATTTTTGAGAGGGCGTCCTTGTGCCTTTTGTAAGAAAAACTTTTACAATGTATCCAGTTGTAATGGACCAATTACTTTTTGCTATGTACCTCCGAATTATTATTTTTGTTTGTTGCGAGGGGGTCTCCGATTTTTCAGCCTTGTGTGGTGTTTTGTTGTAGACGACCGCAGATTTTAGTAACTTGAACAAGGTTGTATAAAGTAGTTAGGGTGACATCGAATATCAAGTAATTCGAACAACATCGACGATTAGACGATTAGGATGAGGTTCTTTTGGCAAAGGTCTTCTGCCGTAGGGGAGCAATTTCGAGTTGGTCAAAATGTTAATCCGTTGTAATTCGAGGGAGGTCGAATATTAAATGATTCGAGCGAGGTCAAATTTTTCATTTGGCGATGGCCTTTTACTGTAGGGGTGTTATTTCGAGTTGGTCGAAGTGTTAACCCATTGTAATTTGAGCGAGGTCGAAAATTAAATGATTCGAGCGAGGTCGAATTTTTCATTTGGCGATAGCCCTTAGCCGTAGGGGTGTTATTTCGAGTTGGTCGAAGTGTTAACCCGTTGTAAACTGAGCGAGGCCAAATTTTTCATTTGGTAATGGACCTTGGCCGTAGGGGTGTTATTTCGAGTTGGTCGAAATCTTAACCCATTGTAATTTGAACGAGGTCGAATGTTAAATGATTCGAGCGAGGTCAAATTTTTCATTTTGCGATGGCCTTTAGCCGTAGGGGTGTTATTTCGAGTTGGTCGAAATGTTAACCCGTTTTAATTCGAATGAGGTCGAATGCTAAATAATTTGAGCGAGGTCGAATTTTTCATTTGGCGATGGCCTCTGGCTGTATGGGAGTTATTTCGCATTGGTCGAAATGTTAACCCAATGTAATTCGAACGCGGTCGAATGTTAGATTGCAAAAGAATGATGGAGAGTAAAATGTTGCTTTATTTCATTTGCTGGAGTATTGTACATGTTGATTTCATATATAATATTGTAGCTTCCCTGTATCTAGTCCCTTCATCGTTTGACCTGAAGAGCTCGCCGGCAGGCGGGGCGATGAATTATACTTTGAACTTCGAGACGTCCCCTTCATCGCCTCGTTAAAAACCACCCCAAGAAAACCCAATTGGGAAAAAACCCAGGTGAGGGAAAAAAAGTACGACTCGAGGGGCGTCATATTCAGAAGTTGAAGTATTTGAGATGGGCGACGTTCTAGTTATTTTGTAGTTTTTCTTCCATTGTTTCAAATTTGAATGCCCATTTGCTTGCTACCGCTGTTATTTTGTACGGCCCGTACCAATTGGTTCCCAGTTTTCCTTCTTTTGGATCTTTGGTTGCTTGTGTGTTGGCCTTGAGGACACAGTCCCCGACTTTTAGCGGTCGTATTTTGGCCTTCTTATTGTAGTACCTTTCCACTTGTTGTTTCTGGGCTACCATCCTTACATGAGCCATGTCTCTTTGTTCTTCTACTTCGTCAAGGTCTTGTTTCTTGTTCTCATCGTTGTTCGACCCGCTTTCATTGGAGTATCTCAAGCTAGGTTCTCCAACCTCAACGGGTATAACGACATTAGTCCCATAGACTAATAAATATGGCGTTTCGCCTGTGCTTGTTTTTGGCATGGTGTGGTAGGCCCATTATATCTCTGGTAGCAGTTCCGGCCATAGCCCTTTAGCGTCTTCAAGATTTTTCTTTAGGATATTCAATATTATTTTGTTGGAGGATTCGGCTTAACTGTTACAAGCGGGATGGTATGGCATGGAGAGTATTCGTTTGATGCGCAATTTTCGAAGAACTCGGTCGCCTTTTTTTTGTGAACTGAGGTCTATTATCGCAGCTGATTTCTTTGGGGCTGCCGAAGCGACATATGATGTTTTTACGTATAAATATGATGACTTTTTGTTTGCGTATTTGGGCGAACGCACTTGCTTCCACCCATTTGGAAAAGTAGTCAGTTATAACTAAAAGGAAACGTGTCTTACCTCGCCCGACTGGGAGGGGTCCGATGATATCCATTCCCCATTTGATGAACGACCATGGTGAAGTAACGGAGTGAAGGAGTTCGCCCGCTTGGTGTATCATGGGTGTGTACTTCTGCCACTACTCGCCTCTTTTGATGTAATATGCGGCTTCCTTTTTCATAATGGGCCAGTAGTACCCTTCCCGAATGAGGCATCTAACGAGGGCTTGGTTGCCTGTATGGGCACCGCAGTGTCCCTCGTGTACTTCTTCGAGCACGACTCTTGTTTGTTTGGGCCCTAGGCACTTTGCTAGGGGGCCGCCGAACGTTCTTTTGTAAAGGTCGTGATTTATGAGGTTGTACATGGCCGCCTGCATTCGAAGCTTTTTGGCTTCTTTTTTGTCTTGTGGGAGTGTTCCTTCCTGCAAATATGTTATGATGCAACTGCGCCAATCCCCAGTCAAGTTTATATAATATACCTCAGTTTGGTCTATTGCCGAGTGGAGGAGGGTGATCACGTTCTCCTTGGTGATATTTTTGGTTGTTGCTGCTAGTTTGGCGAGGCCATCTGTTTTGATGTTTTGCGCCCGGAGTATCTAGTCGAGTCGGCATTCATCGAATTCTGGTTGTAGCTTATGGATTTATGCCCGGTATTTTCGTAGCGTTTGCTGCTTGATTTGGAAAGTCCCAATAACTTGGTTAACGATGAGCTGTGAGTCGCATCTGAGGACGACTCGTCGTGCACCATATTTGAGGGCCAGTTTCAGCCCTGCAATTATAGCCTCATATTCGGCCTCGTTGTTAGTCATTTCAGGACACTGTATGGATTGGCAAATCACTTCGCCTGTTAGGACATTAAGTACAAGTCCCAGTCCAGACCCCGACGCATTAGATGCTTCGTCGATGTAGAGGACCCAGAGGTTGGGTTGCCTAGGGGAGGTGCGGAGTGCTTCCTGCTCGACCTCGGACGATATTTCTACACTGTGTGCTCGCTCAATTCTATGGCCCATTTGGCCAATCTTCCCGACTGTTTGGGTTTATGCAGGATGCTTCAGAGGGGGAAAGTCGTCACCACTGATATGGGGTGTAATTGAAAATATGGTCTAAGCTTCCGTGAAGCTATAACCAATGCCAAAGATAGTTTTTCGAGGTGGGGATACCTCGTTTCGGCGTCAACCAACATTTTGTTGATATAACAAATCGTAGATTGCGTACCTTTATTTTTGCGGACCAAAACTGCGCTTACCACGACTTCTGACACGGCTAGGTAGATCAGGAGGCGTTCGCCGGGATCTGCCTTAGTGAGTAGTGGGGGAGAGGACAAGTATGCTTTTAGTTTTCTCAGGGCATCGATGCAATTTGAATTCTACTGGAGCCCGTTGTCTTTCTTCAGCACATTAAAAAATTTATGGCATCTATCGGATGACCGTGAGATGAACCTCGATAGGGCGACTATCCGGCCAGTCAGTTTTTGTACCTGTTTTTTACTGGTTAATATTTTGGGTATTCCTTCGATGGCCTTGATCTGATCTAGATTGACCTCGATGCCTCTTTGTGATACCAAGAAACAGAGGAATTTGCTAGAGGTTATGCCGAAGGCGCATTTTGGGGGATTTAGCTTCATTCCATATCGTCTTAATATGCCGAAAGCCTCTGTAAGGTGGTCGATGTGGTCATCTTTCCTTTTGGATTTGACCAATATGTCGTTGATGTAAACCTCCATTGTTTTGCCAAGTTGGTCTTTAAACATTTTGGTGACCAACTTTGATACGTGGCCCCTACATTCTTTAACCCGAACGACATGACTTTCTAGCAATACGTCCCCTTATGGGTGATGAAAGTAGTTTCTCCTGGTCTTCCTCCTCCATGAGGATTTGGTTGCAACCCGAGTAGGCATCCAGAAAGTTTAGTAGTTCGTGCCCTACTATTGCATCGATAAGTTGGTCGATATGAGGCAATGGAAAGAGTCTTTCAGGCAGGCCTTGTTCAGGTCCGTGAAATCTACGCACATCCGCTATTTCTCGTTTTTCTTCTTTACCATGACCACATTTGCGACCCATTGGGCATATATTGATTCTCGGATAGAACCGTTGGCGAGCAGTTTATCAACTTCAACGCTGACAGCCTCGTTGATTGTGGCATTGAACTTTCTCCTTATTTGCTGCACCAGTGGATAGAGCGGGTCGACATTCAGCTTATGCGTAGTGATATCTTTTGGAATGCCTAGCATATCTGAATGGGAGAAGGCAAACAGGTCGGCATTGTCAGTTAAGAATTTATGAAATATACCCGATTTTAAGAGATTGTGTCCGATATAAGCCTTCTTTGTGCTGTCATTGTTGTCTAGTTAGACATGATCGAGATCTTCTATTGTCGACTTAACGGCCTCCACGATGTCGGGATCCTTGATAACATCTGTTTGTGCATTGGATTTGGTTCTGGCATTGCTAATTTCTATGCTTTTGCGTTCGTTCTCTTTAGTTGATGGGTGTGTGTGCAATCTTGAGCAATGCGGTAGCATTTTTGCGCAGTGCGTTATTCGCCTTGGATGTTAAATATTCCCCATGGGGTAGGGAACTTGATTACTTGATAGAGGATTGACGGGTTGGCCCGCATGGCGTGTATCCACGGCACCCTGTGATGACGTTGTAGGTCGTATCTTGGTCCATGATATAAAACGTTGTTTCTAAGGTGACTCCTCCGGCTAGAACGAGTAGTATTATTTCTCCTGAAGTTCGCTCAGCTGTATTATTAAAGCCCGTTAGTGTTATGCAACGTGGTATTATCTTATCTTCGAGTCTCATCTGTACAAGGACTCAAGGGTGGATAATACACATGCCGTTTCCGTCGTCCACCATTATTTTTTTCACATCAGTATCTGAAATACGTAAAGCAATAACAAGAGCATCATAATAAGGGAAAGACAAACCATCGGTATCTGACTTATCCAAAACAATACTATATTTGAGGTCATCATACTGTTCGTGAGTGATCGACCGCTTGAGTTTGTGTGAAGTGATGAATTTCACATGGTTGATTGATGCCCCGTCGCCTCCATCGATGATCATTTAGATAATGCGGGCAGGGGATGGGGGCTTTGGAGGCCCCTGTGGTTGTTCGCGTCCGCGAGCTAAATTGGCTCACCCTCGGTCGCTCATTAGTTCCCTCAGGGGTCCCTCAGCATTCTCACTACCTCCTGCCGCAGACCTATGCAATCTTCGGTCTTGTGACCCCGCTCCTGGTGAAATTCACAGAGAGCGTTCGACTTCCGAGTATTTGGATCGGATTTCATCTTTTGTGTCCATTGTACCTTTGTGTCGAGCTTTTCTAGCGCGTACACTATTTCTAAAGGGGAAACACAAAAATTGTGTGCAAATAAGAGTGAAGGTATACCTCTTTCATTTTGCTGAGTCCCTGTGAGATGGGGCAGACCATCCGTGTGCCGAGCTGGTGGTGGGACGGTTGTTCTGATGTAGGGATGATGTTATTCTCGGCCGAGACGGGGACCCAATTGATCCTTTCGACTGTCGTTACGACGATCCTTCTTTGATTTTGCTTGAACTGATGTGAGTTATTGGATCGGACCGTTGAGGTCGTCCTCATTAGCTCTGACCTCGGCGTAGTAGGCATTGTGGATTTCTTCCCATGTGGTGGGAGGATATTTTATGAGTCTTCTCAGTAGTTTTCTGGTTGCTATCGAACCATTCCTGCTCAACCCATTCTGGAAGGCCGCTACCGCCATCCCCTCTGACACATTTGGTAGGCTCATTCTCACCCTATTAAACCGGGCGAGGAATTCCCTAAGTCCCTTGCCAGGCGATTGCCTAACGGTGAATATATCATTCACCCTGGCTTCCGCCTTTTTAGCCCCTGCGTGAGCGGTGACAAACTTGTCCGCCATTTCCTCGAAAGTCGCTATTGACCGCGCCGGCAGTTGGGAGTACCAGGTTAGGGCTCTCCCCATTAGGGTTTTGCCTAATTTCAGTAGCACTGACGGTACTTGCTCCTTTGAAAGGTCATTGCCCTTTACCACTGTGGCATAGTGAACGATATGATCTTCTGGGTCCGTAGTGCCATCATATATCTTCAGATATGGTGGCATTTTGAAGGTTTTTGGGATGGCATGGGGGGCTGCTCCTTCGCTGTACGGTTGTTCGACGAATCGACCAGCGTCTCGTTTCGGTAATAACTTTGGGGAGCCCGGTATTTTGTCGACCCTTTCTTGATGTTCCTTCATCTGATCACGAAACGCCTTATTTTCGTTTTCCATTTCTTCCATTTTCTTCAGAATGACTGTGAGTGCGTCATTACCTGCATCAACAGTGGCATGAGTGTTACGTGTTTGGGGGCGTCCTGTTTGCTAGTGTTTGTCATGATATCTATGTGTGTAGCATCTCTGTTCTCCTTTGGGACGAGTTTATCGAGTATGTTGTTCAGAGTTCTTGTTAGCCACTCTTCCAGTAGTCTTTTTATTACTGATGGTGCTTCCTCTATTGTTGACGTGGAGGCTCCCTTTTCGCGTGAAGCAGTTATGCTTTCGTGGGGGGAGGCGAAGCACTCCGTTTGGGTGTAGCATTCGGTGTCGCGTTTTCATCGTTTTCCCTGCCATCTTCATTGCTTGTGTTCAAGATGTTGGTAGCGACACCTGCTATCGTTTTCAACCTCGCATCTTCTTTTCCTGCCATTTTTAGTGGTGCAAACAAGGAAGAGATGTATTTTTTTATGATCTAGAAAGAATTATAGTTTCAACTAGAGAACTCCCCACAGACGGCGCCAAATTATTTGAGCAAATAATTGCCAAATAATTTCTCGATCAAATGGAATGAAATTCTACTATAATGAGAACGGTTTAAAAGCGGTAAGTGATATACTCGACGCGTAATGATTAGCAAAATATATAATAACCTGAAAATGCAATGAATGCAAGAAATAATAATGGTCAAAATATAAAGGGGCTGTCACACAATAATTGTGTGATTGTATGCCTCCTCTTTCTGATGACGTGAAACGAAATGCAGCCGATATGAATGTGGAATCCAGAGATTTATGGATGAAAGTTAAACAATATGTGCTTGAGTAAAGTGAATAAGACAATTCTTTTGTATATTCTTCTCTCCTTTTTACAATGTGTTCTCTCTTCTTTCAAATGGCAGCCCCTTTTTTGTTTACTAACTCCTCCTATTTATAAGGGATATTCTCCCAAAAAATTCTAAAAAGTACAAAATAAAGAATATTCAAAAGGCATATTCTTCCTGTCTATTTCTAAGTTTAGACTACCGTTACTCTCTTATTTCGGCTGCCCGCTCTTGGTCGTCGTCCTTTATCACAACGACCATCAGTCGTTGTGTTGTGGCGACCTCGTTCCATATCTCGCTTATCTGCTGTCGTGGTAGCCAAATTTAGACCCATACAATTTTGTCTTTAACCATACTAATGCATTTATAGCCTTGGTAGTATTAATGCTATAGTTTTCTATACATTACTTATATATAAGTTAATACCAAGAATAATATATAACCAATACAAGTATTAATTATATATGAGTTAAAAAAATATACCAACTAAAATATTAATAATGTATAAAAATAATGATTTCATTATTTTTTCTAATATCTCCTGCCAAAACATCCCTCCCTCTGTATGTAGTATGTTTGATTATTACAATTTAATATTTTAGAGATTTTTTTCTGATTTGCTAGAGCAAACCGCCTCTAAAAGTTCCCTTCTTTTTTTAACCACGAATGCAACAGGACGAATTTGAAGGCACATTTACGGATTGTTTGGTAAGATGTATTTGAAAAAATATGTATTAGCTTTTGGTATTATTAGTTTCTTATTTGGTGTACATTTTTAATATATGTATTATCAATGTACGTATTAGTTATGCAATTTATTTAATATTATTCTATATATAATTAATATATAATAATCTATGATATTAAAAATATTAAGGCTATTAATGCATATATTATCATGATTAAAGATAAAATTATCTTAAAACCCCTTAAAGTTAAAAAATATGAAGGGTATTTTTATGAATAATTAATTTTCTTAAAAATTATGTAATGTATTGTAATTAATAATGCATCACACTAAATAGCAGATAAGAAATAATCACTGTATAACTAATACTTACATTATTAATTCAGACTTGACGGTTTGTGAAAGTAGAGGCAATAGTTTAAAAATCTCATTTATTTATCATGTCTCCACAATGATGATGATCGATGGGTTTTGACAGGAAGAGTTAGGTCCCACAGCTAGCAAAATGGGCCCCATAGCTGATGTTTTCTATGGTTGATTCCGGGGCCCACACAACTTGGAGTCTTTGAGCAAAATAGCTGTGAAATGGAAGAAAACGACAAAAGAATCTGGCGAAAAGTGTTAAAACTACGGTGACGTTATCGAAACGGGTTCGTTTTGAGTGACGCGTAACTTAGTGGGCTTTTTTTTTCAAACAGAGGCCGTGGTGTGGTGTGGGTGCATCATGCATGACTTCCACGTACGGATTCGTTTCCTCTTGTCTTTCCATATTCTCATTGAATGCACGTGAATCAAACGCTCCTCATTTTGTTTTTTGAAAATTATTTGGATTTTCTTCTTTATTTATTTTCGAGGTGGGTATTTAATAATGGAGGAGTATTTTTCTGCTATTCTGCGGAATTGACTTGTGCACTAAGTAAAGGAGTAAAGACCAGTGCGGTGGGCAGGAAATGTCACGTCTCTAGGCTAGACTAAAAGTTGTTGATCATTTATAGGCATTTATTTATGCAAAAATTGAGTTAACCTTTTTAGAAAAGAATTTAAGTTTACAAGCATCACAATGTAAGGATTTACATGATGGTCACAAAATGTGTCGAATAAGGAATTGCGCAAGGTCTTTTGACTTATGTTACAAATAGTAATATTTTTCGTCGAATATTCGTGAAGTCTAATTAATTTAAATTCGCATAGAAAAATCAGATTCTTTTGGAGGAGTTGATCCTCACAGTAAGCTCGGAGTTACCATATTATAGACGAAAAATACCCAGAAAATATCCATCATAGGGCATAGGTAGAGGAGAGTAATGTAATAGGAATATTAGTAAGAGGGTGACATGGTTTAAAATTGACGCGCAAATAATGGGGAGTGGAGTTGGTGCTTGGCTTTTTGTGGTATTAATTTTATTTAACATTAAAACTTTTTGAACATTAGAAAGCCCAAGCATATCATGTGCAGTTAGGTTGGGAGTGTGCCACGGGTCGAACAGGACCCTACCTAAGTCCAGTTCCAATCACTTTATTTCTCCTTCCTCTCTTATTTGAGTTAGAAAATATTTATATAATTAGACTATTTTTAAATAATTACATACAAGAATTAACAATTAATTTACTATTACAAAATAAACTTTAGTATTACTTCTAAGGGTGTTCATTTTTCGGTTTGGTCCGATTTTTTTTAAAAATAAACCAAACTAAGTAAGTCGATTTTTCAAATATTGAAACCAAACCAATTAAGTCGGTTTTTGTTGTTTTTTAATTTTTTCAGTTATTTATCAGTTTTTTCTTAAATATGACACATACACTACCAAACACATATTCCGGCGACTACATTTTCAACGTAACACTATCAAATCAATTGCTCTTTGAGAAATCTATCATTTACCAAGATATATTGATAATAATTGAATCAAATAGTGATGAATAATTTAATTACTCAATTAAAAATCGATTATTTTTAACATAAAATAAATTCTTGTACTTAACAAAAGAAAAACTACCAATCAAACTAGAATGTAAATGCAAAGAATTAGATTATTATAATGGCAAAGAACTAGATAAAAAATACAAATGACTAGTATGTACCATAAAATTTTAGAAACTTTATATAAAAATATCCATATATATAGGTGTAATAATAAATTTAAATAGCTACTTTTATAATTGGTTTGGTTCGTTTTTTTTAATTATTTTTTTATTAAAACCAAAACCAAACCAAATTTGATCGGTTTTAAAATTCAAAACCAAACCAAATCTAATAAGTATCGATTTTTTTGATATGTTTGATTTGATTTTCGATTTGGTTCAATTTTTCGAGTTTTTATGAACACCCCTAATTACTTCAATTCTCTTTCCTGGGACCTTTACTTCCCTTTTAACCTGGCTAATAAAAGTAAATATAGCTAATTGTATGCCATAGTCTTTCATCTTCTATTTTACTTTTTTGAAAAATTATCGATACTAAGCCTCCTATTTAAAAATAATGATTCATCGTGAATTTGCAAAAGTTTATAAGTTCTTACAATTTTTTTTTTAAAAGACTGTGAGGTGTGTTTTATTCAAACTCTAAAACAAATGTCACTTTTTCTTTTCATGAAAATTAACTTTTTATACACGCCATCAACGGTAAAGAACAAGTTGTTTGGTTGGAAAAACAAGTATTTCTGAATTAATCTAGATTAATTATTCTGAGATTATTATTTTTATAGGAATAAAAATAATATTAAATATAAAATAAATCCATTTTAAATTTATTCTCGTAAAGATGTAATAAAAGGACAGATTCCAAGAGTCCGTTGGACATAAGAAATTTTTCACTTTTTTATGAATTTTTTTTTCACTTTTTTACAATTCTTTATGTCCAAACGTCCACTAAGGGTAAAATATATGACCACCAAAGGATGTGATGCAAAAGATGAGACTGCTCCTTCCTTAAGCAGAGGTCTCGAGTTCGATTCCTGGGTATGGAAAAATTCTTAGTAGTGAGTGCTTCTCCCGAGTAGGGCCCTACGCGGTACGAATCCGAATATAATCGGGCTCCAATACATGTACCGGACATCGGATGGAAAACAAAAAAAAATATATGAAAATATTAAAGAATAAGTATTAATAAATAATAAACAAAATGATGCAAGGGGCCAGGAAGTGTCGAGATACAAGAAATTCTCAAGCCAATAGATTCACTTGCACAGAATCCTGAACCCCTGCAATGGTTTACACTTCTAGTCCCTTCCCCCTCTCCCCCCCGGCCCAAACCCCCCTCCTAAATCTCCCCCCTACCCTCCAACCCCTTTAAACCCCCAACAACTTCTTTTATAACCTTACCAATTCTCCACCTCAATTACTCCAAATCCCACTTCCCCTCTTCTCTTCTCTCTTTTCACAAACCCTCAAAAAATGGAGTCACCATCAACAAGAAGAAGACCATGTTTCATTGAAGAAGATGATGGTTTAGTCTCTTTAGCTGAAACTGAAGCTGGATTTTCAGGAAACAACAATAATCAGAACCATCCTAATAATAAGAACTATAACCAATATCCAGTGATTTCAAGGCCACTTTATTATACAGTTTCACCTAGAAGAAACAGTTTAAGGAATCTCTCTTCTTTTTCTTCTTCTTCATCATCTTCTTCTAATTCCATGTCTTCTCCAAGATCTGTTGTTACTGCTGCTGGAAAGTACTATGATGGTAGATTTGATGAACCCCAACAACAATATTTCTTGGATGCTTGTTTCCTTTGCAAGAAACGCCTGGCTGATAACTGTGACATCTTCATGTACAGGTTTGTTTTCTATTTTTTCAAACTTTTAATGCATAATATTGTTTATTCCTTTATATTGGGAAATTGGGTTCCTTTAAATTCATGTTTTCTTTTATTTTTGCTTTAAAGATTCGATTTTTACTCTAGAAATGGTACTAATAGATGCTAAATTTTTGTTTTCTCTTTGAATATAGGGTTCCTTTAGATTCATGTTTTCTTTTATTTTTGCTTTAAAGATCTGATTTTTACTCAGGAAATGATAGTAATATATGCTACATGTTTGTTTTCTCTTTATATATGAATATGGGGTTCCTTTAAATTCATGTTTTCTTTTATTTTTGCTTAAAAATCCGTTTTTTACTCGAGATATGATAATAATATTTGCTAAATTTTTGTTTTCTCTTTATATTGGAATACGGGGTTCCTTTTAATTCAAGTTCCCATTTTTACTCGGAAAATTGTTGCAACATATGCTAAGCATATTTCTTCATATTCTAGTATGCAAGATCTAATTTTTATTCAAGAAATGGGACATTCTATGGTTTACAAGATTGATATAGTTTATATATTGCTTCTAGAACAGAGGATTGGCTGTTGGGCTTTGATTGCTATATTAGGTGTGGGGTGTCAGTACTGATTGTGATTGTGATTGTGATTTGTGTATTGCAGAGGGGACACTCCATTCTGTAGTGAAGAGTGCAGACAACAACAGATAGAAATGGATGAAGCTAAAGAGAAAAAATTGAACATATCTTCCATTAAAGCCATGAGAAAAAAGGACCAGAACAAATCCACTTCCCCCAACAAATCTTCAGAAGATTACCCTTTCAGACCTGGAACTGTTGCTGCTGCTTGAACAAATTAAAATGGATCTTCTTTGAGAAATTTTCAAGAATGTTCATCTACCACAAAATCTATAAATAGCAAAGAAAATATTATATTAAAAAAGAAAAAGGAAAAAAAGGTGGGATGGAGATGAAGAAGAAAGAATATACAGAAGAGTTTTCTTTTTTATTTTATTTTTTATGTTTTGGTTTATGAAAAGTAACTAGTAATGCTCTCTGAAAAAGTGGAAAAGAGTGATGGCTCTTTTTTTTTAGGGTTTGCCCCAAAGTTTTTTGGTGCCCCTTTTGGGGTTTCTCTTGGGTTTTTCACTGTGGAATGAGAAGCAATAACAAGGAAAGTTCTCCTTTCACTATTGACTGAGTCTGCTTTTCCATTTTTTTCTTGATTTTTTTTTTTGGGGTTGATTGTATATTTGTGTTTCTGTTTTGAAACTGATGTATGCATTCATTAGAACATGGATAAAAAAATTGTGAAGGCAAAACAGATCCTTCTTATTGAGTTGCATTATTTGATGCTTTTCATCATCTGCAAAAGAATTTTCACAATTAGATTAATTAACATATTGATAATGCATTAAACTATCTCAGCTTGAAAACATTGTGGGCAACTTGTTAAAATAGTTCAAATTAATTTCAGTGTAAATTCTTTTTTTTTCCGGGTCGGAGTCAAGTACTCCCTTTGTTCATAAATTGCCTATTTTTTCAGAATATTGAACAAGTGAAAGAGAACGGACGGGTATAGTTCAATTTAATATCATAGACCATTTGTCTTTAGTCCGCAGTGTCAGCTGATTCTATTCCGTACTGGAGAAGATGAAGTAGTTTGAATTTATTTGTTTCTATTAATATTGTTTTGTTTTATTATTTACCTAATATCTTGACATTGGTGTAAGAATATGATTAAATTGCACACATGAAACTGATTGTACGGCCCATTCTATTCATGGGGGGTGAAAGTAGTTTTCTTAATTTTCTTTTAACAAAAAAAGAAATATAAGCTTTTGGTAATTGAATGAAAGTACATGTTTAATCTGGTAAAGATGTGTTGTTCTCTGATAGGTCATTTGGTTAGAATACGATTTATATCGGTATAAGTTATATTGAGATAAATTATGCTGGGATTATTGTTTATTAATTGTTTGGTATGTTGTATTAAGAATGACAATTGCATAATTTTTAAGAAGACAATATAAGTTATATCAGTGCTAATTATTTCACCTTCTATAAGGTATAAGTTATCTCAGTATTAAAATTAACACCGAAATAACTTATATTTGATTTGCTAATCAAACAGAGTATTAAAGCGATATTAAATTTTTATACCACAATTATACCTTATTATACCTCGTACCAAATGACCATGAAAAGTGAAAAATAGTGATGGATCTTTTTTTTGGCGTTTGCCCAAGTATTTGGGTGCTCCTTTTTGGGTGTTATTTTCTTACTGTGGAAATGAAAAGAAATGACAAGGAAAGATTTCGTTCACAAATTGAGCGCTCTGAATCTGATGTGTGTGTCCATTCCAAGAATAGAGAATTATAAGAAAATACACATGACCTTACATCATAACAAAAAATGATCTAAATTTTTAATTTTTATCTTACCTAACCCATATTGTACATATTTTGAAAGTATTAATAAATTCAAAATCTGTGTTCTTATAACCATTGCTTCTAAAAATTATGGAGTTAAATCTCACAACTATTGCTTTCACTCTCTCTTCTTCTTACATCTTCTACATATGCTTTAAGGGGTCGTGTATTTTTTGCTTCTCCCCTGTTGCAATGTAAGAAAATTGAAGAGTAGAAGTCCACCATTGAAGGTCATTCAAAACTTTGCTTTCGAAAATAGGATTTTTTGAGTTTGTTAGTTGTTTGGATTGGGTGTTGTTCCAATTGATTGAAAATATCAAAAGGAGTTCAAAATTTAAATATGAAGTGATTTGGAGTAGATTTGAGCAAGATTTGAGTATAAAGTTCAGAAAAAAACGCAAGGTATAAAACGAAGCTAGTTTTTTTTATAATCTTGTATAATAGTGTATATGAGTGTATAAACACTCTTATACACTATTATACACTTTTATACACCTTTATACAAGCATCTGTAGACGAACTTCTTCTACGATTTTCAGTTACAATTCTTGTTCAAAACTAATCCAAATCTCCATTAAATGACTTCAAATTTTATATACAACCTCCTTATACTATTTCTAATAAGTCTAAATAACACTCACTCTAAATTTCTCACAAAATCAAATTCGAAATTTAAACCCACATATTTTAGCTTGTTAAAAATCTAATTTTCGCCACTCAAATGGATTTGGTTTGTTGAACTAATATTTGAGTCGCAGTTACTGATTCAAAAATTAACTTAAAAGCTTGAGCAATCTTTTTTAAAAATTAAATAGCAATTTCAAAAATTTATTGGAGTTGAATGTTGGGTATTAGCCTATTATTTATGGGCTAATTGGTTGTAAATTAAAATATGAGCTATAAAATTGAAAAGTAGGGAGCACAATTGTTCTTATGTGAAATTTTCCCTTCCAGGAATGAGAAATGTGAAAAGTATTAACATTTCCGTAAGATGGACCATAGGAAACCAGCAAGTGTAAGAAAAGAATATCATTTAATTAAACTGATTTAAACATAACACTAATAAATTAGAGTCATTAATTCTTTTTACTTTGTCTTTATTGTGAGATGCTAAACCCAAATAACTTAGCTAGCGTTTCACTCTGTCGATTATGAGAAGATGCTTTTGTCGACCTGAATGAAACTTAGAAGAGCTTATTTGGTATGTTAATAATATCTACGTTATATTATTTTGTTGTTTGTTTGTTTGTTTGTAAAATCACCGTCAACAGAAAAAGTTATAACCAAAGTCACCAAATAATGGGGGACCGCAAATTAGAGAAAGTAAAAGTTGTTGGGCTGAATTCAATTTTTGAGGACTTTTGAGAGTGAAGCGTAATAATAATTGCCTGATGGACCAGTAACACTGACCTGAAAGATGATGACCCTGGAATTGGGCAGCACTGACTTCTTCTGAAAATGACTTAGTAAAGTGGTAAATATCTTTACCTTTAATCAAAAGTTTTGGTTTTGAGTCTTTAAGGGTAAAAATGTCTTTGTTAGATAGTGTTTTACCATTTAACATGAGACTTTTCTACATGTATTCCGAGTTAATTGAGCCCAACGTGAATACCGAATAACAAATGAAAAATTAAATCCCAAAAAAGTGCAGCATAGTGACGAGTGAGTACTTCTAAACACAAATAAAAATAAATAGTGGGATATTTGAAAGCAAACATAACTTAATAATTAAGGCATGCTCTTATTGCGTGTCAATTTCCTTTGATTAGTCGCTGTTATGTGCTTATTTCCATGACCTAGCTAGCCGTTCATCATATTTTCTCAGTTTACTCCAGTTGTTGCAGTTTTGCATTATTAGCCTTTGATCACGACGTGCATTTGGAGTTTTCTTTGCCAACTTTACTAGTTTCGATATTTGAAAGTTCTCTTTGATATCTCTTTGTACTAATTAACGAGGGATACAAACTAAGCATTTTTATGTGTTTTAAATAAAATAAATTATATATATATATTCGTACGAGATAAGTCAAAATCCAAGACATGTTAATACTAATTTCTTTCGGGTAATATGGTTTTTCTTTTGGTTCGACGATCAAATTATTAAAGTTTGTTTCGAGTTATTATCACACTTGCAAATCCTCCTGCTAGAGTGATCTAAGTGACTCTCTTTAACAGTGGCGGAGCCATATTGAAGCAGGGGTGTCAACACCTCTTTGTTGGAAAATTATACTATTTTACTAGATAAATTACTTTATTTTATGTATATTTACTAAATTGTTAAATAACTATTTTCTAAAGCATATGACTGTTATCAACCTGTATTAACTACAAATTATGAAACAGTAAATTTTCTATAATAGAAAACAGAAGCAGAAAATCAGAGTATAGCAGTATCTCGAAATGATCAAAACAGAATCTGAAAAATAAATTTTCGGAATGAAATCGAGCCCACTGAACGCATAATGTGTCTTTAAGAAAATTATTCCCCTCAAGTACCCGAAATATTGGAATATTATCCTCCCAGGATAGAATAATTTAACTCACCAGAGTATCGGTACCTAAAATGCTGGTGAACTATGAATCACTTAATGAATGTGTGAGCACGTAATTTTTGCCATATATGAATTGCTCCCATAAATTCAAGAAAATAAATTTTTTCCATTATTTGCAATTTTATAGATTTTTGTAGAATTACTTGCATTTTCGTGCACATTTAATTTCCATTAAAATCATGAAAAAATACAAGAAAATACCATGCATTACATTTAGGTTTGTGTTTACATTTTTTAGAATTAATTAGTAATCATTTCTTTTATTAAAATGAAAATAAAAAATGACTCATGTTTACTTTTTACCTTTTAATTTTTAGTTTATTGATTTTTCCTTTTTAATTTAGGACTAAGTAACTTTTATAATTATGTTGATTAGGTAATTAGTTTAATTTTATAATTTAGACAATTTAGGATTTTAGTTTTAGGATTTCATTATTTAAAAAATTAAAAAAATGAGGAAAAACGATTTTGTAAAAGGGTTTAGTTCCAGCCCAATTACCATTGAAATCCCCTCAGCCCAAATTCCAGGTTTGCCCTCCCCAGCCCAAAACCCACTCCGCGACCCATTCCCCTAACCCGACCCATACCTAAATATACACACACAATACACAGAACCCTAAATCCCAATCCCAAGCAACAACGCCATCACTGTTCACTCGCCTTCTTCGCCCAAACCAGACCCTAAATCACTCAAAACTCATGGCGAGTGATCCCCAAACTCACACCACGTGTTTTCCTCTTCTCTCCTCTTGCTATATGGTAACCGTTTCTGACAGATTCCCTCTCCCTCACATGCTTCTTTGATTTATTTCGGATTTTTCACCCTTCAGATGAAAATGAGGAAAAATGGGGAGCGTTAGATTGGATTCAAGTTAATCTACTCCCTCCATTTGTCCCTTTTTTCATCAGAAAAGGGGTAAGAGATCAGATTGGGGGAAGGATTTTCGTTTTGGAGTTTTCTTGGAGAGAAAGGAAGAAGATTCGAGAAGATCTGAAGGTCTATAAAAGGTGAGAACGTTTTCTTATGTGGGGGATTTTTCAGAAGATTTTGGAGAGGATTTTAGAGAGATTTTGGAAGAAAAGTAAAGATTGGGGTTCGAAATTTTCTTTTTCCTTTCTATTGTTCTTTTATTTCCGGTACTAGAATAGAGGAAAAACATTACTGAGTGTTCCATTATTTCATTTCTGTGTCGATTATTGTCTAAAGTTTTCGAAACCTCTGAGTCCATCTTTTCATTACAATTATGGGTTATTGGTTAAAAAAAGGAGGTCGTTGAGGTTTAAATCAGTTGCTATCGATTGGGCTGTAGCTGCTCCCTTTTAAGTTCTGTTGTGGGTTATTTCTCAGAAATCAGAGATCCGTTTTCCTTTTTCTTTCGCTGTATTGTTTTTCAAGGTATGAAATTTCCAACTCTCTCTATGTATTAAGTGAGTTAAGAATAGGCAAGAAACCTCTTCTATCGAACAATGTTGATTATGATCCGTTTCTCCTACTGATGATTCTGCTCTTGGTTGTTAACTATTTGAACGAAACTCAGAGGAGTTCTTATGATTTAAGGACTGAAAATCTGATTTAGCGTGGCTTGTATGATTATATGTGTTATGTTCTTGATGTCAGTCAACTTGTTATCGTGAATCTATTCTAAGAGTTAGTGTATGAGGCTTTTATATGTGTT
The DNA here is from genome assembly GCF_000393655.2 of Nicotiana sylvestris. Taxonomy (NCBI): domain Eukaryota; kingdom Viridiplantae; phylum Streptophyta; class Magnoliopsida; order Solanales; family Solanaceae; genus Nicotiana; species Nicotiana sylvestris. The sequence continues at coordinate 196,730,035 of NC_091064.1, forward strand.
AACTGTTATCATGCCTTAATTGGACTAGTATATGCAGTATAGATGTGTAAAAGAAGCTCATGCTTTCAATGTTAATGGCTTTTATCAAATCTCTCCATTACTATTTTACATTTGCCGTCTCTGTTTGTGATCCTCTTTTAAAAATTTGAAGTTTATTTCCTTTAACTTGTTTTGTTCTGGGAAAGAGTTTGAGTTCATGTTGGTGAAATAGAAATTGGCCTTTTTACCCCTATTTTGATCATCTGATGTCGAGAACGTATCTTGAGAATCTGCTTAATTTCCTTGAAGTTTATATGGTAAGATGGAGCTGTGTACTTGAGTGAAAGTTCATTCTTCACTGATTGAGAACTTTTTGTATATTATAGGAATCCTTTAGTTTATTAATTCAGCTTGTTCTTTTGGTTCTTAAAGGATTGAAGTTTGCTTGATTAAGTGAGTTGAATACCCTTCCTCTAAAGTAAAAAGTTCTGTGGCGTGTTATTTCGATGGTACAAAGGCTTTGGACATCTGGTATGAATTTTGGCATGTGTCTTTGGTGAGAAGCAAGTTTTTCTTGTTGAATCTGCAAATTTCAGGGCGGTATCTATAAAAATGAATTCATTTTTCCCTAGCAATGATTCTGAGCAGGTCCCCTGTTAAAGTCTTGCCCCCCCTTTCTTTGGTTCTCATGTTATAACGTTCGTAAGGAAATCTCATGTTGGTGATCCTTTGTCGTGTTAAACTTTAAAATTCTTGTATTGGAAAGTTAAACGTTCCGAGTTTATTCTGTTGATTTGCTATGGGAACACAATTTTTCTTTGTCATGTGTGACCATACTTTAACTTCTTTTCTTATTTAATGTTTGAACCTTGCTGCTATTGGTATCGTTTGTGTGTGAGCTATCATTGGCATAAACGAAGGCACCAGGAGAAATAAGGCTATTTGATCTATTTACAAATACAAATGTGCCTTTAGCTGACATAAACGAATTGCATAATTGAGCTTAAGTGAGGAGAGTTTTGTCCAACGTGGGCTTACAACTAATAAGGGTAAAATTGAACCTTAATTTAGAGCAGACCCACATCTTGGACCCTTTTAATTAAGTATTGTCCTTCACAAATAGATTGAGGTGTGCCATATAATTAAATCGCCTATGGCCCTCCTATTAATCTTATGACTTAGTTATAAAAATGACAAATGTTCTAGTTGCTCTAGGCCCGTTTAATATATCATTGTGATTGTGGACGCGTTCGCGTGATATGATTACGATTTCTAAAAACAAAATCGGAAAATGCGTTCGCGCAACTTCGGCCAAACTTTATTTTTAAATAATAATAAAGCATTATTAATTGTGGACACGTTCGCGTGATATGATTTTGACGCGCCAAAACAAATGGGTACACGTATGCGTGACCTGTTTCAAGATAATTTTCTAATTAAAAGAGGCAAATGCACATAGGTTCTAAAATGAGTAATTAGATAAATTGATTAAGCCAAGTATGATCAAAGTGACCGTGCTAGAACCACGGAACTCGAGAATGCCTAACACATTCTCTTGGGTTAACAGAATTCCTTACCCGGATTTCTGTATTCGCAAACTGTAAATAGCGTCAACTTTTCTCGATTCGGAATTTTAAACCGGTGACTTGGGATACCTTAAATTATCCCAAGTGGAGACGCTGATCTTAAATAATAATCTCATTTCGATTGTCACTTAAATTGGAAAAAACTCCTTTATATACCCTTCTCTGGGGGTAGCAAAAAGGTAGTGTAACAGCTCTGGCGACTCTGCTGGGGAAAGGAACCCAGAATCTCTAGTTCAGGGTTCAAGAATTCGAGCTTGTTAAATGATTTTTACTTGGCTTCATTCATTGTTAATATTACTGTATTCTGTGAACCTTTTGTGCTAAATGCTATCTGTTTACCGCTTTAATATTGTTTAAATTGTATATAACTATCTTCTTACGCCACCCCTCTCTGAGTCTTCTGAAAATGGTGCACACGTTCGCGTGACCCTCTTATCTGTATAAATTATACTAAATAGAACGAGGTTGGGCCAGCGACAAGGCCGGGCAAACTTTAGTGCTCCCGGTACGTCGCCCCCTCTTCGGCCCTAGTTGTCCGCTCGGGTAACCCCAAGTCTAGAACACAACTCCAGGATTTAAACCTAGAAAAAAACAGCCTTATGCCGGATCCCTAGTAGGAACGCTTGTTTGCATCACGCGCATTTGACTTAGGGGACTCAACACAGGGGTTGGGTCCGTCTAGGACAGGTGTGCCCCAAAATAATAGACCATCCTGATGCATCCTATATGCTATGTAAACATTTATTTGATTCGGCCTGCATGCTGACCACTAGGAAAAAATAAAGCAAGAGAAAAACCAAGAGTGATGTAGGGAAGGAAATAAAACCCAGTTCTGAAAAATCCCTGGTATTTGAAAATGTCCCAAAACTCTGCCAAAATTTGCAACAAAAAAAACAGAAAAAAGAGAGTCATTTCAAAAAAGAGTGAATATTGTGTCCTTTTCAAATGTGTCAAACTGGCTGAACTACGCAGGACTGATGCTTGCCGAATGTGGGATACGTACGCAACCTACATAAGGTTTGGCCTTATTTTTGAAAAGAAAAAGAAAAAAGATTCAATGGTCAAATAAATGTAGTTTGGAGTTTTTGTCAAAATAAGCTGATCCAGCTTCGGTAATATCTTAAACCGTTCTTGCCGAGATAGCCTTAGAGTATCTTCAGTTGTCGAAGGGCTATTTTCGTAAAAGAACGGACAAGTTTGTGAAGTGTCATTTTTCCATAAAGTAGTCCTCCCCGACCTCAAAATTCATTTAAAATTTGAAAGGGGCCACGTTTGCAAAACGATCATTTTGCTAAAATTAGCATATAGAGAAAGGAATCGTGGTCCATTGATTTTTTTTGTAGAAATTGGAAAACCTGTTTTACAAAAAAGGTCCAACAGAGTCAACCCTAACCGTAACCCTCCACAGGTACAAATGAATACTGTCCAGGACCCGTCACAAATGAACACCGCCCAGAACCCGTCAGAAGTGGTCAGAAAACAGGCTCAGTTGCAGTTGCGTATGTGGTGGAATGATCTAGATGAATATGGTCAGAAGTGGGTGAAAAAACAGTTAGATGCCCTTATAAACATTTTGGAAATCAAACCACGGGAAGATTTAATCAGGGCTTTGGTGACTTTTTGGGACCCTGTCCACAAAGTTTTTCGTTTCTCGGACTTTAAGATCACCCATAATTTGGAGGAAATGGCCGGGTACATTGAGTTTGGCCGGGATTTGAGGAAGCAGCAACTTATTTTTTCGAGGGCTCCTTCGGTGCACAAGTTCTTTGAACTCCTGAATATCAGTAAACAGATAAAGAAGGCCCATGTAAGCAAAGGGTGATATTCTTTCCATTTATTGTACTTCAGGTTCGGGCACTCAGCTAGGTTCGAAACGCACGAAAAGAGGTTGAGCAATAAACAAGATAAGGGCCTTTTGCAAATTCATCGCTGGTTCGCTTTTATTGTGGTGTTTTTGGGGTTCATGGTTTTTCCAAATGAGGAAGGGACAGTGGATACTCGTATGGTCAGAATTGCACAAATCCTCACTACAAAGGAAGATCATACACTTGTCCCGTTAGTGCTGGCTGATATTTATCAAGCATTGACATTATGCAAAGCTGGGGCTCAATTCTTTGAAGGTTGCAATATCCTTCTACAAATGTGGTTGATTGAGCATCTTCGCCACCACCCCAAATTCATGAGTTATGGTTCAAGCCCGGATAACTTTATTACAAGTTATGAGGAAAGGGTAAAGGACTACAACGTGCCAGAAGGGTTTGAAGCCTGGGTTTCCCGCTTGAAAGCTCTAAAAGTAAGTCAAGTCGAGTGGACTATAGGATGGCTCCCGATGACGGAAGTCATATACATGACGGCTACCAAGGGTTACCTGAGGTTGATGGGTGTAAGGAGTATCCAGCCATATGCACCGCAGAGGGTATTAAGGCAGTTGGGAAGATATCAGATTGTGCCCGAAGATGAAGATCTAACCACCCATGTCATTGAGCTACATCCCTAAGCTACATTGCCCGAGGCATTAGTTCAGCATGATTGGAATGGCTGCCGGTATTTGAAAAATGGCACCCAGGTACCAGATGTTGCAAAGGGGAAAGTGAATCCAAATTATGCCGAATGGTTTGAGAAAAAGTCCTATGTAAACAATGAGCCAGAGCCCGAGCCCAAGCCCGAACCCGAGAGTCCTGCCAAGAGACCTCATGTTCAAGATTTTGACGACAAAATCCAAGAAAGGTTGGCCTGGGGAGAAAATGAGAAGAAAAATCAAGCCGAGATTCACGCCTTGAAAGAGAAGCTGAGAAACATGGAATTCAACAATGATCTCCAAGCACAAGAAGCCGAAGGTGAAAGAAGAAAGTTGGCCCAAGAGAATGAAGCTCTCCGAGCCCAAGTTCGAAAAATGAAAATAGAAATTGAGAACCCGGGCAGGAGTAGAAAAGACGAAAAGCTCATCTACAACCTTACGCAAAAAGTGCATGATTTTGAGGATGATTTGCTAAAGACTGAAGCGGAGCTAGCAAATGCCCGAGCTAAGTTAGCTAAGAATACGGAGGGATGGGCCAGTTTCGTTCGGCAACTGAAGGAGATCGTGCGATTCCAAATTTCCAATTCTAAAATTCTCTCTTTCTTCATTTCTTCTTCGCCATGGAAACTTGTGGAACACTTCACTTTTTGACATTCAAAGTTGTATATAGAAACTTGTAGACATTCACAGTCACATCGTTAATAGATATTTGAATTGAAGAATTGATCAGTTGAAAGTTCGCGAAGATGTTGGAAGATCAGGTAGCGTACTTGTTGCAGAGGTATTTGGGGAACTATGTTAGAGGACTCAACAAAGAAGCTCTCAAAATCAGTGTTTGGCAAGGTAAATTCCTAATTCTCTGAATGTACAGTTGATTTTCTATTTAACCATTAGCTTTTATGTAATTCGATTTGAAATTGTGTGATGAATTTGTGCAATAAAGTGCTTTCAACGGTATAATTTGGATTTGTATTACTTTGTTATCCGGCGTTTCACATCATATATAGGTTTATTGAATGTTAAATAGTATAGGCTGAAGTAGGCATGTGTGTGAAGAAAGTGTTGAAGCAAAAGCGCATAAATGTTTGAGTGATTAGGACAAAAGTATCTTTAGTTAATTTGCTGCGTGTTCTATTCACAAATGGCTATCTATTTATAGCTGTAGGGTTGGTCATTCTTGTGGTGCATTGTTTAGAGCTACATCGGCTAACTGTCTTCTCCCACGTTCAGTCGACGGTCCTCTATTCATATTTTCCGGAGAAGTGGTTATTTGACTGAGTCTTCTGGCTGTAAAAATTGTTCTTGACTCAGTTAATAACTGTAATCCTTCTTGCACCATTGTAATTTAGGTGTTATCCAACTCTTTGAAGGCGAATCATGGACTTACCCATCTCCCTGGTTGTATACTGGTTCTACAACATTGCTTAGCCCGTGTGGTTGAATCTTCTTTTGGGCTTAACCCATGTTCATTATTCTTTTGTTCTGCTAGGCGTGGTCCCTTTGACTCCTACTTGTTAAATTTTCTTGTTAGCTAGTTGTATTCCAGTTATACTGTCTGAGGGAAACAACATTGTTTCATAAATCTTGTACAACCTATTCCATGTATAGTTTCTTTGTTCAATTACAATGAAGTACATTAGTCTACTATTTGGAAATGGATAACAAAACAATCTGGTCCAACTTTCATGTTGCCGAGTGGTTGGTTTATTTTTTCCACAACAGTTTTATAGTTCATCTGGATTAGTTTTTCCTCCATTCAGTAAACAAAATTTCACGGAAACACATCCAAGGGGATGTGAATCTTCATAGAATCAAGATAACATGATGTAAGAAAGAGGAACCCGCAAAAAGCCCCAGTGAAACCCCGTCAGAAAGTAATAGATACTTCTAGTTCATACAACATAAAATTTAAGTGGTCCTACGGGAATCGTAAGTCATTATGTTATGACGACTTCGATCTTTACATCTGCACCAGTGTCAGATATCTGCACTGTGTTCGAGCAACTGAGGTTTTTATAAGGACCTAGCAACATGGATCCCAGTGATTAAGAGAGTTGAGAAAAGACTGGCAGCATGGTGAAAGAGGTACATATCGAGCATCTCTGTGTAGTTCATGTCATTTTTTCAGGCACTGGACGATGTCACAACTCACTGGTAAATTGGAAAGACTCCAAAGGAGCATCCTACGGGATTCGAGAAATGGGGTTAAGAAGCTCTACTTAGTCAGCTGGGAGAATGTTGCGGGAGGGATCTTGGGTGAAAGGTCTTCGAGTTTTCAACAAGGCCCTATTAAGAAAATGGTTATCTATTACTTGGGTTGTCATGTACCTGTAGAGGATTATGTGTGACACTTGGGGTATTACTGCCTTGGACCACAATTATTCCTTCTTGAATCATTCTTTCTATTTCCTTTTTCAAAGCACGACAATCTTCAACAGTGTGCCCCTGGGCATTAGAATGGTATTCATACCTTTTAGCAGGGTCAAAGCTTCTCGCACGTGGGTCTATATAATTTAGAGGAATAGGTGTAATCATGTCGCAATGCTTTAATCTCTCAAACAAACTTGCATAGGACCCTCCTATTGGTGTAAAATTATCTTTCAGCCTTTGTTCCCTTCTACACCCTTGGCTTGAATGTGGATTATAGGGCACTTGAAAATTTTGTGGAGGCTGGTGAAGCTTTTACGGTGCTCGTGCTCGCCTATTGGAGTAACCCAGTGGTGGGACAGATGGTTGGACGCTGCTCGGAGGATAATACTGGGGTGGATTATGTGGAGTTTGGGGATGTTCATGGGGTCGGTATTGAGGCTGAAAGCATTTAGCAAGAATGCCCACTAGATCCTATCGTTGGCGGGGCTCAGCAACATCTTTTCTATCAATGTGAGGATTGTCCCGAGCAATTTGTTCCTTCCATCTGAGCCAAAATTTCCTAAAACTTTCCTTGGGTTTCTTTTCCATCTAAGATAGGGAGGAGAGTTCTGAGACAATGTCAATATTGTACTGAAAGTGTCGCACAAAATCTTGAGTCATGTCATCCCATGTATGCCATTTACCGACATCTTGACAATTATGCCATTCCAAAGCTGCCCCAGTCAGGCTCTCACTGAAATACGCCATCAGCAACTCGTCTTTCCCGCCAACACTTCTCATTACAGTAACCCCTCAGATGGGCTACCGGATCTCCACGTCCATTTTACAAGTTAAACTTTGGCACTTTAAACTCCGCCGGCAGATGAACATCAGGGAGCATATTAATCTGATTTCCTATCCCTTGCATGCTCCTTAAAGACTATTCTATACCTTTCAGCTTCCTGGATATTTCATCTCGCCCTTCTTTTCCTGTGACCTTTTCATTTTCAGCATGAGGCTCATTTCGAGGGCTCTGCTTGTACGAGTCAAGAACCTTATGGGCAACCTCTGAGGGGTAATATTGAGCATCATGAGCTTTGAGTGGGTATTCATTGTTGGGGATAGTGGATATGATAGGAGGGCAATTTTGGGGAAAGGTAATTGGAGGACGAGTGATAGAGCTACTAGGGTGATTGGGAAAGCTGTGATAAGCGGGTGGATCTGGAGAGTATGGGGGATCATCTGGCACTATGACCGGAGTTTGGGTAAGGGTAGCATCTAAGAAGCTAGGTGGTGCCTTCCCAGTCATCAGCCTGATACATGTTCGCAATGTGATGTCTTAACATCCTTACCTTTTCAACCAGACCATTGCCCTTTCAACCAATTGCTTTTGGGCACCAATATCAACCGACTCGATTCTGTTGTCGTCTGCCATTGCCTTTTGACCTTATGCTGTAGAGAAGAGTTATCACTTTAAGAACTACAAACCAACCACCTTTCTGCTATGAAGATGAAGCCATCACGTTAGCGTTAGGGCATTTAACATAAGATAGTCTCACTTTATGTGCAATGCACATAGCCACAGTTATCGGTTCTAAAATGACTTCGAGGGTATGAAGGTCATATAGCATCATCCCAATTTATTCATTTCAATCTTCTCTTTTCCTTTTTAGTCTAACACTTGCTTGCTCATTTTCCTTCCTTTTTTTTCTAATTATCACTCTAGTCTTTCCTCTCATTTCTCACATCCCCTAATTTCACCATATCTTTTTTTGTTTCCTTCTTTTTTAAAAAAAAAATGATTCGATCGAACCCTATGTAGGTTGCATACGTATCATGACGCCACATGAATCAGATCTTTGCATAGTTTGGAAAGATCGAGAATAAAGTAAACAAACTAACGTTCTCTTTTTCTTTTCCTTTTCTTTTTTTTTTACCTTAATGACTACTCTGATGAGAAAAGAGAAATAAAAGAAGCAAATCTCTTTTTTTTTAATTTTTTTTTAATTTTTTTTATAGACTTAATGTTCTATAACATATACTAAACTCAAGCTTAAACGAGCATATATCTTTTTTGAAACAAATACTCTATGGGAAATTATTAAGGAAAAAACCCTAGAACAGAAAAATATTTTTTGATTCTTCTTTTTTTTTCAGGAAGGAAATCTAAAGAATAAACCACAGAAAAATATTTTGAATTTTCATTTGATATCCTAACGCAAGATTTCGAAACAAGCAATGAAAAAGATAAAACAAAATATTTTTGGATTTCAATTTTTGATTGCCTAAAGGAGAAATTCTAATGATAAACAAAGATAAAGTATGTTTTTTTTCTGTGTACAATGTCCTAAAGTTCTAATGAAAATAAAAGAATTTTTTTTCCAATTAATTTCCCAAAGAAAAACCTCAAAATAAAATCTTTTTCTTGAATTTTGGAATTACTATCTTAAAAGAAAACTTTTAAAGAGGTACTAAAGAAAATTCTTTTTTTTTTGAATTTTTAGTCTTAATGTATTCAAAAGAAACATAAAAGCAATTTTTGTTTTAAGTTCTAGATATTAATTTTCTAAAGAAAACCACAAAAGATTTTTTTTGAAATTCTAGAGTTAGTATTCTAAAGAAAACATCTAACAGAAATATAAAAACGCCAATTTTTCTCTGGATATTTGATTTATTAGACATATTTTTTTCCAATACAAAATAGGAAATATAATAATAAAGAAACTCAACATTACTGTACAAATCTAGAAGTTAAGAGACGACATAAAAAGAAAAACAGAATCAAAATATTAAAAAAAAAGAAAGAAAAGAAAATCATCTTTTAATCCACTCCCGAATGAGCGATCCTGCCTGGATGGTCCCAAGGTGTCTGCCATGCTTAAACTCCGGTAAATAGATCCACACCTATATGAGAAAACTATAACCAATAGTATGTGAGATAATGACACTCCCTATTAGACCCATGCAAGACATGATTGAGGCTATTTTTGCAAAATGACTTATGTGGCCAAAAGGTGGCTAGAAGTGCAAAATTTGGCTAAGACCCCGCGAAGCCAAGAACCTAAGATTTACTAGGAAGACTGGCCCTATGTGGGTTGCCTACGTATCTCGCCCCGAAAGACGAGAATCAGGTATGCGTAGTTCGGGCAGATTGGATACGGGCGAGAAATAAAAATAACAACGAATTCGGAGAAAAAAATATTTTTTTGTCTTTTGTTTTGAAAAAAAATGATAAAACATGTAAACATCTTTATGGATTTTCTTTTCTATTTTTTTTTTTTTTGATTTTTTCCTTTTTAAAAAAAATGACCGGGAAAATGCAAACTCTTTTTTTTTGGATTTGTTTTTCATTTTTTCAATATTTGGTTTCTTTTGAAATGGTGTGCAAGAAAATTATAATAGGGCCCCACTTGCTTCATTTTTATACTTCAACCTCTTTTCTTTCTCATTTTTTCTTTTTCCATTTGTCCTCAACTATCATTGATCCGCCAAATGACCTTTTTACCCTTGAAGAAATGCAACATGTAGCACATAGGATGCATCAAGATAGTCTGTTATTTTGGGTACAACTATCCTACACGGACCCAACCCCTGTGTTGAGCCCCGTAAGTCAAATGCACGTGATGCAACAAACGCTCCTACTAGGGATCCGACATTAGGTTATGTTATTCTAGGTTTGAAAATATAGGTTTATTTGTTCTAGACCTGGCTTACCCGAGCAGACAGCTCGAGCCGAGGAGGGGCAACGTACCGGGAATACAGAAGCTTCACCGGCTTTGCAACTTGTCCGAACCTCGTTCTAAAATTGGAATGACTCTAATAGAAGAGAAGTCACACGAAGTGCACACTTCCCAGATGATTTAGAAGACTCAGAGAGAGGAGGGTTTCGCAACATTTTATATACAGTTCAACAATATCAAAGTGGTAAAAAGCAACATTTATCACATTAGGCCCAAACATGTAAACAAAACCAGATAATAAATAAAGCCAAATATAATAATTATTCTAAGCTCGAATTCATGAACCCCAAACCGAAGATTCTGGGTTACTTTCCCCAACAGAATCGCCAGAGCTGTCATACCTCCTTTTTACCTACCCGGAGGGGTATAAGAAGTGTTTTCCAATTTAAGTGACAATTGAAACAGGATTAATTATTAGAATTCAGAATCGCCACTTGGGATAATTTATGGTATCCCAAGTCACCGGTTCAAATCCCGAATCGAGGAAAGATTGACTCTGTTTTATAGTCCGCGAACACAGAAATCCGGGTAAGGAATTCTGTTAAACCGGGAGAAGGTGTTAGGCACTCCCGAGTTCCGTGGTTCTAGCACGGTTGCTCAACTATTACTATTGGTCTAATTATCTGATTTTAAAACACTTTTAAACCTATGTGCATTTTTAACTTAAAAACCGCTTTTATTTATTTAAGGAATTATTTCAAGGTTGTTTAAAACACATCGCGAGCCACGCTACATGAAATGCACCCATGAATCACGGCACGTTCCATTTAACCTTGTTGGAAATTAGAACCGGATCACATGAAATGTTCCTATTCAATGCATAAACTATGTCCAAAACCCAGATTTTAATTAATTCCGATTTACGAGATAAATGCCGACCCATCAACCCAGTTAAGTGAAACAGTCCAAAACATATGTTCAGCAATTGTATATGAGATTAACGCTCATTTTCTTTTATTTATTGTAGTTTCTCTTTTTTTTGACTATTATTGAAGTAACCAACTCATTTTCAGAATCACTAAGATCTATTCAAGCATGTCCAAGATCAATATTAGATGGGATTGTTCACATGTTTTCAACAACGAACAAGAAATCTTCATATTATGGAAACCATATTAACCTATTTCAAGAACTAAAGGCATAACGTAGATTCAAAGATTTTTTTAAATTAAATTTGTTTTAAGAAAAAATAAAGAACTACTCAAACAAATATAAAACTAAGAGTAAAAATCGTCCACTTAACAATGACTAGAGTACTGTAGTAAAGAAAACATAACGTTTCCATATGAAAAGATAAGAGAAGAATTTAGAATCAAACCTCAACACTAGAGCCGAAATTTTCTCAAAATCATATTAATGATAGATCTCAAAACCAAAGTGTACATCGAACCTCGTCGGAAAATTGGCAATAAAGGCTTGGACCCGAAACCTTAACGAAACAACTTCGACATAGATCGTATCTCAGCCATGATGAACCCGAAAACATGTAGCGGCAGATTCAGCAATCGAACAATGCTTCTACAGCTCCAATGTCACTTGAATTTCAGAGAAACTTAAGTAGAGGACTGGAAATTCGGACAACTTTCAAATCTTCCCTTTTGGTCTCTGATTTTGTTTGTTTTTGCATGTGTTCTTGTGTGTGTGTGTGTGTGTGTGTTAATGGGATATGAGAGAACTAGGTCGCTGGATGTGAGGATGAATAAGAAGAACGACGGGGGGTGGTCCTGTTGAAGAAGACGACGACAAAAGGGGCGAGTCTGTTTTTGGAGTTATACGGGTGATCCTATTTTTAGTCTTGATTTTCTGATTTTTCAGCTTTTTGGCGTTGTTTTTTTTTGTGGTCTTCTTTTCCACTGATTGCCTCTAGATCTAGGGCTCTCTAGAGTGTGTCCCCATTTTCAGAAAACGACGAGTGCTTATCTAGCCTCTAGCATTTCTTTTCAGCTCCTCCTCTTTTTTTGCTGAAGAAGATGTCCAGTTGCCTAGGTCTTTATTGTGTATTTTCAGCCGATTTTCCTTTTGGGTCCAGGGGTCTAGCTCTTTTTTTATAGGTTTAGGATTTTAGGGTTATATTTAGGTTAAGGGGTATAAGCTTAGGAATTATGGGCTTGGGAATTATGGGTTAGGTCCAAAAACTAGGCCTAAAAATGGGTCGCTTGAGCCCAAATTTATTCTTTCCCCGCGAATGAGACTAAAAATACGATCTCCTTTATTAATTAATCCTACGTAAGCAAAATAACTATTAAAATAAGACTAACAGTTAAAACAAAACTATTTTTGGGTATTTTTCAAGATTAAAAATGACTACAAAACATTAATGAAACTATTTTTTGTAATTTTCGTTTTCTCGTAATAAAATAAAGTAAAAGAGTAAAAATGAGTTGAAATAGCTATATTAGGCCTTAAGTAATTATTTACGTGCTAAAATATGAAAAATTTTGGGGAGGATCAAAAATCACATGTCTACAGCTGCCCCTCTTTGACTGGAAACGCAAAGAGTTTTCGGACAAAGAACGACTATACAGGTTTTGACCCGATCCTTATTTAGGGAGACCAAAACTAAGAGAAAAGGGGAATGTGACCGAGCCCTGATATCTGAGCTGCCTACATATCCTTGGCTATAAAGGAATCAGGCCACGTGTAGTTCAGAGGTGAGTAAGATGATGGAGTATACCGAGGTGGAGAGCTGGTCGACGTGCCGTTCCGCCGAGGTTCCAGTCCACAGTCCTGTTATTACATCAAAAATCAAAAATGAAAAAGACTAGCTAAGCCTGCCATCTACGAGTTACAAGATTCTTATCTATAAGTCTTCTGAAGCTTGATCTTGAGTCTTGAATGGTTCTTCATGCAGACTTTGGATTTGAACCTTGACGCTTGCTAGTTGCAGGTGCTAGTTCATTCTTCTTCAGCTTTTCAGACCAAAACCGGACAAACCATGCTTATGACTTCAACCATGTCTTGAGCAGCTCACATTTTCATCAACTTCTGCATCTGGATTCACTTCTTGCCTTTGTCTTTTCTTTTTTCTTTATTGTGACTAACTTCTGTTGATCACCACGGACTGTTGACTCGCATTCTTGCCGCGAGTTTCTTTTGTTGCTGACTTGCATTGTATTCTGAAGTGAATTCTCTTATCTCCAGGTAGGCCTGATTGCCAACATTTGAACTGCATCCCCTTGTTCTCCAGGCGGGCGCCTAATTACCAAACTTGAATTGTATTCCCTTTGTTACCTTAAACTATTTTCCTTTGAAACCTGTGTTGTCTTCCTTTGAATCTTGAACTATATTTCCTTGCTCTCCAGGTGGGCGCCTGATTGCCAAAACTTGAATTGTATTCTCTTGCTCTCCAGGTAGGCGCCTGATTACCAAAACTTTAACTGTATTCCCTTGCTCTCCAGGTGGACGCCTGATTGCTGAACTCCTTTGAACCTTGCTACTCCCCTTTGTTCTTCAGGCGGGCTCCTGATTTTTGTCTTCCTTTGAACCTTGTTGCTTCCCTTCATTCTCCAGGTGGGCTCCTGATTGCTGTCTTCCTTTGAACATTGTTGCTTCCCTTCGTTCTTCAGGTGGGCTCCTTTTCAATTGTAGCCAATATCTTATTACGAGTAATTCCGACAACTTCAGGAGAAAAAGAGGCATTTACCTATTATAGAGATGGTGCGATTTGATTCTTTTTTTTATTTCATATTTATTCATTTCTCTCGGTCTTACGAGGAGAAAAACACGTGATTCGAGAAAATTTTTGAGAGACCTAAAATTTCTCCAAATTCTTTTCTTTCTAGAAACAAAGGTAAAAAGATTTGATTGAATATATATATATTTTCATTTTTATTTATATATAATCATTTTTATTCAACATTTGGGTCCTGATTGCTGTCTTCCTTTGAACATCGCTGCTTCCCTTCGTTCTTCAGATGGGCTCCTGATTGCTATCTTCCTTTGAAAATCGATGCTTCCATTCGTTCTTCAGGTGGACTCCTGATTGTTGTCTTCCTTTGAACATTGCTGCTTCCCTTCGCTCTCCAGGTGAGCTCCTGATTGTTGTTTTCCTTTGAACATTGCTGTTTCCCTTCGTTCTCCAGGTGGGCTCTTGATTACCAACATTTGCGCTGCTTTTCCTCGAAACTTGAACTGCCTCCCTTGGTTCTTCAGGTGGGCTCATGATTGCTAAACTCCTTTGAACCTTGCTGCTTTCCCTTGGTTCTCCAGGTGGGCTCCTGATTGTTGAACACTTGCATTGCTTTTCCTTGAAACTTGAATTGCTTCCCTTGAAACTTGAACTGCTTCCCTTTGTTCTCCAGGTGGGCTCCTGATTTCCAACACTTGAACTGACCCCTGTGAAACTGCTGCTTGTGAACCTGATTACAACAAAACAAACAAACAAATTGTTATATATAATTTGTACAATTAAATAATTAAAAATTTAGAATTTAAATTATAAAACAAACACACACAAAAATATTAAAAAATTGAATTTGACACACGTAAATATTCATGATAGTTTGGTGCTACTAGGACTCAAATATCAAGCCTGAAACCCAATTGTTATATATACTTTATACAATTAAATAATTAAAAATTTAGAATTTAAATTATAAAACAAACATACACAAAATTATCAAAAAATTGAATTTGACACACATAAATATTCATGATAGTTTGGTGTTACTGGGCCTCAAATATCGACCCTGGAACCCAATTGTTATATATACTTTGTACAATTAAATAATTAAAAATTTAGAATTTAAATTATAAAACAAACACACACAAAATTATCAAAAAATTAAATTTGACACACATAAATATTCATGATAGTTTGGTGCTACTGGGCCTCAAATATCGAGCCTGGAACCCAATTGTTATATATACTTTGTACAATTAAATAATAAACATACAATTAATGTTGTTTAATTTACAGTTGACGACATGGACGCACCTATATAAAGGGCCCTAACTCTCGTGAGTTATTAGTGCTTCAGGGCGATCATAGGTCCACCCATATATGGGAGGGAGAGTTACTTTCCCAGACTCTCCGCGCTAGGAGAGTGGACGACTTGTGGGATTTTCTGAGGCACAGAGTTCTCCACGAGCGTGTAGTCCATCGCCTCCAGGCCACGAGATTCTATAGGATTATTGAGATCAGGCGGATACAGGTTGACTAGGCTTTGATCACGGCGTTGATTGAGCGGTGGCGACCAGAGACGCACACTTTTCACCTGCCCATTGGCGAGGTTACCATCACGCTGCAGGACGATGAGGTTTTTTATGGCCTGCCCGTTGATGGCATGCCCGTTTCACTGCCTATTGCTATGAGATCTGTGTCACGTGATGCTTATTTTGACATGCTGCAGCAGCTCACGGGTTTCGGGCCACAAGACGAGACTACATCGTCGGGTGCTAGTCGGTTGACTTTGACCCCTATTAGACAGCACCTGGAGCTACTCCACCCCGATATCACCGACAATACAGAGGAGGTACATATCACCCAGTATACGAGGTTGTTGTTGCTTCTTCTATTTGAAGGGGTCTTGTTCCCAAACACTTTGGAGAACCTAGTCAGCCTTAGATTTTTGCATCATCTTCAGCTGCTAGATGAGTTACCCTATTACAGCTGGGGTGCTGCTGTTCTCGGCTACATGTATAGGCAGATGTGCTGGGCGAGCATGGGCACTCAGAGAGATGTTTGTGGTTTTATGCTGCTTCTACAGGTGAAAACATATTCAAATAAAGTGTTCATCAGTTCCAACTCTACCTAGTTAGATTTTATCTTAAACATTACGTCAACTTTGTATGTTAGGTTTGGGCCTGGGAGCGGTTATTGCAGTTTCAGCCACCGCAACCACAATTACCTCTTATTGTAGCACCTCTGTTTCTCCCTCTAGCCAGGAGGTGGGTTCTCTGTCGTACACTTTCACGAGAGTATGATGCTCATCATAATCTCCCCCTCTGCAGTGATGTGTTGGATCTGCTGGAGGGCGCACAGGTAAATATGTACCTAAACTTACCTGGTGTAGATTAACTTAGTATTGCGCATACTCACGTTTCATGTTCTTATTTGATAGTTCATCTGGATGCCATACATCGACGATTTGATAGCTTCCCTGCCACCTTATTGCTTGGCTGGCCGATTGATTTGGAGCACTTCTGCCCCACTCATATGCCTCGATATTGTGGAGCATCATGCCTCGGAGCGGGTACTTAGGCAGTTTGGCCGCTCGTAGTATATACGGAGGGGGCCTATATAGGAGCCTACACATTATTAGAGGGATGATCGTTGCAAGGCGGACGACGCATTTATGGCATGGTTAGCGGCGCAAATCCATATTTGGGACCATCGAGATCAGATGATTCCGCCCCCACCTACACATATCTAGGAGGTGGATCTTCAGAGGTATATGTCCTGGTACTGGCACGTCACCCGAATTTTTATCGGGAACCCTATTCATTAGGCTGGCGGTCGGTACGTTCCATACGCTGGGCGATACGAGGCCTTGGTATGTTTTCTATTATTATTCATTATATAACTGTATTTTAGTGCAATATACGTAGTTTATATTTTATATGTTGTGTAGGCTATTGGACTACACACAGTCTATCAGATGAGACTGCAGATGTAGGATTATGTTGGCGATCCTGCGGACGCCTTGCAGGATTATAGTCGTCGATTTGTAGAGTTGGCTCCTCGGACACTGCAGCGAGCCAGGGAAGATCAGCGTTTGACACACATGCCTGATTATGTCGAGCCAGAGCAATATGAGCGAGGCCCTGGTGTGGCACGAGGTGGTGGTGCCCGACGAGGTGGAGGTGCCGGACGAGGTGGTGGTGCCCGACGAGGCGGGGGTGCCGGACGACGTGGTGGTGGGCGGAGAGGAGGTGGTCCCCAGCAAGGGGGCATTGAGGCCCTTGCTGATTATGTTGATGCTGATCTGCCTGGTGGCCTACATAAGACGGACATGTCGTCATACAACCTTGGGATGGATCTCACTCTAGAGACTTCGCAGGTGACCCCGTTCAGGTCAATTATTGATCACGGGCACGCACCTTTCTGGAGTGGATTGGGATACATATGGGCACGCACCTTTCTGGAGTGGATTGGGATACATACTTTCCAGGCATGTCTACTGTTGCTGAAGAGCGACCGACCCGAGATTTACATAGTGGGCATCGGCTGAGTTATGGTTCATCATCACGTTCGCAGGTATGGTTTTCATAGTATTGAATTAGAATTTGTCTTTATTTTCCATAACTATGTTAATTTCCTTTTTAAGGCTGAACGCGATGTTGACATGGCTGCGATAGATGATTACATTCAGGAGCCTGACGAGATAGTGGTACGACAATTCAAATTGTTGTGACTTATTATATACATTGCTATTCTGAGTTATTTATTCTTATGTAGGTTTCTACTGGACTAACGGTTCTTGATACCCAATTTTTTCCTGTATATTTTCATATGTAAAATACCTTTCAAAATGGAATGTATATACATATATAAGTATGTCCCAAGGTCCTATTATTTTTCTCAAATTTGTAAAGATTTTAAAATCAATTTTTATTGCCCTATTTTATCAAGAAAAACCCAATAAGTGTTCCCAAAATTGGCATTTTGGTAATTCATTTATTGGATTCTCATATTTATACTAAAATATAACTAGTATTATTGTTGCACATTTTTACAATTTTATTTAGTATTCTTAAAAGCTAAATTGCATATAATTGCAATATTAGCCTACTTTAAAATTTAATTGCGTTTGTAATTACAAAATTGGCTCCAGTATTTTTTATCTTATAATTATATATTATTAATTAATTTAGTACCTTTAATTTGTTTCCAAAAATTATTTTACTATTTTTTATAAAATAAATAAGGGAAAATGACTATTTAAATGTTAGCTTGTTTTTATTTCGATTTTGGCTAGATTTGGCACCCCTAATCCAACCCAATTTCAATTTCAATTGCCCAGCCCAATTCCAAAATTATTTGACCCACAACCTTTAAAAATAACCCACCCGGCCCCCCTTTAAACAGATCAACGACTCACGTTCTCCCTTTCCTTTTTAATTTGCCAACACCCCCAACCCTAATCATTTGTCACTGGTAGCCGCCTTTGAACCCCCCCCCCCATTCTCTCAAACTCTCTCGAAGCCTCTCAAACCCTAGCCGCCTCCCACCACTTCCACCCTAAGGCCACCAGAATCCATGGCTTCCAAGGCCATCAGAGTCCTACACCGGCCTCCTATGACTCCCACACGCCTAATTTCTGAAGATTTAAGGCCTGACCACGAAGAAGCTTGGTCCAGGCTTCGTTTGATTCAAGATCTATGGCCATCTCCGGCCTGCTCCGGCGAGCCATGCCTGCTTCGAGCCTAGTTTTGACTTCTCCGGCTTAGATCAGTAACTTTTCCAAGCCTTCTCAGTACTGGGGTTCTTCTGAAACCCTAATCCTTCAAGGTTTTTCTGATCTCCTTAGATCTGTTCCAGATCCATGCTTTCCTTAAGTTTTTAAAACGATTTTCCTGACTTTTCTTTCAAAATTACTTTCAAAATCATCTCTTTTCCGGCCTAGGATTTTTTCTGAAAGTATTTAAATGTTTCTCTGACTTTCTTTTTCTTTTTGTATGTATTTGCCTCTATTGTGTTCTTGTATTTTCTTCTACCATGTTCTTGTATGCTTCTTCTACGGTGTTCTTGTATACTTCTTCTACTGTATTTGCCTATATTGTGTTCTCGTTTGCTTTTTTTACTGTATTTTCCTCTACTGTGTTCTTGTGTGTTTCTCCTACTGTATTTTCCATTATTATGTTCTTAAGTATTCTTATTGAGTTCCACCTACTGAGTTCTAGTTAAGCTTCTTCTAATAAAATTTCTTAATATGATTCTCCTACTGTTCGTATCAATTTTTCCATTATGTTCCGAATTAGTTTCTTCTACTCTGTTTTCTTTGAGCTCTTCTACTGTGTTCTGCATGTTACTTTTCTATCATGTTTCTCATGAGTTTCTGTTGCTGAAAGAAACATGTTAGAAGTTTCAGTTCTTTTTGAGACCTCTGAACCTGTTTCGATTTAGTTACTTTCCCTCTCATCTTTGCACTCGATCAATGGTGGAAACCCTAGAATTTGGGGGTTCCTCCAAGTCTGACTATGTGATTTGCTTGAACTAGGGTTTTATTTCAAAAACCCTCAACTCTTTCAGACAATTTCGAGTTTCTGAACTGAGTTTGAACATCCTTGTTTTCATATGATTCTGACCTTTTTGCTAAACTCTTCTAACATCTTTTGCATTGGATCTTTTGTATGCTACTAGATGTTATTTCTCTTCTGCATTACTGGTTTATGTGACAACCATTACCTACTGATTTTTGCAAAGGCATGACATCTTCTTTCAACTCAACATGTTTGTATGCTTTTTATATATGAAGAACTTCCCTCTAAAGTAGCTTTCAAAGTTGTGACCAGTTCAGACTTCCTTCTTATCAGGTCTGATTGATTTCTTTCCATTGTTTGCTGATTTCCTTGTGATTCGACTTAAGTTTAAAAAAACCTTTTCTTATCTTTTCTGACTCAGTTCATTCATGGACCATAATTGCAAAATCTCAGACTCTTTGATTTACTGGCTACTAATTGATTTTCTTACCTTATTTGTACAACCGTGTATTTCAAATTCTGTCCTTAAATAATTCTCTTATGTATTTACCCCTAATTGCCTACTTTGCACAAAGTGCTTAGCTAATTTCTTTCCTTAAATAGTTCTTACCCGTTTGAATCTGAATTCCTTGATTAAAGGAAGTCTTGTGTGATTGATACTTAATTGATATTCAGTTCCTTAACTATTTTCTTACCTTATTTCCGTCTGATTTTCACACTATAAATGCATAACTTTTTCGCAAACTCAAACAATTTCACAATCCCTCTGAACTCATACTCACACACAATAATATTCTCTCTTCTTGTCTGTACTGTGGCCTGTTTACAAGACCTATTGTTTTTCTTTACTTGTTTCTTTGAAATTGGTATGTCCTGATTTAAGCTTCAGCATCACAACAATGTGTTTATTTATAGTTTGTGTATCTGTGTCTACTTACTGTTTCTGTAGAGCTCAATATTTCAATTAGCATGCTGATTTCTTTTTGTTTGTTTCTGCTATGAATCCCTATTCCCTACCCCCCCTTATGTGTTTGAGCATATGGTTTAAGACATGGCAATATGTAAGTTATTGTCCATGAATTAAACTTGATCCTTTGGGATCCTAATCTCTAAACAGTGTGTTCTAACAGGCTTATGGGTGTGCCAGCATTTCCCATTATTGGGTATGCCCGCCCGCCTGTCTTTGCCTCTTTACCACCTCCCATATACCCCTATGTGCATTTATTTGTAATTGTTTCCTTTTCCCTTTCCCCTCTTTCAGCACTTTATTTCTGCACTTGCACTTTCTCTTAGTCCCTAGGTTTTGCCCCCTCTTGTGAGCCTTCCTTGGGCCCTTGAGTTCCCTCTGAACTTAGACACTTGAGGGATGGCCCTTCCACACTGCACTTGTCCTAATCTGACATTGCATTTTGGTGTGAGCATTGCCCGAAGTCCTTTTCGAGGCTCTTAGGGAACTTCGACACATCCAAATGGGAGAAAGGCTTTAGATCATGATCTCTCGGAGTTGGTTTACTTCATATTTTAGACAGGAAGTTTGAATCAGGCTCTCCTTGGTTGTATCTTTTAATTTCTGATGTATTTTCTTCTTTTATCTTCATTTTGGGCTGTAATTATTTTGTAATAAACTCTTGGGGATGGCTAGTGAAAAGAAAGGGATAACTATGTATGCGAAGGGTAGATATCCTGCCTATTGGTATATTTCTGAATTTCTTCACTCTCATATAGATAACTTGCCTATAGGTGTATTTCTGAATTTCTACACTCTCATATAGATAACTTGCCTATAGGTGTATTTCTGAATTTGTGCACTCTCATATAGATATCATGCATATAGGTTACTTCTTGAATTCTGCATTTCTCATATAGATACCATGTCTGTAGGAATTCTGCATTCTCTCATATAGATACCATGTCTATAATCACCTGAAAATCTAAATCCTGCATATGCATATAAAAAATACGCCTATAGGTCTTTCTGAATCTTGCATATACATTCTTCATTTGGCAATCATGTTTATAGGTCTTAATCAATCAACTGCAATTAGATATCATGTTCTTAGGCCTTAAATGAAATTCAACACTCAGATATCATGTTTATAGGGTTTCTGCATTTTACCACGTCTGTTAAAATGGGTTTAAAATAAACAACGCATAGAAAACATGCCTATAGGAGCTATTAATCAAGTCCGAATCGTTTCACTCGCTTACAAGTCTAAAACCAGTAATAATGACGTACCATCAGTTGCAAAACTTATGATCTCTTGCTAAAACTTGCTTTTCTTTAATAACTGATGACTTTTCTTAAATCAGTATGTATTCAGTTTATTTCATTTTTTCTGAAATCAGTAGATATCATGTCTATAGGTTTCGTCTAACACTTAGGCAAGCCATAGGGTAAAATTATAAACTGAACCAGATTTTATTAGCTACAACCAGCAGGCAGGCCTGATTCGGGCTTCTTATTTGAACCATGTAATAAATCAGTCTGCCTCAACCTTTAAGTTTTAATCAGACCTTAAACAGTATGTGTAAGTCATGCTAAATTATGTGCTTTCTTTGGTTTAAATGGGGTCTGTTTGAGCCTTTTCATTTGTTTATATGCTTCCCCATACTTGCCATATATATTTATATGTTTAGTATTTTTACCTTTTGAAACCACAAGTGAGCCCAATATCCCCTCCCTTTAGGATTACTAGTCTTAAATGCCTCTGGGACTGATAATGATTGGGGCGGGAAATAGCATGAAATAAGTATACGAGACCACTCCGCGCTTTAATACCTTAACGGGGTGGGAAAGGGTAGATATGGATATGATGACCACGCGATAACATCACGTGTAGCCTCTCACTGAGGAGTGATTACCGGATGTTGTGTGGGGTGATCCATATTATTTATAAACCTATGACCCCCTTCCCTTTATTTCTTTGATTCTTTGCTTCTTTTCCTAATCTTAAACTATTACTCTAAGAAAAAATCAGTTTCCCTTTTGTTTTTTCTAACTTTGCTCATTTGTAACCATTATGTGAAAATTCCCTCTTACTTGGAGTTTTATTTGCCTATGTGTTATTTGCACTTAAGTCACAATAATTGTCTGGCCGGGAACCACACTAGTGGATCCTGAGGGATGCCTAACACCTTCCCCTTGGGATAATTTCAAGCCCTTACCCAATCTCTGGTTTTTCAAATCAAACCTTTCTTAGTGTCCTAATGCACTTAAATCATTAGGTGACGACTCTTCAATTCAAACCCAATTCTCGAAAGGAAACGAGTTGTCCTCCCAAATGTCATAAACCCGATTTCGCGAGAAAAAAGGAGCGCGACAATGGCCCCTTCTACTGATCCTGTCAGCACCACTGATGATCATGCAGTGGCGCATCCGGCTATAAGGAGGCGACTTAATAATGACAATCCCGATAGCGTACCTAGGCGGGATGCGATGCGCCTCAGGCCAGCGGCTGCGTTGAAGCACACTGGATGCGGGACACATTGATTTTATTCTTTTTTTTGTATTATATGTAAATAATATTTTGGTATATACATTAACAACAACTTTTATATAATATGTGCATTACTTTTTTATTTCTCCGTTAATTAGCTAGTTTCGTACTACAACACAAACACAAGTCATAAAGAAGTAAAATTCCATTACAATGACTGGAAATAAAGTTCATTACAACTACTTTAGCTTAATACTACAACACGAACACAAATATAGCAACTTAACATAAAAAAAATGCTTTAGTACAACTAATAAAATTACACGACAACACACATAAAAATAAATTGATACACTAAACACATACATTTAGTCATTCCCGCCCATTATTCTCTGCTCCAACCACTTAAATTGTTCTAACATCTTATTTTTTTCTTCGTCTACCTCTTTAAGTTTCGCTTTCAACTCCACAACCTCTTTTTAAGTTGTTTTTCACGTTCCCACTGTTTTAAACACAAATCATTAAGATCGTTCAACAATCCTTTGTAGTATTCCTGATGACAAGGTTCATCAATCCATACCTCAATATCGCAAATAGGTTCGTCGGGAACCTTATAAAACTTGTTCAAACATTCCCAGAAGCGACGTCCAGCTGCACCATTATCCCAACAACTTTGCATCTGGCATTTTTTTCCGCACTTGCACCTTGGGACATAAATAGGCTGAGACATTTTTCTGTTAAAAAAACTTGCGTTTCAAGGAAGATTTGCTATTAGTTATTTTTGAGCGAAGAAAATATGTAGAATGAGCTCGTCATTTATAGGCAAGACAATACACATAACGTAATATTTAACCGCGATATATATAGACATAACGTAATATTTAACCACGCTATACCTTGCGTGTTAAATGTTCTGACGGGTACAAAATAGCTTTATGTCAGTTAGGCAGCTTTATGTCAGATCGACAAGACAACAGACACACATAACGTAGTATTTACTCGCGCTATGCTTTGCATGTTAAATGTTCTAACGGGTACGAAATAACTTTATGTCAGTTGAGCAGCTTTTTCAGATCGACAAAACAACACACAGTCATAAATTAATCAGATTTATGAAAGTTCAATGTTGTTTCCAGTTCTTCCGAATATATAATTTTTTTTTATTATCATTAAAAAACTAAAATGGAGAAATTCAACAATTAATTAACAAACATAATTTTATTTTATAAATCTTGAAACATAAATAAAACAACTAAATATTACAACACAAACTCATTGATAGTTAGGCACAATAGAAGAACACCCACCCCGAGCTTGATTAATGTTGCCACCCAAAGGATATTTTCGACGGTCATATCCTGTTTGCGAGCATATACCACATCTATGCGCATAAACGGTATCACTATCATTCATTTGGTTCCGTATACGCGTTCTCTTCTTCACCTGTATTTGACGCAAATAGGACTTGTTACACACCATTTTAAATGGTCCAGACGACCAATAATGCTTAGCACCCACTGGCTGCAACTGCCCACTATGTCTGTTTAGGTACTTCACAAAACTATATTGTTGATCAACATAGTTGGTTACACCCAAACCAACTTGTTGAAAACACTTGATGGCCTATGAGCAAGGCATGTGGTAGATGGACCATTTCCAACAAGAGCATAACCTTGTAGATTGATTTACCGTATGTACATTATTACCCCGATTTTGATGGATAGCGGTGCGAACTTCAAAAACATTTCTTTCGTTATCATACTGCAAAAATAAATGCCAATGCGCTTGCCGTCTGTATTTCTCAAATCTTTGCATCAGCACTGACATAAATTCAACACCCCTTTCCATCAATGACGTTGCAGCTGCAGACCTTTCAACAAACCTCTCCGCCATCTGCTTGAACGACATCCGCATCATGGCTGTGATAGGCAATCCTCTTACCGACTTCAATAACCCGTTGAAAGACTCTGACACATTTGTAGTCAGAGTTCCCCATCGTCTGCCACCATCCATATGCAACGTCCACTTTTCAGGGTCATGTCGCATTAACCAACGATAGGCTGCCTCGTCTTATTGCCTGATATATCCCATGTGCCTCCGAAATTTATGTTGTTGGTGGTCTATTGCTGCCATCCACATCAAATCATGCAGATCCTTGTTGGGATATGCCTTCTAGAAATTGGCTTTAAGGTGCCTAACACAATAACGATGGTAGGCATAAGGTTCTTGCCATGCAGGCAAGTTCTCCACAGAACTTAAGATATCACCATGTTGATCAGATATTAGACAAATACCGAAATGCTGTTTGACAACGTGCTCTTTCAAGTGGTTCAAAAATAACATCTATGTCTCTTGGCTTTCATTGGCACAAATAGCAAAAGCTAGAGGAAATATCTGTCCATTAGCATCTACTGCCACGACTATCAACAACTTGATATCATACTTTCCATAGACATGAGTGTCGTCTATGGATATTACGGGCCAACAATGCGAAAAACCATCAATTGCTGGTTTAAACGCCCAGAACACATAATTGAATATATATTCTGGTTTACTTGAAATACGCTAAAGCTTCCATTCAACAACCGTCCCGGGGTTAAACTGCTACAGTGCAGCCATGTACCTAGGCAGATCTGCAAATGACTTATCCCAGTTACCATAGACTATTTCAAATGCTCGTTTGTGCCCGAGATATGCCTTTCTTTTAGTAATGGTATGGCCATGTTCCTGGTGGACTGCTGTAATGCACTCTTTGATTTTATACCTTATGGACGCTTCGATGTGTGGAATAAGAACAAGAGAAATCAAGTCAATATCCAAGTTGCAGTGATTCCCGTTGAATGCGTCCATTTCGCATATGTGGGTGGGAATGTATTTACCCACTTTCCACGGACCTGTCTTCTTCTTGCTCGCACGCAACATCCAATGACATGGCCAAAACCACATGCGACAAACAACCTTGTATACAACCAGACTTGACTCCCATACCGTCATCTCACGACACTCTTTTACTTTGTGCATTTTACAAGCCCTGCTTAGGCGCGCTTTATCAGGAAAAAGTATGCCCTTTGCCAGCACCGTTGGTCTAGACTCATCCCATATTGCTGTCCGAATTTTATCAAAATCCCTTGTGAGAGCTTCCATATCCGGCATGCTTGGCAAGTTATCAAGGTAAGGAATCTCCCTTGAATGTAACAACACTTGGGACTCGTACACTCTTCGTCTAGGGGGTGGAGCATACTCTCTTGTCAAATCAGGTCCTTCCTCCTCATCCTCCTCATCACCATCCTCACGAGGAAAGGGTGTCTCGTCTCCAGATTCATCAGCATTGTTGTCGTAATCACTGTTCTCTTTCTCACTCTGTGCATCTGCCAGATCCCGATTTAATACGTCGTCTTCGGGCAATTGAATGAGTACATTTGGTTCAACTTGCTCGTTTTCACTGCACAATCAACAAAATAATAAGATGCTGAATTTAATAAATAATTTCCATATAGCCGTATCACTTCACTTACAAGTCGTAATGTGATGAAATTCCATGATAGACATTTTCATTTAGGTGATGGCTCCCGGATGGACCACCATGTCCAACACACCAAAACTATGCTTGGGTTCATAATTTGTAAAATTCATATCCGGCCTGTACCCCCTGTTAAATATATGAGCGTTAATGCAAATTCAATACAACAAAAATGTACATCGTAACACAAAGAAAAATTGAAGCTTACCACTCGTCTTGTGAATTATGTAAAGCAGGTGGGGATAAGTTTAAATCAAGGAAAACTCTTTCATCCGGAACCTGTCAGGCAAAACTCCTCCAGAATAGATGACTGGGGGTTATCCGGAACCTGTCCGGCAACCTCATTATTTGGAACGTCTTCGACCTTGACGTACATATCCAACATATTTATTACAAGATATTCCCGGTATTCATCCGGAGTCCTTAGAAAATCCCTCAAAGTTTCATCATCGTAGATATTTAACTCTGAGTAAAAAGTAGCCCCTTGCGGAGTGACATAATATGGATATCTTTCTGTTACTTTAAGTATCACAGAACGTTTCCTCACACCCATTTTTTTGCATAACAACGATATCAATTTATCGTACTCTATTGTAAGTGGTAATTTAACATGACCTTGTGGAGATAAACTATACCTCACGTAGTTATTCTCCATCACAATCTCCCCCCCCCCCCCCCCAATATAATAAAACTCTTATTCTACGCTCTTCAGACATTACGAAAAAATGCTTCAGAATTTAACAACAAGAAAAAATTGAACGGGAGTTAGAATTTTATGTGAACAAATTTTTCTAAAATCCTAACCACTTTATATAGGAAATGGCTAGCCCGGGATATAGAAATTTTTTGCCGTATAGCGTTCTTTAAATATATGCTATACACATTTAAATTATTGTGTTTGTCAGTTCACTTATTGGTGGGTTCATATTCAGGGTATAACGTTTTTTTTTGGCGCTATATGTATAGCGTATGAATACAAGATGCTATAACTTAACGACAGATGTTACCGTTAAGGTATAGCGTCTTGTATTTGCACGCTATATGTAAGCACGTGATTTTTGACCCTCCCCGGGAATTTTTACGCTCTTAGCTTAAATATTTAATTTAGGACTAGTATAGCCATTTTCACTATTTTACTTTATTTCGTTGCAAAAAGAAAAAAAATCACAAAATATATATATAAATTTTAGTTTATGTATTTCTCATAAACTTGAAAAATACAAAAATTGTACTTTATTTTGGTTCTTTATTAAAGAACGAAAATTACAAAAAATAGTTTTATTAATATTCTATAGTCATTTTTAACTTTGAAAAATACAAAAATATTACCTCATATTTTATCTTAATATTTAAAAACGAAAATTACAAAAAAATAGTTTTATTAATATTTTTGTAGCTATTTTAAAATCTTGAAAAATATTTAAAAATATATAGTTTTGTTTAAATACTAGTCTTATTTTTGGTAGTTATTTTGCTTACATAGGACTAGTTAAGCAACGTGTTCCTATTTCTCGGGTCCGGGCAAAAGAATAATATTCGGGTTCAAACTACCCGGTTTTAGGCCTAATTTTCGGACCTAGCCCACAATAAACCGTGTCCAGGACACGTGGGGAACCCCACCACGCGTGGGGAACATATGCCTTGAACCCCACCACGCGTGGGGCTCATTTTTCTTGGCCAAAGGGATCAAATACACGGACAAAACATTAAAGGAGGGAGGACTTTTGGAAATTTTTGAAAGGGAGGTACTGTTCACGCTTCTTCTTCCTCAAGAAGAAGAAGCAAAAACCCTAGCGGACTCCTCCTCAACCCTTCACTTCCCCCTCGCCGGAAACCACCAGTCCAAACACCACCACTGCTCGTCGCAACCAATCCATCACCTTCCCCGGCTTCTTCTTCCCTACCCCGGAAAAACCAGAAAACTGACGACCAAAAACCCTACCTCCCCGCGTCCAAACCCAACACCAAATGAACGCCATAACCACCACCCCCCACGTCCAAAGTCACCATCAACGACGCCCAGCTCCATCACACCCGTCGCAACCCAAAAACCAGTCGCGACGCCACTCCCTCACGTCCGAACGACCATCGCTTCCATCCTCCATTAAATCCGGCGAGTACTGCTGCTTCGCCTTCGTCGTCCAAACCACCGAACACCACCAGCTCCTCCCGTCGACCACTGCCCAACCCACCACAAAACACCACCTCCTTCCTCACCCAAACTAGTCGAAAAACCCTACTGTCAAGAACAAAGAACCCACCATCGTTCCACCTCCGTCAACTAGCCTAACCTCCCCCAGCCCAACTCCATAACCATCGTCGTCAAACCTTCAGCTCCCAAACACCACCTTCAACCAACCCACCTGCTCGTCGAACCCCCTCCTCCTCACGTCCAGCAAAAACACCAACTCCCTCACCTTCCCCATCGCCCCGACGACCCACTGCTGCTGCCCAGCTCGCAATCCCCAGTCCAGCATCCAAACGACCCCTTTTGCTTCATATTCGCGTATCAGTCTGTTGCGTCGAAAAACAGAAATACAGCAGCAACCAACATTTCGTGCGTTGGCAGTCTTGGCCGAGGTTTCAGTCTCTATTGAGGTCGTCGTTGTTCGTCGAGGTCCGGAACGTCGAGGTCGTTCCGAGTTTTCGTTGTTGTTCCTCGTTCAGTGAAGTCCAGCTTGAGTCCCGTCGGGGTCTTGTTTGTGTTCTAGGTTTGTCGAGGTTCGAAGGTTAGTATTCTTCATCCTTTGTTTCATTCCGTTCATTTCGCATATTATCGTTCAAGGTGAATAAAGAGTATTATTTGATATGGATGTATGTCAATAATGCATTTTCGTTGTGTCTTTTGCTAAGAAAAAAAAAAGCTTATTTCATGGTTAGTTACCGCATATGCTTAAAGTAAATGAGAGAATATATCGTGGGTTTAAGTTTTTACGAGAATGTTTACTTCCATGCATATATTTGTGTTTATTAAGGGAACAATTTGACATCCAGTGAATTGTTGCGAATGTATGTACTCACGTGTATTATGTACTCTCGTTGCAATAAGTATGTGGACGTCTGAATGAAAAAATCATGACTACTGGCGTTAAAGTCATATTTCTCATTTTTAGTAATAGAAGTTGGATTTAATAACAATAACAATACGCTAGCAAAGTTGGGATTAATAAGGAGCCTTATTAAAATATTTAGATTCCGGGACGGGCCGTTTAGCAAATTTCACGGCCTTACCCAAAAATAATAATGCGCTAGTTGCTTTAGAGGCGCCTTTAATAATGTTATCTCCCTAAACTCGGGTGCACATTTATGTGACCCAAATCCAAATCTCAACGGAGTCGAAATATGTCTCTAGTCACGGGCGCATTGATTGTGGCGGGGCCCGAGACGCATTTCCACGACGTTGCAAATTCCTTCAAAAATAAGAATGAGATGAGCCTCGCCGAATAAAAATACAAATTGTGGGGCCCTCAGTAAATACTTGTTTTAAATTACTTAGAGTTCAGGAGGGCCGTTTAGCGAATTTCACGGCCTTCCCAAAATAATAACACGATAGTCTCTTTAAGCGCGTGTTTAATAATCTATTTTCTTAAACTTGGGTGTGCATTTCATGTGACCCAAATCCAAATCTCAAAACATCAAATAAAATGCGTTCCGGATTGTGGGTGCATTTCATGTGACGCAATCCAAAGACGTGTTTTAAGCGATGTTCACATTCTTTTGAAATAACAATAATAAAAAAGCGGTTAAAAGTTAAAATTTGCACATAAGTTCATACTTGTATAAAATCAGATAATCAAGCCAAATATAACAGTTGAGCGACCGTGCTAGAACCACGGAACTCGGGAATGCCTAACACCTTCTCCCGGGTTAACAGAATTCCTTATCCGGATTTCTGGTACGCAGACTGTAATATGGAGTCATTCTTTTCCTCGATTCGGGATTAAAATTGGTGACTTGGGACACCCTAAATCTCCCAAGTGGCGACTCTGAAATTAATAAATAAATCCCGTTTCGATTGTCCTTTAATTGGAAAAAACTCCCCTGCGCCCCCTCGGGCGCGGGAAAAGGAGGTGTGACACTATATATAGAAATGTATTTTTTTAAACACCTATTAAGGTAATTTGAGTCCAAAAAATAATATTTAGGTTCCGGACTCAATGAATAGTGTACCCCCATATTTGAGGGAACACTATTCATCTCCATTTTTGGGACAAAAATGAGGGAGAGTTGGAACTTTAATACCCCAGAAATTACCCCTATTATAGGAAAATGGGGTAAGGTTGGAGATGACCTTATAAAAAGTAGTAAAAGTTCAATTTTGATAAAGTTCTTTGAAAATATTCATATAAAGTCTTTATATGTTAGAGAACTGATCATGATGATGTCATATGCCGTACTAACAAATAATCATTTGGTCCATTTTAATTGATTTTTAAAGCTATTTTTACACATATTAAGAAATTAGTTAATTAATAATAAAATTGACCATATTAACCTTAATTTATTCATTAAAAATACCCCTATGCTCCTTACTCCAAGGGAATCTTTGGAAAAAATAGATCAATTCCTTCTTGATATTTAAAAAATTAAATATTGTGCATCACAAAAAAGGTCAAAAAATCAATTAAAGTGCACGAGAGGGAGTAAGATAGTATTTATTGGTATAAATGCACACTCTAATTTTGAAGCCAAAATCAAAGTATTTAAAGTTTGTTTAGCCTGATATATTGACACCCTTAATTTAACTCTAACTCTTGGTTAAACTATATCTTGAAAAAAAATTAATTTAATATATTAAGAATTTGATGTGTAATGGATGAAATGATTGAGAATGATTAAGGCTTATTTTATCTTAATTTTTATTTACACCTATAGGTTAGAGGTTCGAGTCATGAAAACAACCACTGATATTTGTATTAAGGTAGGTTATATACATTACACCCTTGTGATATGGTACTTTCCTCAATCCTGCATGAAAACACAATACATTGTGCATTAGGTTCCCCCCTCCCCCCCAAAAAAAATCTATGCTAAAAGTGAAATAATGACTTGACTTGTCTTAAAAATTGTGATTAAATGTATTAATCTCGACTCTAGGGACTAAACTTTAATCCAATTTAGTCAAATGATCAAATTGAAATTTCTAAACAAACACTACAGAAAACAAGATTTTCAGTGACGATGTTCTAGGCAACCTACTTAGTCGCCATCAAAAATAAGTGTCAAGTCGCCATAATAAGTGATATTTTCAGTGGGAAACTATATATTGCTCTTTCAAGTAGTGACCTATCTTAGCTAGCGTTTGGTCATAAATTCTCAAATTTGTTTTGAAAAATCTGATTTGGGTGAAGTTTGGTTTGAAGATGAAAATGTGTTTGGACATTAGTTTTCAAAACATATTTCCCAAATTTATTTTGGAAAAACATGAAACATGACTTATACCCACAAGTTCTAAAAACTATCACAAATACCCAACAATACCATTATCAATAACATACATTATATTATTGCAAACCATAGTCCTGAACATAAATAAATTTGATTCAAAATTATCATTTTTATAATGAACTACATGATGCACTATCAAATGACCGAGAAGACGAAACAATATTGTACAAAATAATAAATGGTGGGCTGTTTTATAAAATACAAAAGTTTGGGGCAATTTTTTAAAAATGTAATAGTGATATTTTGGCCAAAAACCAGCAGCTATTGAGCTGGTTTTGGGATTTGGAATTTTACCAAAATGTAGGTAAAATTTATGGCCAAACGGGTCCTTAAATTTATCTTCTACATTTGCATACTTTTCTGGCGATTTTAGTCGTCATAAAAAGTTAATAATAGGGGTATTCATGATTCGGTTTGGGTCAGTTTTTCAGTTATTTATTAGGTTTTTTCTTAAATATGAGACATACACTACCAAATGCATATTCCGGCGACTACATTTTCGACGCAGCACTATCAAATCAATTGCTCTTTGAAAAATCTATCATTTACATAGATATATTGATTATAATTGAATCTAGTGATGAATAATTTAAGCACTCAATTAAAAATCGATTATTTTTAACATGAAATAAACTCTTATACTTAGCAAAAGAAAACTACTAATCAAATTAGAATGTGAAGGTAAAGAATTAAACTATTATAATAGCAAAGAACTAGAATAAAAATACAAATGACTAATATGTACCATAAAATTTTAGAAACTTTATATAAAAATATATACATATATATAGGTGTAATAATAAATTTAAATAGCTATTTTTATAGTTGGTTTGATTCATTTTTTGGGTTATTTTTTTTATTAAAACCAAGACCAAATTAAATTTGATCGGTTTTTAAAATTTAAAATCAAAATCAAAATCAAAATCAAAATCAAATTAAACCTAAAAAGTATCGATTTTTTTGATCGGTTTGATTTGATTTTTCGAATATTTTATGAACGTCCTAGTTAGTAATAAAACATGCAAGCTTTGTGGTGATGAAACTCGCATAGAAAGTAAAAAAGCGCCACAAATATCGGTAGGTCGCTACTCTAGAAGGCGATGTACATGTCGGTACCTACCTTTAGACGCGACCTTGGAAGTCGCCACAGAATCGTCGATGAAAACCTTCCTTAATAAAAACACTTAATGCAAACACGTGATGATCCCCTCCCTTCATCGTTGGCTTTGAATTACTCGGCAAGATATTAGCTGCTCCACGTGTAGATATTAAGATTAAAAGAAATATCTCAAACCCCTCCTCGTCATTCTGCATTTAGATTTTAGCTTACAACAACTGGAGAACCCCTCCGTACTTAAGCTTTTTAGACATTTTATATCTTTATAAAATAGAATAAGAAACAAAGAAAATTAAAAGAAAAAGAAAATAGATCGTGCGATTCCAAATTTCCAATTCTAAAATTCTCTCTTTCTTCATTTCTTCTTCGCCATGGAAACTTGTGGAACACTTCACTTTTTGACATTCAAAGTTGTATATAGAAACTTGTAGACATTCACAGTCACATCGTTAATATATATTTGAATTGAAGAATTGATCAGTTGAAAGTTCGCGAAGATGTTGGAAGATCAGGTAGCGTACTTGTTGCAGAGGTATTTGGGGAACTATGTTAGAGGACTCAACAAAGAAGCTCTCAAAATCAGTGTTTGGCAAGGTAAATTCCTAATTCTCTGAATGTACAGTTGATTTTCTATTTAACCATTAGCCTTTATGTAATTCGATTTCAAATTGTGTGATGAATTTGTGCAATAAAGTGCTTTCAACGGTATAATTTGGATTTGTATTACTTTGTTATCCGGCGTTTCACATCATATATAGGTTTATTGAATGTTAAATAGTATAGGCTGAAGTAGGCATGTGTGTGAAGAAAGTGTTGAAGCAAAAGCGCATAAATGTTTGAGTGATTAGGACAAAAGTATCTTTAGTTAATTTGCTGCGTGTTCTATTCACAAATGGCTATCTATTTATAGCTGTAGGGTTGGTCATTCTTGTGGTGCATTGTTTAGAGCTACATCGGCTAACTGTCTTCTCCCACGTTCAGTCGACGTTCCTCTATTCATATTTTCTGGAGAAGTGGTTATTTGACTGAGTCTTCTGGCTGTAAAAATTGTTCTTGACTCAGTTAATAACTGTAATCCTTCTTGCACCATTGTAATTTAGGTGTTATCCAACTCTTTGAAGGCGAATCATGGACTTACCCATCTCCCTGGTTGTATACTGGTTCTACAACATTGCTTAGCCCGTGTGGTTGAATCTTCTTTTGGGCTTAACCCATGTTCATTATTCTTTTGTTCTGCTAGGCGTGGTCCCTTTGACTCCTACTTGTTAAATTTTCTTGTTAGCTAGCTGTATTCCAGTTATACTGTCTGAGGGAAACAACATTGTTTCATAAATCTTGTACAACCTATTCCATGTATAGTTTCTTTGTTCAATTACAATGAAGTACATTAGTCTACTATTTGGAAGTGGATAACAAAACAATCTGGTCCAACTTTCATGTTGCCGAGTGGTTGGTTTATTTTTTCCACAACAGTTTTATAGTTCATCTGGATTAGTTTTTCCTCCATTCAGTAAACAAAATTTCACGGAAACACATCAAGGGGATGTGAATCTCCATAGAATCAAGATAACATGATGTAAGAAAGAGGAACCCGCAAAAAGCCCCAGTGAAACCCCGTCAGAAAGTAATAGATACTTCTAGTTCATACAACATAAAATTTAAGTGGTCCTACGGGAATCGTAAGTCATTATGTTATGACGACTTCGATCTTTACATCTGCACCAGTGTCAGATATCTGCACTGTGTTCGAGCAACTGAGGTTTTTATAAGGACCTAGCAACATGGATCCCAGTGATTAAGAGAGTTGAGAAAAGACTGGCAGCATGGTGAAAGAGGTACATATCGAGCATCTCTGTGTAGTTCATGTCATTGTTTCAGGCACTGGACGATGTCACAACTCACTGGTAAATTGGAAAGACTCCAAAGGAGCATCCTACGGGATTCGAGAAATGGGGTTAGGAAGCTCTACTTAGTCAGCTGGGAGAATGTTGCGGGAGGGATCTTGGGTGAAAGGTCTTCGAGTTTTCAACAAGGCCCTATTAAGAAAATGGTTATGGAGACTTTGCGTGAGCAACACGCTCTATGAGGGGAGGTGGAACTTCCAATGGGATTCGACAAATGGGCCTAGGAAGCTCAACTCAGTTAATTGGGAGGACGTTAAGTGAGAGCTCTTGGGATGAAACGTCTTCCAGTTTTCAACAAGGCGCTACTAAGAAAATTGTTATGGAGAATTTGGTTGAGCAACACGCTCTATAGAGGAAGGTTTTACTTCCAATGGGATTCAGAAACATAGGGTTTTGAAGCTTCACTTAATCAGCGGACTCTTCAATGAAATCGGAGGTCTTGAGGTAAAAGGTTGAGTATTCAACAATGCTCTATTAGGCTAATGGTTACGGAGATTCGTGATTGAGAAGTATGCTCTTTGTAGGGAGATGGTAGTGGAGAAGTATAGGAATGTGGAAGGGCAATGGAGGACTATATACATCATACTTGCATTTGTGTGCAGACTTTTGAAAGAATATTATGAAAGATTCACATTCCCGAGCATTTACAGGATCCCAAGTCAGAAAGTGATTACTACGGAAAATTTGAATGATACAAGAGGAGGAAGTATTGGAACGTAAAGAAAAGTAACAATTAACAGAATGGATCAACAAAAAATTAATTGAGTTACTCAAGATTATGTGAATGGAGACAAATCTAAAGACATTTGATACTAAAGTGGGCAAGAAACACATGGAGAGGGAAGAAAATAGAAAAGAGAACAAACAATAGATTTCACATTTGCCAAGCACATAAGCATATAATTGCGTCATATGAATGATATGAATCAGGACCAAAGAAGCTGCATGTCCAATGAAAGAGCACCACAAAATCCTTGCCGAAAGGGTCACTTTGCTCCTACTTTGTACCCAGATAGATGATATTGCTTCAGATGATGGGGTTGGTTTTTTGGATAAGTGAATCCCCCCCCCCCCCCATATATATATATATATATATATATATATATATATATATATATATATATATATTTTTTTTTTTGATAACCGTGGTGTCCGGAACAGCTTGCGCGCACCTCGACTAATTCCACGGGATACCTGCCACCTCCCACCAGCAATAGGTACCAGGTAACTCTATCCACCAAGGCTTGGATAGATGGGAAGAAATCACCTAGTGTGCCTCCGCTGGGATTTCAACCTGAGCCTTATGGTTCTCACCCACTTCATTGACCACTAGACCACACCCGCTGGAATTCCACACAATATTTATATACAATTTTTGATGATTTATAATTTGTTAGGTATATAGTCGGGTTTGTTCGATTTCTTTTTTGGTATAATAACAAATCAAATCACATAGTTTTTGTTTTTTCCAAATGTAATTCCAAACCAAACCTACCCAAAGTATATGTTGGTTTCTTTTGTAGATTTGTTGGATTTTTAGTTATTTTTCCTCATTTTTTCCCATTGAACACTCGTAGCGGAGACTTTAAGGCGGGAAGGAATGAGACATCTCTTTTAGGAAACCCCTACATGCTTCGGAGTTGAATCGTTCTTATATACGGCTTTACACAGTTTGGGTAGATAGTATTGATTTGGAAAGGTTCTCATCGAAACACTTAAGTCAGGTCCTATTATAGATGTTTGTTTATTGGTGGGGAGTGGAGCCTCATGTGGAAAGATATATTGATTTCTTGGAAACTTAAAACAGTTAGTTTTTTTGTATGTTTGCCGCTTGGGAAGCTATTCCGACTGTAGGCAGTTTGAGAAAAATAGGATATATCATGGGAGCTGGTGTTGCATGTGCAAAATGCATGCGAGGAGGTGGATTACATTCTATTGAATTGTGTGATGCAGAACTTTAGACCTCGATATTTACAACCTTCAAGATCTATTGGGTTTGTCCTAAATAGTAGTAGGGTGGAGCTCGAGTTTCATTGTAAGGAAGAAAAAGTAGCTATGGAGGACAGCAACACTTTTCATCTTTTGGGTTTTGGGGAGGATTAGAAATAAGAGAACTTTTGATGGACTAGAGGGTTCAGTGTTGAAGGTTAAGAGTTCTCTTCTATTGCTTTTAACTTCTGCTGCAAGATGGAAATATCAATTTGTGTAGATGGTTAATGTTTTGGGAGACCTGACACATAAGGTTTATGTTGACTTAGTTGGTGAGCCACTTACCGTTGCTGTAAATATTTTGACACCAGATTGGTATGATATCGATGAAATGCCATCCAATTTATGGCCAAAAAGAAAAAAAAAAGTCTTAGTTTGAATATCTCTGTTTTGCATTTACTGGTCATAGTAAAGAGTTCATTCGTAATGAAAATAGCATCTTTAAAGCTGATAATAGATGTTCAAACTCCAATAAGGGAAGCACCCAATAAGTAGCCCCCCTTCTTTAACATCTTGTTCAAGTAACTTGCCCTTGCCTTTATTATTTTTCCCCTCTTGATAATTGTTTTTAATGCCTTCAATGATGTCGAAAGACAGCATTTTAAGCGCAATTCAGTTCAAAAATTTTCTTTTTGACATATTGATTTGGCAAGTTAGATGTATATTCAGAATTTTAGGTGCGGAGTCACTAACTACTTCTTTGTGGCAATGGGTTCAGATTTATGTTAAAACTTTTTTGACTCTATATATATGGCTCGAGCAAAAGCAGTGATACAGGTGCACTCGCTGCCTTGAACATCCATCCATCCACGGAAGTGGAAGCTTTAGGTCTTCTTTTTTTTAGGGGGGATGCCATTGTATATAATACAGTTCTTAAGTGTTTTCCTTGACAATATCTGTTGCAGACAATGCAGGTATGGATTAAAAATTTGCTTGGTTACTAACAGATTGTGGCATATGTGACAGGTGACGTAGAGCTAGTAAATATGCAATTAAAACCAGAGGCTCTCAATGCATTGAAGTTACCTGTAAAAGTCAAGGCAGGATTTCTTGGATCTGTGAGACTCAAGGTTCTACCCCTAACATGTGACTTCTGAATGAGTTATTTTGAAGTTTTGAATACCTGAAAGTGAACTGAGTATATTGGTTGTTCTTGGCTGTGGATGCTTTTGCTTATGACTTTAGTATTTTGAACTCGAGGGCATATTTATAAAATTTTGAATCCGTTTCAGTTGTAATTTTATGCCACTGTTGTGTGATTTTGGAAATTAAGTGCACACATCACAGTGATTAATATAATGATGAGTCACTATTGTTTCTACAAGGAGGATTGATTGATCACTATCTCAACCCTTGAGTTAAATGAAAGTTGAGTTGAATAAACCTAATAACATCAATAAAGCAAGCTAAATTTAGAATTAGGTCATCCTTGAAGGAACCTGGTTCGTAACTTCGCATGCTATTTTTTTAAAGTGCTTTATTTATCTAAATTCATATTAAAAACATGTATTCCTACGGATATTGAAGTAACTTTAGGAACTATCCCTAATAAGAGTACCCGTGGTTTTGTAAGTATATTTCCTTTTTTTTAGATGAAGTAAGATAATATCATTGAAATGGCATCAGGAAGATGCCAAATTACAAGAACATAAATTATGTTAGCTCCCGTACAAAAGACAAAAAACATTGTAAGCTTAAGAGTGCCTATGCTAGAACCAGGGAGCTAACAAAATCCAAAAAATTGTCAACCCTATTAACAGGGGAAAGAAAGTTCCAACTGAACAAACTAACTAAACATTTAGCTTTTGGGAATGTGTTGGAGTTGATATTCCATCAAAACATATACCATTTCTTTCCTTCCAAACAATCCAAAATATGACTGCTGGGATCATTCTCCATATTTGATGGCTTTGTCAACTCTCCAAAAAATCCAGCTAATATAGGCTTCGTTGATGGTGTGAGGCATGATCCAAGTTATACCAAAAATGGATATGAAGAAGTTCCAAATATCAGCAGTGACTTGGCAATGAAGAAACAAGATGGTGAACACTTTCTGATCTCTGTTGGCACATATAACATCTGTTAACTAAAGTAATGCTCCTTCTGCTAAGATTGTCCTGTGTTAAAACAACTTCATTGAGGGCAGTCCATGTGAGGCAAGCTACTTTGAGTGGCATTCTGGTCCTCCAGACATGTTTCCAGGGCCAATCATCTAGTATTCCATTATGTGAGCAGATAAGGTTGTAGCCCTCTTTGACTGTGTACTTTCCTTCTTCTGAATTCCCTCGGATGATTCTGTCTGGTTGTTGATCTTCCGTGATGAAATCTCCCAGTGTGGCTAGGAGAGCAAGTAAGTCATTGATTTCCCAATCCTGAAGATTTCTTCTAAACACTGGATTCCAAATGTTGTTCTCTCTGTTTTGAGCAATATTTGAGTCCTGATTGCAGGCTATTAGGTATAGACCTGGGTATGAATCCTTTAGTGCTGTATTACCAAGCCATATGTCTTTCCAGAATTTCACATGAACACCACTACCAACTTTGAATGATGTATTCTGAAAGAAATCATTTTGAAAGCTGCTGATGTGTTTCCATAAACCCACTCCATGAGGTGCTGGACTTCTCTTGGGGCTCCAGTGATTCTGAATTCCATATTTGGCGTCAATGATCTCCTTCCAGTAACCTGCTTCAGTTTGTCCATACCTCCATAGCCATTCATTAGCATACATTTGTTGTGAAGCTTAAGATTCCTGATACCCAATCCCCCCATAAGACTTTGGTTGACTTACTTTTGGCCACCTAACAAGTGAAAATTTGTGTTTCACTGTTTCCTTCCCATAAAAACCTTCTTCTTAACCGGTCTAGTTGTTTCAGGACTGAGCTTGGCATAGGAAACAGAGACATGTAATAAGTTGGTATGTTGTCAAGTACACTACTGATCAGTGTGAGTCTGCCCCCATCGAGAGATATTGCATTTGCCAGGTTGCTAGTCTCTTTTCAACTTTTTCAATGACTCCATTCCAAATTTCAGTGGATTTGAATTTGGCTCCTGGGGGGAGTCCTAGATAAGTTGTGGTAAAGGAGCCAGTTTTGCAGCTAAGTATTTCAACTAATTCCTCCAAATTTTGAACCTCATTCACTGCATAAATAATGCTTTTAAGCATATTGATATGTAGCCCAGACAATGCTTCAAAAATGAGTAAGATGAGGTTGAGATTGATTACTTGTGACCTTTTTGCACCACAGAAGATCAATGTGTCATTTGCATATAACATGTGTGATACATTGATTGAATTTGCAGGATTTTTCCCAACCTGAAAACCTTGTATCCATTGAAGCTCCTTTGCCCTTCCTAGCATCTACGAGAGACCCTCCATTGCCAATATAAAGAGAAAAGGAGAGAGTGGATCTCCTTGCCTGAGGCCTTTTTGAGGAGAAAAGAAACCTACAGGACTTCTGTTAACCAACACGGAATATTTCACAGTTGATATGCAGTATTTTATCCACCTTATCCACCTATCTCCAAATCCCATCTTCTTTAAGATGATGAGATATGCCCAACTCAGTTGATCAGAAGCTTTTTCAATGTCTAATTTGCACAGCAAACCTGTTTCACCACTTTTGATTCTCCAATCCAAGACCTCATTGGCAATCAGGGAGGCATCTGTGATCTGCCTGCTTTTATTATAAAAGCACTTTGCTGCCCAGAGATCAAATTGGCAATGACCTTTAATCTTTCAGCCAAATTTTTTGCAGCTATCTTGTAAATACTCCCTATTAAACTGATAAGTCTATAGTCCCTTAGTTCTATTGCTCCTTTCTTTTTGGGGATAAGAGCAATAAATGCAGCATTGCAGGATTTGACCATATGACAGCTATGATAGAAGTGATTGAGAGCCTCCATTTAATAAAGTCCCATGCCTTTTGAAAGAAGGCCATAGTGAACCCATCGGGCCTGGTGCTTTATCAGGAGCACAAGACTTTAAGGCTGCCAAGACTTCTGATTCCCCAAAAGGTGATTCTAGAACAACACATTCATCTGCAGATAATGAGGGTAACCCCTCGAACTCTGCTGTAGGTCTCCAGGGCTCCCTCTCCTTGTACAAAGCCTGATAATAATCCAGTATTTCCTGTTTGATATGCTCCTTATCTTCAACTAGATTTTCTCCCACCTTGAGCCTATCAATGCTATTGTTCCTCCTTTGAGAATTAGCAATTTTCTGAAAATACTTTGTGTTTCTGTCTCCCTCCTTTAGCCATAGGCATCTGGATTTTTGTCTCCAAGAGACTTCTTCAGCTAGTGCAATCTGTTGAAGTTCCAATTTGAGATTGAAAGTACTCAGCTTTTTCTCTGGAGAATGTACCCTATGTTCAGCCACTTGATCCAAGAGTCTTAACTCATCTAGTGCCTTGTTCCTTCTGTCTTCCAACTTGCCATGCACCTCTCTATTCCAGGTTGTCAAGTCCTTCTTTAAGGATCTCAACTTCTGGATGAGAATAAGTATTCCTTGAATTACTCAAATCAATCCAATTGATAGCTAAAACATTAGAAGTATTAAATGAAGTTGATCTTTAGGCCAAAAAAAAAAGGTTATTACATCTTTTTGATCAACAAACCTGGAGTTTAAGCTTTGGTCCACATGAACCACAAACAAGTTTTTTTGCTTAGCATGTTAAGAGTTCCAATGCTCTCTAAGAAATAAGCACATACTTCTCACAGCCTAGATACTTCTCCTCCCTTGTCCGTGTTTGTTTGTCTGTGAGGTTGCTTGCTCTTCAATGGAATGTAAGTTGCTGCAGGTTGTTTCAGTGTTGTCAAAAGCTCATTTGAGGTGCTCTTAAACCCTAAAAAATAAGATAATGTCAGGCTGTGCGCATCATCTCGCTTAAGCAGCACTTTAGCGAAAGCTTTAAGGTGCTAATGCATGCACCTCATCACCTATTGGAGGGCACAATAACTATAGTTGGTAAATTGATAAATCATTTGTCGAATCTTCACTACACATGTTAGGTTCTCTTCTTTTGGTCTATTGGGGCTTTTTTTTGGATGTAACCAGGCACATTGTGCCAATTTGTTTATAATAATACTTACCACCTATAGCGGACACTATTGGGTCCTTGTAACTATTACAAGACTAGGTTTTTGTTCTTTTTGGGGGTCTTGTAACTATGTTTTACTCTTAGTACTTTCTTTGCGCTAAGGGTTACTTTATCTTATTTATAAAATTTGTTACCTTCAAAAAAATAAAAAATTACCATTTCAAAAGAAAAAAGAGTGAGTTTTTAACGATTAGGAAATAAAAGTACACCTTTTCACACCCTTATCAGAAAAAAAGTACACCTTTTCACATAAATCAGATATTTATAAAATGTATTTTCACCTTGATTGATATGATTTTTACATCTTAAGTTTCGCTTAATTATAGTTATGTCAATTCTTTTGTCAAAATAATTATTGTGCTTGTTTGTAGGTATTTTCTGTTGCCTTATATGTACACACACATATATAGTTGTGTATGTGTATACATGATTATATATATATATGTATATGTGTATGTGTATATATATATATATATATATATATATATATATATATATCTGTTGTTTTTCTTCATTGGTGAGCTTTTCGTTAAAACCCACACTTCATTTCTGCTTTGTGCTTAAAGCCCCAACAGATTATGGTGCTTCGCTGTGCTTTTTGCTTTTGACTACTCTGGGTTGTTTGGTGTAGTTACAGTGTGTCCACCTACTAGGGATTCTATAGTATCTCTAAATATTTCATTCCTTCTACCTTTTCTTATGACTTCTTATCATTTTCCATGTAACATTGGGACAGTTGGTATCCCCTTTATGGGTGACTGTTTAATTAAGGAATTGTATTGTCATTTGCATGTCAGTAATTAGTCCATAACTATAGGTACCATGGAGCAGGCTTGGCCAAGATCCAGTTCAAGTTCACCTGGATCGTATTTTCTTATTAGCTGAGCCAGCAACCCAAGTTGAAGGATCTACCGAAGATGCTGTCCAAGAAGCTAAGAAGAGTAGAATACGAGTAAGGTTTTGAGTCTCAAGTAAAATTTTTTGCATGTCGACAGGAAATGTTTTTGATGTTACCTCTTTTGATCGCAACTAGGACATGGAAACAAAGCTTCTGGAGAGTAGACGAATCCTACAGACAGAAATGGTATATTTTTTTGTCTTTTGTCAAATACATAAAACTTTGACGTATGTGTGCCAACTTGGATGCTCAGAATGATGGGTTCATTGGTTGCTTCTGTCAGTAGTAAACTGTTAATCTGATATCTAGCTTACTAACTTTGACTGCTGATGCTGCCTCTTGTTTTTGGACGTGAACTTATGGGTCTAGTGAAAAATGATTTGTTTTTTTCTTCTCTTGATGAAAGTGAAAAGTGAGAGATACGGGTAAGAGGCTGTCAATTTGCGTCAATAACTGCAGCATAATATTGTTTTTAGTATTCCTGTGCTTCTAGATACTGAAATGGAGAGGAGGCATTATAGTTTCTTAAGAATGTCAGTTGGTTCAGCATTATCCATGCTTATGGTTCTAGATTAGGAGTAATTAAGAAATGGCATTACAGTTTCTATAGAAAGTATAGTTCAGGGATTCTAATGTTATAATCTTTAGATATTAGTACCCACATCTTTAAATGAACTGAGATTTGACATCAATGTTAAGATATTCCTGTTGCTTGTTGTGTGTGGCACTCATATATGTTAAGTTCGATTGAGTTTTACCATATAAGATTTCCAAAGGCTGCTTGGAATGTTCTGTTTTAGTTTTTTTATCTTTAAACATCTTAAGGTATCCTCTTTGATTCGTTTTATGACATTGCCACGGATGGGAAACAAATGTAAATCATAGTTCTTGTATGGAATGGCAGTTTCACAGAATATTGTCCATCAAGTATCATCACTGTAACCAATTTTCTTCTTTGCCTTTCTCCTCAAGAATAAGTCCTGGTTGGGGTCTTTGATCAACACAGTAATTGGGAATTTGAAGCTTT
Organism: Nicotiana sylvestris; assembly: GCF_000393655.2. Taxonomy (NCBI): domain Eukaryota; kingdom Viridiplantae; phylum Streptophyta; class Magnoliopsida; order Solanales; family Solanaceae; genus Nicotiana; species Nicotiana sylvestris. The sequence continues at coordinate 196,773,791 of NC_091064.1, forward strand.
CAATTTCAAATATCCACATCAGATATGAAGATCTTGAGAGGTAAGGAGGTTCAACTGTTGATTTCTTTGAATTTGTGATGAGTCTGACTAGCTTTCATCGTGCAGCAATCCTGGCCACTCTTTTGCAGCTGGTATGACCTTAGAGAAACTATCAGCTATGACGGTAGATGAGAGCGGGAGTGAAACCTTTGTAACTGGAAATGCATTGGATTTTATACAGAAGGTCCGTCTCTTTCGCACTTTTAAGTTGATGAAAAGATAAAAGTTCTTAACCACCCCCTACCCAATGACCTCTTTATGGTATGCGTTTATACATTAAGCAAACCTCTTATTTTCAACTTCCCCAATTTTCTTGCGCCTTGTCTACTTTTGCCCTCGTTGTGTTCTGTTTATAGCTGATTAGTTAGCAACTATAGTCGTGCAAAACTAGTGGTTTTTCGCTGAAGCAATTTTAGTGTCCCTTTACTCTCTTCAACCAGATTCTAGGTCCTTGATCATATCATTCCTGCAGTCCATTACCTACCTCTCTACTGCATCTCTCTTGCCTCTGGCTGTAGCTGTTCTCTGAAATCATGTCAACAATGAAAAAAGGGAACTGCCAAGTGCATATGTATTTTAATGAAGTCTTATTATCTTGTCTAGATTTTTATATGATGTGATAATTCTTCCTATGTTTTTCTTGATAAAATGTCCTTCTGGTTTCTTATTTCACACTTTTTATTGATTTGTTTTTTGACGTGTTAGTCCGTAGAACTTGAACGGCTAGCTGTTTATTTCGATTCTGATATCAGTCCGTGGCATATTGACAAACCTTGGGCAGATTTGCTACCACTGGAGTGGGTCAAGGTACTTCTCGAGTGTTCTGGTTGTCATTTGATGGTTCCTCTTTCTGATCTGTCCCTATTCGTAAACCTAGTTCAATCCTCAGATTTTCAGATATGGAACGGATAATGGCAAACCAGCTGATGGTCACATTAAAGAGCATTCTTACATTTTGCAACCAGTGACTGGGAAAGCTAAGTTCTCAAAACAGCGCCCTAATCCTTCACTTGATAATACGGAACCTCTACAAAAGGCAGTTGTGGCTCTGGATGATGTGACTCTTTGTTTGTCAAAGGCTGGTCTTGCTAACTTTTCTTTTCTGTCTTTTATTTCTCGTCCATGTGGAATTGATATCTAGCTTGTTTTGGCTTTTTCACTTACTTTGGCATGTAACTTGTGCAGAATGGCTATAGGGATTTATTAAAGTTGGCTGAGAACTTTGCTGCCTTCAATCAACGGTTGAAATATGCTCATCTTCGTCCACATGTCCCGGTGAGATCTGATCCAAAATCTTGGTGGAAGTATGCTTATCAAGCTTTATCTGATCAGATAAAGAAGGCCAGGTATGTAACTAGTTTCTTAAGGAATTAAGAGACTCGCCAAACTTCCTCTTACATTTTGATATCCTCACAACACTCTGATGCGAAGGCTAAACAAACGCGATAAAAGAGGAGCTAACATGTTTCTACTTGTCCTCATAATCTCTCTTGGACCTGAAAAAGATGCTAATGCTTTCGTTTACGCATTCACCATATTTGCTCTATTTTATTTTGATAAAAAATGATAGGGCTTTTGAGGAAAAAATGTTACAGCTTTTAGAAGATGTAATATCATTCTCTCTTATTTCGTTAAGTTGTGTAGATATATATGTGTATGCACGTGGAGAAGATTTGGTTCTTAGTCTTCAATTAATAATACCATTATTGTTTGTAGTGGAAAATTGTCATGGGAGCAGGTCCTGCGATATACGAGGTTGCGGAAGAAATATATCTCTTTGTATGCTTCATTGCTGAAATCTGATCCTGATCGGATAGTAATAGATGATAGTAAAGATTTAGAAGAACTGGATCACACGCTTGATGCTGAAATCATTCTTCAATGGAGGTAATTTGTGCTGCATGTTTTTCTATATTATTTCATGAATTGTTGGCTAATGGACTGCATCAAATTCAAAGGCAATATGTTGGTGTTGCAACATTGTGGGATTAACTTGCTTTCTATTAGTCTCGACAGCATTACTGGATACACTTTTGGTGAGCTGTATATTTTTAGTCAATTTGTCAGGTGACCCTGAGCAATCTTCCCCCTTCTCCATTGATGTTTCTCTGTGTGTGTGTGATTCTCTCTCTCCCTCTGTGTGTGTGTGTGTGTTTCTCTCTCTCCCTCTGTGTGTGTTTCTCTGGTGCATACACTTTGACTTGCAAGTTCGAGGCTCTTTTATAGAATTTTCAATGTCACATAACAGGAGTGTATGCCCCAAATTGTAGAATAGAAAGGAAAATAGTATGGAGAGAAATTGGTGCAGTGAGAGGATTGATGGAAGGTCCTTGGGCGGTTTGTGGTGATTTTAATGTTACAAGGTACCCTTCTGAAAAACGGGAATGTTCAAGGAGGTCCAGGGCGATGGTGGAATTCTCAGATTTTATAGAAGATATGGAGTTGATAGACCTTCGACTTGAAGGAGGCTACTATACTTGGTTCAAAAGGGACAATCATACAACCGCTTCAAGAATTGATAGATTTCTCATTTCAGAAGAATGGGATGAAAGCTTCAGAAACATCAATCAAACTATCCAACAAAGGCTGATTTCTGACCATTCACCTGTGGCTTTATACTGTGGTGCTTGGGAACAAGCTAAATCATACTTTAAGTTCGAAAATTGGTGGCTGAATGTGGAAGGTTTTGATGACAGAATTAGAGACTGGTGGACATCTTTTGAATTCTCAGGAAGACCAGATTACATTTTAGCTTGCAAGTTAAAAGCGCTCAAGGGCAAGCTAAAAGAATGGAGCAGAAGTTGTGAAGGTAATTTGGGATTGGAAAAATCAAAATTGCTGAGTCAACTCGCAGGTTTTGAGGCAACACAATAACTAAGAGCGCTGACAGAGGAGGAATCAGTGAGGAAAGTAGTTACTCTAATAGAGATTGAGGAACAACTCAAGAATGAAGAAAGTGCATGGAGACAGAAATCAAGAGCTCTGTGGCTCAAATAAGGGGACAGGAATACAAAATTTTTCCATCGTACTGCCAATGCACACAAGAGAAACAACAACATTGATCAACTATCGATTCGACATGAAGTAGTCGAGGATCCAGCCAGAATAGAGAACGAGATCATTGAATTCTACAAGGGGTTATACACAGAACCTGAAGAGTGGAGACCAACGGTCAATTTCGAAAATAGCCCAAGAATTTCTGAATCAGAGAGGGAGTCTTTACAGAGTAACTTTGAGGAACAAGAAGTTTTGAGCTGTCTGAAGATGTGTGCAAGTGACAAGGCCCCAGGTCCGGATGGATACACAATGGGTTTTTTCATAAAGTGTTGGGACATTTTGAAGGAAGACATCATGGAGGCCTTCAACAACTTCCATTCGCAGGAGATGTTTGAGAAAAGCTTCAATGCAACATATATAGCTTTGATTCCAAAGAAGACAGGTGCGAAAGAATTGAGAGATTTCAGACCGATCAGTCTGATAGGGAGCTTCTACAAACTGCTCTCAAAAGTCTTGACTGAAAGACTTAAGAGGGTGGTAGGGAAAATTGTCGATGCTCAACAAATGACTTTCATCAAAGGAAGACAAATAATAGATGCAGTGTTGATTGCCAACGAAGCTGTGGATTCAAGAATAAAAAAGAAAGAACCCGGAATCTTATGCAAATTAGATATTGAGAAGGCCTATGATCATGTAAATTGGAGCTTCCTACTCAGAATGCTAGAACAAATGGGTTTTGGGCAGAAATGGAATAGATGGATGAAATTTTGCATATCTACTGTAACATTCTCCATTCTCATAAATGGATCTCCTAAAGGTTTTTTCCATTCACACAGAGGTCTAAGACAAGGTGATCCTTTATCTCCCTTTCTATTCATTATAGCCATGGAAGGATTGAACAACATGATCAAAACGGCTAAAGTCAGTGGATGGGTTAAAGGTTTTGAGGTAAACAGGAGTGGGGCAAACAATCTAAAGATCACACATCTCCAATATGCTGACGATACTCTAGTCTTCTGTGACGCTGAAAAGGAACAACTTAGATTCCTAAGGATCATTTTGGTCTTATTTGAGGGAGTCTCAAGATTACACATCAACTCGAGAAAGAGCAATATTTTCCCCATTAATGAAGTTAACAACATGGAGCAACTGACACAGATATTGGGAGGAGAAGTTGGGTCCCTACCAACTGTTTACCTTGGGATGCCTCTTGGTGCAAGATCCAAATCAAAAGAGATCTGGAATTCAGTCATAGAAAAGTGTGAGAAGAAGTTGTCAAGATGGAAATCGCAATACCTATCATTGGGGGGAAGGCTAGTTCTAATCAACTCAGTATTAGACTCACTTCCTACTTGTATGATGTCTTTGTTCCCAATTCCAGCCGGCATTTTACAGAGATTGGACAAACTACGAAGATCATTCCTTTGGCAAGGTAATAAGGAGAAAAAAGTCTTCCATTTAACTAAATGGAAGACACTCACAATGGCTAAAAAACAAGGTGGTTTAGGAATAAGGAATTTGAAGAATCAAAGCAAGGCTCTTAGAATGAAATGGTTATGGAAGTACTCTCAAGAACCCCAATCTTTATGGGGCAAAGTGATAAAAGCTCAGTATGGCGAGGAAAATATCTGGGTGTCAAAAAAAGTCAGAACATCATATGGAGTAAGTGTGTGGAAATCCATCAGAGAACTTTGGCCTATAATGAAGAACCACTCCTCCATTAGAGTGAACAACGGAAGGAACACATCATTCTGGAATGATAACTGGTTAGGACACGGAAGCTTAAAGGAAAGATACCCTGATATGTTTGGTTTAGCACATAACCAGCACAAGACAGTAGCTGATATGAGGAGTCATCAAGGATGGGAAATCGCTATCAGAAGACAGCTGAATGACTGGGAGATAACAAGATTAGCTGACCTTTACAAAGAGCTGGAAGCATTTAAAGGATTACAGGAAGGGTTTGATTTACTTTGGTGGCAGAGACACAACAGAGGGGTTTACCGGGTGAAGGATGCATATAAGATTTTGAATCATAATAATCAAATGGTAGACCCATGGCCTTGGAAACATATATGGAAAACAAAGATTCCATACAAGGTAGCATGCTTCACTTGGCTACTAGCAAAGGAGGCGGTATTAACCCAGGATAATCTCATTAAAAGGGGAATTTCGCTGTGTTCTAGATGTTTTCTATGTGGAGAAAATGCTGAAACTGTCACCCATTTATTTCTACATTGCAAGATTACAGACCAACTAGGGGTATTTCATGGTCAATGCCATACAGGCTTAAAGACGTTCTTTATAGCTGGAAGAAGCTGGAGCTGAAGCAACTAGTAGAGATAGATGGAGGACTGTCCCGGCTTGTATATGGTGGACAGTTTGGAGGGAAAGAAACGCTAGATGTTTTGAAGATAGAAGCAATCCAGTGCAGAAGATTAAACTCAATTGTATTCTTCTTTTTTGTTTTTGGTGTAAACAGATCTACACAGAAGATACATTGACAATCATAGACATACTAGGATCTTGTTAGGTCTCAAATCAGAACATCTACTAATCCTCTTCATGTAAATTTGGTTTTCAGTGCAACCTATGTACTGATGTTTCTAATATATACAATAGTTACCAAAAAAAAAAAGTCATCAATTCATCAGAAGTTCTCAAATGTCCGTCTTAATGCCTTAGCTTGCTCCTTTTTGAATCATACCGGTACCACATCAGTTAAGGTTGTAGTCTCCATGTTTAATTTTGTACAAAGTCACCACTTGAGTCTCTTGTGGCTGAGTTAAGCTCAATGTTCGTTTTCTTAGTACGATACCAGAGCACCTTTTGTAAGTCCATTCTCGTGCCCGATTAATGTTCATATGTGAACTCCAAAACACTTAAATTACTCTTCAGGGAGGGCGTTCACTTAGGAGTTTATAACGGTTTTAGGCCACTCCGCTCGCAGTTATAAAGGTTGGGTTGGATACACAGATTTTCCAGATGGTATTAAAGTTGCATCCATTCCTGATGTTGGGCCACCTATTTTATATTACTTCACTTTCCCGATGTTTAACCTGGGCATTGGGGAGGGGGGAATTAGGATCCCACATGTAGGCTCCAAACCTCACTACTTGAGCTAGCTCTGTGGTTGATTTGAGTCCAAAGTTTTTTTCCTTAAGAATACCTATCATTTTTCTTTCATGTATCTAAGCTAGATTTGTTCTTTTGATTGAATGGAAACTTATTGGTTGACTTATTTTATTCCTTCATGATATTTCAAGTGTTTTGTAAAGCAGCTCCTGGGTGTAAGAGTGTTCCAGAATTTTTGCTTGTGTTTAATTGGACAAATAATCGTACATGCCAGGAAGAGCCATGACAACAATATTTTGATTTTTTTTTACTGAAGCTTTCTTGCCGATGTTTTAGAATTTACACAGATTTTTGTATTAGAGAATGACCTTTATTTTTAACTTTTCCACAGGATGATGGCGCACAAGTTTGTGCAGCAGTCAGTAGAGTCAGATTCCTACCTAAAAAAGCAAAAGTCAAAGAAATCTTGGTGGTCTTTTGGCTGGTTAATACTGGATCTTTATACTCCCTTGATTTCTGTACTGTGAAATGCTTTTATTTTCTTTGTTTTTTCTTCTATGGAGTCTTATGTGGTTGACCAACTTTCTCAGGACCAGCCAATCAGTTGAAGATGGAAGTGAGCAAGCAGGGTTTACTGAGGAAGACTGGGAGAGGTTAAATAATATAATTGGGTATAAAGAAGGTGAAGAAGAACCACTGTTGGCAACTCATGACAGGAGAGATGTGCCACATACCACCTTGGAGGTTCACATGAAGCACAATGCCTCAAAGCTTAGTGATACTCACAACTGCCTTGCTGATTTGTCATGTGATAACCTTGATTGTTATATAAAGCTTTATTCAGAAGCAAAGGTTTTTGACGTAAAACTAGGGTCATATCAATTATGGTCTCCAAATGGCCTTCTCGCTGAGGTGAGAATCTTTACATTCTAAGTTAGAAAGTTTTTGAAATTTTGGATATTACTTTTTCTTTTCTATTTAAATATACCTTTGCTATAGGGTGAAAAGTCGACAACCGAAAGCTTTCGATATTATGGAGAATATTTTCTATTCTCTTTTCTTTTTCATTTTTCGGGGGGGGGGGGGAGTGTGTGTGTGTGTGTGGTTAAGTTAGACAGCCTCATTTATGGTAATATTTTCTGTTTAGAGCGCTACTGTCAGTGATTCCTTGGTTGCTGCATTCTGCTACAAGCCTTTCGATTCCAACATTGACTGGAGTTTAGCGGCTAAAGCTTCTCCCTGCTATGTGACTGTAAGCTGAAGTTTTATTTTAGTTCACCAGTTGCAACAGTTTAGCGCTTTAACTGATCAAAATTTTTTCCTTAGTATTTGAAGGATTCCATTGACCAAATTATCAACTTTTTTGAAAGTAATGCTGCTGTAAGTCAGACCATAGCTCTGGAAACAGCTGCTGCAGTACAGGTCAGCTTTAGCTCCTTATTTTCTTCACAAACGTAGTTTCAAAGCTCAATTTTGACATTACTTTTCCTTTTCCATCTGTTTTGTTCCCTGTTCATTGAATTGGTGTTTATATCACAGCTTATTTCATGGTCATAAAACATTTTCTTCTTAGAGGAGTGAGTTAATTGAGCATTAAAAAAAAACCTGACTAAATTTCCTTGTGCACTCCACTTCATTGCTTGATCTTGTTGTTCCTGGCAATGAATGCGGATGAACCAATAAGAAGTTTGTCCTTGATTGTTAGCCTTCTTCTTTCATCAAACATTGTCAATGAAGGTGTGCTAGGGCGTAACGGCATTTTGGAACTGATCCCAATGAGAAGATTGAAGAGTTGACCATGACATTTTCTTGTTCTATTTTCCCCTGAAACTGAAAAGACATGGTTGTTGTAACCAAATGGATCTGAGAATGCAAAATTTGGTAAACATATTCTGCTTATTAGCAGAGTTAAAGCTTTGTCGGTGTGTGTAAAGGTGGCAACTATACATAAAGCAGTTCGGTAAATATAATGAGTGTGGCAGGCCATTAGCTCACACGCAGGACATGGAGGATGTACATTACAATGCGCATAGAAAGCATCCTTGCAAGACTGGTAGTTGGCTTGGCCATGCATAACTGTGCCAACAAGTGGGCTAAGGGTGTGGCAAGCGTGCAGACAGCTCTCTGCTGCTATTTGCTGCCTTTGGCTGGTGGTTGGGACTGTCAGTCGCATGCTTCCTTCTATATTAGCTGTTGAGTTCAGTTGATGTTGGAGAGAAAATTTCATACTTGGTCTAATTTTGGGTGAACTTTGGGGGGGGGGGGGGAGGAATCATATAGCAAGTCTTTAAAATATGATTCTTGCTAATGAAGGCGCTGTTGGATATCGGTTTCTGGTAAGTTTTTCATTTTTTTTTAACTTTTAAGATAAAGGAGAAAAGGAAGAAATTTCGAGAATGAATTGCTTGGTAAGTTCCTCAAGCCCTGGAGTTCCTTGTTGTACATAAGATTGGGTGTCTTTTGTAGAGAACAATATATTTTGGTGGGTTTCTGCCTTTTTGGTATATTTCTAGCATATAGGCGCTTTTGTTTTGGCCCAATAAATAATGAAATTTTATTACTTGATCATAAAAATAATCATATACCTTTAGATTAGCTATAATTATTAAGCGAGAGATCGGAACTACCAAATTAATAATATCTTTAATCGTTTTTTTTTTTTGTTGACAAGGGTAACATTTTATGAAAGAAAACAGCACAAAGTTTGTGCTGGTAGAAGTGACAAAATACATATCCCAAAAACAGTAAAGAATCCCCCTACTACAAAAACTTACAAGGATATCTTTAATCTGTTGATAACATGTTATAGTTTTATTGGTAGAATAGAGTATAATATTAGCACCCAAGGGTGTGGCCTAACAATTGAAGTGAGATTATGCGAAACCAGGGTTCAAATCCCAGCAAAGGCAACGACCTAGGTAATTCCTTCACATTTGCCATTGCTAGGCAGAGTTACCGATTACATGTGTTAGTGGAAGATAAGAGGTACTCGGTTGAATAGTCAGGTGCGCACGAGCTAGTCTAGACCTATGTTGCACGAACTCTCCAAAATATTGTCGCACCCGTGTCGGATTCTCAAAAAATGCACAGCTTTTGGAGAATCCGACACGCACCAGGCAACATTTTTGAAGAGTTCGAGCAACATAGGTCTAGACACCGCCATTATCAGAAAATAGTTGAGGATAATATTGTATTGAGAAAGGTAAAAGAGAGGCTTAGAAACTTTGTGGTATTGAAAAGAATTGAAACTTCCATGGGGGAATTGAACAACAATTTGAAACAACCCAGAAAGGAAGGGGAACATTTTGGGATAGGGCGACTATTGCCTTTAAGACGTTTATTTCACCTTTTAATATCAACTCTTGCTGTTACTACTTGTTTAATTGCTCTTTGCCACTCAACCTAGTAATATGGATATTAATGTCTCAAAAATGTTGAATTTAATTTATGCAAGAGATTCTTGGTTTATGTTTGTATTCCCAGTTTTCATTTGAAACGTGTTGGTATATGATGTGTATTTGTCCTGTTGTTAGATGACAATTGATGAAGTCAAACGAACTGCACAGCAACAAGTAAACAGAGCTCTTACGGATCAGTCCAGGTTAGATACTTTCTTTTGTATGTCAAACTGGTATCCTGATGTTGTTGAGATTACTGGTCCCTCACAGTAATTTGAGCAGTTTAAAAGAAAAATTGCTACATGTTATTGTCCAGTAAAAAAATCTGCAAATGTGATCCTGATGTAAAGAATAGGTGGTTTTGTGGAGGGATGGAGTGGCGGACAGGGATCAAGACTGATGGTTCAGTGGTCTAGGCATGTCTCCCTATAAGTTTGTTAGGTTTTTCTATCTTTTTCTGTTTAATGTTGCAGCATTATCAACCTTCGAACCCAAACAAATCTTGTGGTAGATATCAACATGTTGTATTCTTTTATACCATCCTGATAATTTTAAAATTGATATCCGCTTTTTACCAGGTTCTTCCTGGATTTGAATATTGCGGCTCCAAAAATTACCATTCCTACAGATTTCTCTCCAGATAACACTCACTCAACTAAGCTGCTTCTTGACTTGGGAAATTTGGTGATTTCTACAAAGGTAAATCTAAGGATCGTCTGAATCTATAGGACCAGATATCCCTCAGTTGGCTAAAGTGCCGTGTTTCTGTAATTTGGGCAGGATGATTCTGAATTTATCGCACCTGAGGAGATGAATATGTATGTTCAGTTTGATATGGTCCTCAGTGATGTTTCTGCTTTCCTGGTTGATGGTGATTACTATTGGAGTCAAACCCCTACAAATGGAGTTGGGCCATCTAGGTCTAACTTTGTTGCTTGGTTGCCTGTTATTGACAAGTGTGCAGTGGTTCTAAAGCTTCAACAGGTGATTGCACATTTCTTCTAAACATGATCTTACATTCACATAATTTACCTTAGTATGTTTTCACAGTTTCAACTTTGGGTGCAACACCTCTCATATTCCAATTTTTCCAGATTCGGCTAGAGAATCCTGCCTTTCCTTCGACGAGACTCGCAGTGCGTCTTCCTTCTTTAGGATTCCATTTTTCTCCTGCTCGGTATCATCGGTTGATGCAAGTTGCAAAGATATTTGAAGGAGAGGAAAGAAATGATTCAGATGTTTATCGTCCTTGGACTCAATCTGATTTTGAAGGGTGGTTGGGTCTTCTTACCTGGAAGGTTACTTTTAGATTAACCTATCCAAGTTTTGTTGCATATTGATATGTGCTTTAGTAGTTGTACATTTCTGATAATTATTTTTTTTTCACTGTAGGGTGTTGGTGGTAGGGAGGCTGTATGGCAGCGGAGATACCTATGTATAGTTGGAACTTTTCTTTATATACTGGAAAATCCTGGCTCTAGATCTTACAAGCAGTATACCAGGTAAAAACTATGCTCCATGTCTTGTGGCATCACCTAAACAATCGAGCCCCAACAAAACACCGCAAAAGTAACTACATTAGGCTGGTTGACATCGATAATTTTCTTTAGTTTTGGGAGATGACCAACTGTATGGCCGAGTGGGAGATTCCATGGGTATTAGGAAGACTTTAATACAATAAGGTTCTGGGAGGAAGGAGTGGAGAGTATAATGGTGTCTAGGGAAATGGAGGAATTTTCGGAGTTTTATCAACAATACCTCTTATTGATTTACCCTTAATAGGAGCAAGTGTTACATGGATCAGACCATGAGTCTATTTCAAAATAAGGGCTGGATAAGCTTTTGGTATCTACTGCATGGGATGAGATGATGCTGGATGCATTGCTAGTTCCATTGTTTAGATTTGTTTCTGACTATGTGCCTATCTTGCTAGATAGCGATTGTCATAGTTTGACTTGACATAAACTTTAATAAAGAAGAGAAGACTTATGAGATATGTGGTCTTAAATAAGCCATAGCATTTGTGTGGCTGAATTTTTTTTGAAACTTGTGGTCTGAAATCTGCCATAATATTTGTGTGGCTATAATTGCTTCCTATTAAGGAAATATTGAAAGGTGCCAACATTTTGAAATGGACTAATAAGGAAATAGAGCCAATCTTTTTAAAACGGAAGGAGTAGTAGAAGAAAGTACTCTTTCCAAGTTTGAGAACCAAGGTGGACCTAGGATTTAAATTCTAGGGGTTTAATTTTTAAGGTTCTTAGCATTGAACCCATTATATCTTTAAAGTTATGATTTCATATCTACTATTTATTGCAATTTTAGCGAATTTTTACACTTCTCGTCGAAAGTACTGGGTTCAGATGAACCCGGTATCCTAACACTAGATCCGCCCTTGTTTGAGAACATGTGACTCAAGGTGCTTGATTTTAGAGATAGAGTCAAGGAGTAGTGGAACAGGTGATGTCACCAGGTACACTATCCTTTAGGTATGCTATCAATTTTGGAGTAACAGCAACAACATACTAGTGTATATGTCCCATAAGTGGGATTTGGGGAAGACAGTGTGTACACATACCTTACTCCTACCTTGTGAAGGTAGAAAAACTATTTATGATAGGCCCTCGGCTCAAATGTATGTAAATAGAAGAAAACACGTAATAAGATACCCGGATCAAAAGAAACAAGTAGTATTAGAAATCTAATAATAGAAAATACGAGAATACACTAGTACTACAGGTATAGAAAGGCAATACAGATACAAGAAAGAAGCACGCTCAACTACTCACTAACCTACTACCCTAATCCTCGACCTCCACACTCTCCTGTCAAGGGTCAATGTCCTCGGCGAGTTGAAGACGTGCCATGTCCTGCCTGATCACGTCGCCCCAATATATTTTCGGCCTCCTCCTACATCTCCTTGGCCCTACCATTTCCAACCACTCACACCTCCTGACCGGGACATCTGCTTATCTCCTCTTCACATAACCAAACCATCTCAGCTTCGCTTCCCACGTCTTATCCACCCCAGGGGCTACTCCCACCTTGTCCAGAATATTTTGGAGTACGAATATTAATTGTATAAAAATGAGGTTAGATGGAGACCAAAGTTTCGGGGGGGGGGGGAGGGGGATAATGTTCAACCAAATAAGAGACGAGAGGAGGGAGTGGTTAGAAAGGGTTATAGGAGAACAAGAGGTGAGTTGTGCCCGAGATAAGATCCTGGGACCAAATGGGTTCACATTGGCCTTTGTCCAGCTGTGCTAAAGCAGATTTAAGGGAACTTGATGCGGACCATTATGACATTTTTTAATGGGTGAGTTCAAAGAAGCCTCAACACATCATACTTATTATGCTGAAAGATGAGGGTTATAAGTACAAGGACTACATGCATAGAAGTTTGGTGGGTATCATATATGAGATAATTCCTAAGGCGCTTTCTAACATACTAAAAAAGCACTAAATAAGACAATACCCATTTCTGTAATGCGTTTGATCAAGTAAACAGAGTTTGCATGCAACTTTGGTGGCGAATGAAGTGATTGATCCTAGAAGGAAGAAGGGAGAGCTAGGGATTAGGAATTTTTGGATGCAAGTTGGACCTTGACAAGGTTTATGTTGATATGCATTAGGAACTCTTGGACTACATCATAACTATGACATATTTGGGACAAGAGGAGGTGGATCAATTTTGCATTTTTATTGTTAGATTCTAAGTCTTAGTGAATGGAGGACCTTCTGGTGATAGGGGGATCCGCTATCTGCGATGCTATTCTTTTTGGGGATAAAACCGCTGAATTAAATTGATGGAGGATTTTTAAGAGACATTTTATCTCGGTGAGGAACAAAATTTTCATTAGGGTTATCCAGTTCATATTTGTGGATGACACCTTTGTATTCAGCAATGCAAGTGTGGCCCAGCTAAATATTTAAGACAAACCCTTATGTGGTTGCAGGTGGTGTCTATCTAGGTTAAAGTTCAACCTTAGGGAATGCGAGATCAAACCGGTGGACGGGGTAGCAAATGCTGAAGACCTAGCATACGTGTTGAATAAGGTAGGAGCACTACCTACTACTTACCTTGGTCCATCTTTCTCTGGGTGCTTTCAGTAAGGACTCAGTAGAGTGGAATATGCTGATTGAGAGGGTGGAAAAGCGGCTAGCTAGGTGGCGAAATATGTATTTGTTCAAATAAGGAAATGAAGTATTAATCAACCATGCCTTCCACATATTACATGCCATTGATGCAACATTGATCTTACTGAAACAAAAATTGGAGTCGCCATGGCGGAATTTTGAAGGAGAACGCAAGTCGAATTAGGAAATTTTGCTTAATGAATTACGGATCGGTGATATCTTCAAAGGAATAAGATCACGGAGTAGAAGATCTTAGGATCTTCAATAAAGCTTACTAGAAAGAAGCTCTGGAGAGTATTTTTTAACCACTTACTTCATCAAATAAGAAAAGAAAGAAGCTCTAGAAATCTGGGTGGACGAGCATGTTATGTAGGAACACTTTAGCCTATTTATCACTTAGGGCAGAGAATGTTAGTAGTACTCCCTCCGTTTCAATTTAGATGAGGTAGTTTGACTCGACACGGAGTTTAAGAAAAAAAGAAGAATCTTTTGAAACTTGTTGTCTTAAAAGCTTAAGGGGTAAAAACTTTGTGGGGTCATGATATTTGTATGGTTATAAAAGCTTCTCATTAAGGGTAAAATGAAGAGTTTAAAGTTGAATTATTTCCAAATTAAAAGGAAAGTACCTCATCTAATTTGAGACGGAGGGAGTATAAGTTTTTGTAGACACAGTTGGTGTGGTGACAGATATTAAGTAGTGCTTCCCTAATTTCTTTAGAGTGACGTGCCAAAGATGACAGTACAACAGAGCCGAAACATACATAGCAGGGAAGTTTATCAGAATTTGAGGTTTAGGAAAAACTTTTAAGATTGGGAAATGAGCGAGTTTAACATCTATTGGAGCTGCTTCACAAGCACCTTACACTGAATGATACACCACTTATGGAGATGGGTGAGGTTTTAGGAGGGATGGCCTATATATAGTCAAATCTTACTACTATAGATTGTTGGGAGATCCTGCACCAAATGATTCGTTTATCGGGGTGTCGAATAAGGTTCGTTTCTTCACGACATTTGGTGTTTTGTGTGCAAACATTCGAGTGAAAATGCAGATCATCTCATGTTGCATTTAAACGTCACAGTTGTGGTGGGTGGTCCTACATTGGTAAAAAGTGCAGTGGGTTATGCAGAGCACTGTCAAAGAAGCGCTTACATAGCTGCTCTTACATATCTGGGCATGTAGAAGGAGGAGAGAAGACCTAGGGCATGAGATGTTGCCTTGTTAGCTCTTATATGGGTTGTATGGATAGATAGAAATAAGGGACTGTTTGAAGGGTTAGAAAATGACTTTGTAAGTTGATAGCATAGCCTTTTATCTTTAGTTCTCTTTTGGTGTACTCATGAGCTCCTAGCTTGTATAGATGATTCGGTATTTTTGTACATAGCCATATTTTTAGTGGGTTCTCTGCTTTTTGGTATACTGCTAATATACGTGGTTTCCCCATCATTAATGGATTGTTTACCTTATTAAAAATAACATCATGTCGTCAACTTGTCAAAAAAAAAAGAAAACAAACAATTCTTTACCATTGTTTTATTATGGAGGATCAGACTTTACATTATCATATTTTAATAGCCCTTTTTGTGATATGAGTCATCTGTGAAGGATATAAAATTTATGTGATGAACGGAAAAATCATGGTTTACTTGGAAAATTAGTTAAGAGCTTGATATAAAAATATTTTTGGAATAATAAGTAGAGGTAACAACTGGGTGGGTTGGTCAAATTTGGGCGGGTCAAAATGGGTCAAATCAATAGGCTGATGATGACTCGACCTGCCCAAAGTTTGCTTGGGTTAAATCAATTATTGCCCTTTTCTGTTGCACTCTTTTACTGAACATCAAGGATGATGTTCATCAGTTTGTGATGGGGGGAGGGCTTTTCCTTGTATAACGTTGCAATCCTTATACATGGCCTCGTCACTTACAAGATGAAGTCTATTTGACTATAGTTACAGCTACTCTTAAATGTTACCAGATGTGATTCCCTCTTTTAAAAGTGTGTTAGTTAAAAATAAATCACAAGGCAAACTCTAAAATAGTTTTCACTATGTGAGGCTGCCATCATAAGGAAATGTGAGGCGCAGAGGAGTGATTATATAGCCAAGGTATATGGGTAACAATACCGGTGCTATTGTCCCCCTTATTTGTACTTTTCCTAATTGTTGTATTTTTCTTTTCTTTTATTAATAAAAAGCTAGCCCTAGGCGCTTGCCTAGAGGATTGCCAAAAAAAAAAAAATAGTTTTCACTTCATTTCTAGTACCATAACCATATTCCCCATATGCTCGATTGAAATTTGTTTGTAGATCTACGCATATGTCTATTGAGATCTCCCCAATAACATTGTTGGTAATTTGGGACTCCTTGTACTGGGGTATCCACATCCTCTCGGAATTTGGTTTTACCTTTTTCATGACATCATAAGCTTATGTTTTTTGCGTTCAGCCTCATAATTTGATCAAAATACTGTTTATTAACCCCAAAAAGGATAAAAACATATTGAAGTTGCTGTTTTTCCCCGCGAATAGTAGTCTAGTGTTTGGTATGCTGTCATAGCATGGAGCAAAAATCAAAATTGAAGCAAGGTTCACAGATTGGGAAGTTGTATGTCCTATTAACCATGCTCGTGAATGGAGTTCCTCTTTTTACGTCTGTATGGCGGGAGGGGATAACCCAAATGTATTATTGGATCATGAGCTCTCTTATCCTACTTCATGGCTTCATATTTTTTTTTTTTTTTTTGAGAATGGTAACAGTTATATTAATCTTCAGCACAGAGGTTGTGTTGGACCGGTAGCTAAATACAGATCCCAAAAAATTAAAAATGTACAAAAATCTATCCTACTTCATGCCTTTGGAAAGACAGATAGATATAGTGCTAGAACATGAAATTAGCTAAATGCATGTGAATTTATATTATGCCTTGAAGATGAGATAAATGATATACTATTACAATGTGGTTTGGTTTATAGAATCAAGAATTTTATCTCAGCAACTAATTCGAACGTACAGCATGTTTTCATCTCCAATGGTACTTTATTTGGAAAAAAAAGGAAAAAAAGAGATAATGTCTAGATTTCTGGTGGTCCTCCATGTGAAGCCGATCTAGGTTTTCTGACTGTAATTCCTATTGCTCACCTGGCTTATCCATCTTTTATCTGTGCTTCGTATCCTTAACTTCATTGTTGTACTGCCTTGTTGCAGTTTACGAGGAAAGCAACTATATCAAGTTCCTCCAAATGATGTTGGCGACGAACATGTGTTGGCTGTCTATAGTGCTGAAAGAGCCACCAACGTACTTTTCAAAATCTTTGGCTTCTTTTGGTTGTGCAGATTCTGTTTTCTGACATTCCTTACCTTATCATTGCTTGTAGGTTGTGGAAGATGCAAATGCTCTAATATTACGTTGTGACTCTGAAGATTTAAAGAAGACATGGCAGAGCCACTTGCTGGGGGCCATCTATCGTGCATCGGTAGACCTTTGTGCTATTTCTCTTTATGCTGATTTGGAATTGATTGCTTATTGACATGCCAATAGCTAGAGTCATAAGATTGTGGTTGGATGGTCTTTGTCAGATAACATCCCTTTGTAGGTGCCTATGACAAACTATGAATTGATGAATAGAAACTGCTGTTAATAGTTTAAATTAAGGTGAAAATATGGTGAGTGAAGCACCCGAGGGTGTGGCCTAGTGGTCAATGAAGTGAGTTGAGAACCTTAGGTCTCGGGTTAAAATCCCAGCAGAGTCAAATTCACTAGGTGATTTCTTCTCATCTGTCCAAGCCTTGGTGGATAGAGTTATCTGGTACTTGTTGGTGGTGGGAAGTAGCAGGTATCCCCACGGGTTTTGGAAAAAAAGACTCTGGTGAGTGGTGAGTGGTCAGCAGAATTTGATCTTGGAGACTATAGTATGATAAACCTGTTGCCTTCAAGACAAAAAGATTTTTTCCTAAAAACTTGCAGGAGTATCTCTCTCTCTCTCTCTCTCTCCCTCCCTCTCTCTAATTCCTTTTCTCTGGACAATGTTAATGGATCGAGATCCTTACCATAAGTAAATGGGGATCAATTAGAAGCATTGGGAAAATAGGTTTTTGGTGTGGATTAAGAGCTAGGACAAGATGTCTTAGTTTAACTTCATCATAACTTCACTTAGATTTGGCAGTTTAAGTCTTCGGATTTGAGGAGATCTTAAGGACTGTCTTTATTGGTTGCTTTCAGGATAGTACTTTTATCCCCTTTTTGAGGGGTGGGGTGGGGTGGGGGTGTTGTACGGGGAAAACAGGAGTATATATTCATCAAGTCCTTGCATGTTGTTGCTTTCCTATGAGAAACTTCTCAAAAGTGAGGTTTCATGCAGGGATCAGCTCCAATTGCTGGTTTATCTGAATCATCATCTGAGTCTGAAGACTATGAAGCTGATCACGCAGACAATCAAGATTTAATGGATCTGTCGAAAATGGAGAGTCTGTATTTGACCGGTATTCTTGATGAGTTAAAGATGTGCTTCAATTATAGTCCAGAGGTGAGTATTGGTGAAAACTATCAAGGACACTTTTTCTTGAAAAGCAGTGACTCCACTGACATGTATAATATGCTTTCCACTTTGTCTAGCATGATCAAAGTTTTACTAAGGCACTTCTAGCTGAGGAGAGAGGCTTATTTGAATTTCGAGCAACGGGTGGTCGGGTAAGATTACTGCAGGTTTTGCTATCGGTCTTATTTTAGCTTGATCTCTAATCTTTTGCTTTAATGCTTTAAATTTATGTCTGACACAGGTTGAGCTTTCAATTAGAGGCAATGATATTTTTATAGGGACTCTCCTGAAAGCTCTGGAGGTAGAAGATTTGGTGTGCCAGACAGGGATATCTGGCTCTTGTTATCTAGCACGATCCTTCATCAGAAATGTTGGTGCACCCCCCCTTTTGAATGATGTCAAAAGCCAGAGCAATGAATTTAGTCAATATGATGGAGAAGAGGAGTTTTATGAGGCATCTGAAAATTTAAATGACCTGGCTGATAGTCCATATTCATCTGGAAATTTTTTGTCATCAGAAAAGACCGTGTCAAAGGCTCCTAGTTTTAATCGTTTTGCTGGTCTTCTGCCTATTGATGTTCATGATAATGGAACTAATTCTGTAAAACTGACTGATACATTAGATAGTTTTGTGAAGGCTCAAGTGGTTATTTATGACCAGAAGTCACCTCGCTATACTAGCATTGATACAAAGGTCAGCTGGTGTTTCTTATCTGGCTAAATCTGTTTACTTTGTTCTGCACTTAGGATTTCTAACTTAATTGCATATTGGTTATTACAGGTAGCCGTCACACTTGCTACCTTGTCTTTTTTCTGTCGTAGGCCAACAATATTGGCAGTAATGGAATTTGTAAATGCCATAAATGTGGGGGAGGAAAGCTGTGAATCTTTCAGTGACACTTCTTCATCAGCCATTACACAACATGATAGTTCCAAGGAAAATGTGGTTGATTCACAGTTGTTTGAGATAGCTGATGTGCCTGCAGTGAAAGGTTTGCTTGGGAAGGGGAAGTCTAGAATTATTTTCGGTCTGACACTGAACATGGCTCGTGCCCAGATCTTGCTGATGAAAGAGGATGGATCTAAGCTCGCTACCTTGTCCCAGGATAATTTTCTTACTGATATCAAGGTCTGTTGTTTCCATCAACTTTGATTTTTTCCGTTGTGATATTTATTATGTGAGTGCAACTTTTCAATCTTGTTTTCTCCTCGGATAGGTGTTTCCATCTTCTTTTACTATAAAGGCATCTCTTGGAAATCTGAGAATTAGTGATGACAGCCTCCCTAGCAGCCACCTTTATTTCTGGGCATGTGATATGAGGAATCCTGGTGGTAGTTCTTTCGTAGAGGTAATTCATTGTATAGCTAGTGTGGTCGTTCTAGCTATTGTTGCTGTTAATGTCATTGATTGATTGTTGTCGTAATTGTTGTCTTTTTGGCTATGGTTATAGTATTAGTGAAGTTCTAACATCTTATTTGCTAGTTACTCCTGTAGGTCTGATCAAAATGGCCGGCTGTGTATTTTTCTGCTTTGAAACTTTAGAAATTTTTATTTAAATAAAAATTTTAAAAATCTTTGCATTCGGGGGTGGGGTGGGGGGTGGGTGGGTAGGGAATAGTCAATGAAACAAGTGCAATCCTTGGAGATTAGGGTTCAAATCTTAGCAGAAACAAAAAACAGTGAAACACTAGGTTATTTCTTCCCGTGTGCCTAAGCCTTGTTGGCAGAGTTACCTAATACTTGTTCTGGTGTGAGGTAGTATGTACTGATGTACCCGATGGAATAGTCGAGGTGTATGCAAGCTAGCCCATACAACACCATTATAAAAAGATAGCAACAACAATAACTAGTGATGTCCCACAAGTGGGGTCTAGGGAGGGTAGTGTGTACGCAGACCTTACCCCTACCTTGGGAGGATAGAGGGTTGTTTTCGAGAGACCCTCGGCTTAGGATGGAAGAAAGAAATAGTAGAAACAAGCGTTACCATCACCAAGTGCCAGAAAGATAATCACAACAAACTAAGAGCCAGAAAATAGATGTAATGAAGCAGTAGCAACAAGCATCAACCACAACAAGAAACTAAGAAACCAATGCAGATGGTGATGTTTTATTCTTCAATGCCACACGGGAGGAGGGGAGATGATTTGTGTGGTGTCCAATTTTTCGAGTGCACAGATTATAGAAGGACCTGGTTCTTCTATGTGTTCCTTATACTACTATTTGTGAAATAATAAATGCGAAAAGTAAAGAACACTAAGTATTTTTACGTGGAAAATACCCGGCTCAAAAGATGTAAAAATCACGACCTATTACTTAGTAAGATTTTTCCCAACACTTGACTAAATCACTGAGCCAAACAGCATTTTCAAAATTCTTTGTAAACCTAAGGATTACCTCTAATCCCGTTGTGGCAACCAGCCTCTAACTGTTGCGATAACTTCAAGTTAACTCTAGAATACTCAGAGTACCTAATACAATTGCTTCTAGATAAAGCTGAAAGGTACAATTTGAAAACACCTACTATAATGAAACTAGAATAAAAGACAAGACACTTGGAACTGATTCTTCTATCTGGTTCATGTAGCTTCAGGTTCGCACACTTGAATCCCACAAAAATTTCTTGCAAAATGCCTTGCTATTTTGCTCTCAACTCACGTTTAACTTCAGCTTTTGTGCGTACCCGTAAAGTAAGAATATCCTGTAATTTAAAGAGTTAGTAGGATAGGAAATAACTAGAGTTCCAATGCTATACTCTTCCTTGGTGGAAGAGTTCTAGTTATCTTCAACTTCTAACCCTTCCCTTTATCTTGGATAAGTTCTCTTCGAGTAAGGAGTCCCTTTCTTCATCAATTGTGCAACCTTTTTGAAAATGTTGGTTTATGTTTAGTCAACAATGGCATGCTAAAAATGTTGGTTTATGTTTAGTCAACAATGGCATGCCAATTGGAAGAGTTGGTGGAAAGAGTTGGTGTGGATACTAGGAGGAAGCTTCCTCCTTTGATGTCACCTATGACATCAAGAGGAGGTAGTTTGATGTCACCAATGACATCAAGAGGAGGTCTTTACCTCTATAAATAGATGCACTCCTTCACTTGTAGAAATCATCCCAAAATAATACAATACATTGTAGTGAGTAGAGAGTTAAGAGAGAAATTCTCTTAAGTGTAATTGGGAAATCTCCCCTTCCTTTGTTAATATTAAAAAGGGCAATTGTTCTCTGGTGGACGTAGGATTATTTTGATCCGAACCACGTTAAATCTTGTATTCTTTCTTTTACGTTTCCGCTAACAATTGGTATCAGAGCGACAGGATTCTTTAACGATCCAAGGAGAAAGAACAAGCAAATATGAGTTCCATGAAGTTTGAAATTGATAGATTCAATGGACGCAACAACTTCAATATCTGGAAGATCCAGATGATGGCGTTACTGCGGAGGGAAGGTTCAATCCATGCTATTGACGGAAAGTATCCTACGGATATATCAGCTCCCGACAAGGAGAAGATTGAAGGGGATGCATTGAGTGCAATCCAACTATCCCTTGCACCTAACGTGCTTTGTGAAGTGAGTACGGGTACCGAAGAGACGGCCAAACAGTTGTGGGAAAAGCTAGAAGGGCTATACCAAGACCGATCAGTGACAACAAGAATGTTGTTACAACGGCGTCTTCACACATTTAAGATGGGGTCAGGTACTTCGTTACAAGATCATTTAGATGCGTTTAATAAACTTGTCATGGACTTACAGATTGCAGGAATTAAAAGGGAGGAGGAGACGCTTGCATGTGCTTTGCTATTTTCATTGACTTCAGGATATCGTGATATTGAGAATTCAATGATGTATAGCAAGGAGCCTATCAAGCTTGAGCAAGTGCGGCAGGCACTTAACTCTAGTGATGTGCGGAGGCACATTGAAGGAGATAGAGATGACCAGGCAAGTGGCCTCTTTGTAAGAGGCCGGACTAGCCAACAGGGAAAGACCAAATCAAAGCACAGATCAAAGTCTCGTGTGAACAAGAAGAATACAGAGTGTTGGGGTTGTGGCAAGAAGGGGCACTTTGAACGAGATTGCCCAATGTCAAAGTCCAAGGAAAAGGCGAGTGCATCTACAGTTGAACAGGTACATAATTTTGATAATGATTATGTACTAACAACATCGTGTAATAATAATAGTAGTTATGAAAACAAATGGGTGTTAGACTCTGCTTGTACTCTGCATATGACGTTCCGAAAAGACTGGTTTAGCAGCTACGAGAAAAGTGGAGGAACCGTAGTAATGGGCAATAATGCAACTTGTGCAATAGTTGGCATTGGCTCAGTTCGGGTTCGCTGCCATGATGGAATCGTGAGGACTATTACACAAGTCCGTCATGTTCCTGATCTGAAGAAGAATTTGATCTCCTTGGGTACTCTGGATGAACAAGGCTACAGGTACATGAGCGAAGCAGGAACTATGAAGGTGACTAAAGGTTCTTTAGTCATGCTGAAAGGCAAGCTGGAGAACGGCCTTTACACATTGGCCGGAAGCACCATTGTTGGCTCTGCAAATGCATCTACAGTGCAGTTATCTAATGATGACAAGGCAAGACTATGGCACATGAGACTAGGTCATATGAGCGCACGTGGACTGGAGATGTTGAGCAATCGTAAACTTTTGGAAGGTGAGAAGATCAGCACGCTTGACTTCTGTGAGCACTGCGTTCTAGGGAAGCAGAAGAAGGTCAGCTTCAGCACTGGCAAACACAAGACAAGAGGAGTGCTAGACTACATCCATTCAGATTTATGGGGTCCTTCTAAACTTCCATCGAAGGGCGGAAAGAGGTATCTTCTCATTTTTATTGATGATTTCTCACGAAAGGTTTGGGTGTATTTTTTGAAGGCAAAAAGTGATGCTTTTGAAGCATTTAAAGAGTGGAAGATTTTGATTGAAAATCAAATGGAGCGGAAAATCAAGTATCTTCGCACAGACAATGGCTTGGAGTTTTGCAATGAAGAGTTTAATGAATTCTGCAAGGTTCATGGGATCTCAAGACATAGGACTGTCAGGCATACCCCACAGCAGAATGGAGTTGCCGAGAGAATGAACAGAACTCTTCTTGAAAAGGCTCGTTGTATGCTCCTACAAGCCAAAATGTCCAAAGTATTTTGGGCTGAAGCAGTTCACACTGCTGCTCATATTGTCAATCGATCTCCAGCATCGGCAATTGACTTTAAGACTCCGAATGAGGTATGGTCAGGTGAACCCTCTAACTATTCATACTTACGAGTATTTGGGTGTCCAGCTTATTATCACGTTAATGAAGGAAAGCTTGAACCAAGGGCTAAGAAGGCCATATTCGTAGGGTATGTGGATGGAGTAAAAGGGTACAAACTTTGGTGTTTGTCTTTACTCAAATTTATAGTTAGTAGAGATGTCACCTTCGATGAATCCTCTATACTTGATCCCCGTAAAGTTTCCGTGGAGTTTTCAGGAAACAAGAACAACGAGCAGGTGGAGCTTCCGGTGGAGCTTGCCAAGGAAAAGGATCAAGAGACTCAGGTTAAAGATGAGTCAGAAGATGTAGGCGTTGAAGAACTTGCTGTCAATGAACCATACACAATTGCGAAGGGGAGGGAGAAGAGGCAGACACGAGAACCGGAACGCCTTATAAATCAAGCAAACTTGATTGCATATGCGTTCGTAGCTGCACAAGAAGAGATTAAAGATCTGGAGCCCTCCTCGTATATTGAAGCAACTTCTTGCAAGGATGCCGCACAATGGCGGTTAGCCATGACTGAAGAGATGGAGTCTCTTCACAAGAATCAGACATGGGTCTTAGTGAAAAGACAAAAGGGGAAGAGGACAGTTGGATGCAAGTGGGTCTACCGAAAGAAAGAGGGAATTCCTGAAGTGGAAGATGCTAGGTTCAAGGCGAGATTGGTTGCAAAAGGTTTCAGCCAAAAGGAGGGAATTGACTACAATGAGATTTTCTCTCCGGTCGTGAAGCATAGCTCAATTCGCGTGCTACTAGCATTGGTTGCACAATTTGACTTGGAGCTTCAACAGCTTGATGTCAAAACTGCTTTCTTACACGGTGATCTAGAAGAGACAATCTATATGGATCAACCTGAAGGTTTCCTAGCTGAGGGAAAAGAAGATCACGTATGCCAACTAAAGAAGTCTTTGTATGGTTTGAAGCAATCCCCTAGACAGTGGTACAAGAGGTTTGATGCATTCATGACTACACATGAATTCTCAAGGAGTGCATTTGATAGTTGTGTGTATCACAAGAAGATGTCTGGTAACTCAATGATTTATTTACTGTTGTATGTTGATGATATGCTTATTGCTGCTAACAACATTACAGAGATAAATGCTTTGAAGAAACTATTGAGTAAGGAATTTGACATGAAGGATTTAGGAGCTGCAAAGAAAATCCTTGGTATGGAGATTTCAAGAGAAGACGATGTTGTACATCTTTCTCAGAAGAGGTATATTGAAAGGGTTCTCGAGAGATTCAATATGCAAACGTGCAAGCCTGTAAGTACACCATTAGCTCCTCATTTTAAACTTTCAGAGTCACAAATGCCTCAGTCTGAGGATGAGGTGGAGCATATGTCAAAGATTCCTTATGCCAGTGCAGTTGGTAGTATTATGTATGCTATGGTATGCACACGTCCAGATATTGCTCAATCTGTAAGTGTGGTAAGTAGATACATGTCCAACCCAGGAAAGAGGCATTGGGAAGCTGTCAAGTGGATATTGAGATATCTCAAAGGAGCTTCTGGTGTTGGTCTTACCTTTCGAAAAAGTGGTACAGGTATTTCAATTCTCGGTTATGTGGATTCTGACTATGCAGGAGATCTTGACAGAAGAAGGTCCACAACTGGATACATCTTTACCCTCGTTGGCAGTGCCGTCAGTTGGAAGTCGACTTTGCAGTCGATTGTCGCTTTGTCTACGACAGAAGCAGAATACATGGCAGCAGCGGAGGCGGTAAAGGAAGCTATCTGGTTGAAAAGTTTAGTAGCGGAATTGAGTTTGGTTCAGCTGGAATCAACTCTTAGATGTGATAGTCAGAGTGCTATTCATCTAATGAAAAATCAGAGATTTCATGAGCGCACTAAACACATTGATGTCAGATTTCATTTTATTCGAGATGTTATTGATGAGGGAACTATCAAGGTCGTGAAGGTTATCACAGACGATAATGCTGCAGACATGTTGACCAAGATAGTCCCGCTCGCTAAGTTTGCACACTGCAAGGACTTGGCGGGGGTGTGCATCAACTGATGCAACTCCGAAGAGAACAGTTGCTAGGTGGAGGTGGTATGTTCAACAATGGTTTGATTCTTCTTGTTTCTTACAACGGGGTTGCCCAGTAAGCTTAGAAGTTTTGGCCAGAGTTGTTCACACGCTCGAAACGCAAACCAAGGTGGAGATTGAAAATGTTGGTTTATGTTTAGTCAACAATGGCATGCCAATTGGAAGAGTTGGTGGAAAGAGTTGGTGTGGATGCTAGGAGGAAGCTTCCTCCTTTGATGTCACCCATGACATCAAGAGGAGGTAGTTTGATGTCACCAATGACATCAAGAGGAGGTCTTTACCTCTATAAATAGATGCACTCCTTCACTTGTAGAAATCATCCCAAAATAATACAATACATTGTAGTGAGTAGAGAGTTAAGAGAGAAATTCTCTTAAGTGTAATTGGGAAATCTCCCCTTCCTTTGTTAATATTAAAAAGGGCAATTGTTCTCTGGTGGACGTAGGATTATTTTGATCCGAACCACATTAAATCTTGTGTTCTTTCTTTTACGTTTCCGCTAACACTTTTTGATCAGGAGATATCAGATATAACTACTTAATCTTATCTCCTTCACGTGCATCCCTTATGCTCGAATCCGCCCGTGTCTGTGTACACTATGTATGGACCTGGTTCATGCTTGAGTTCCTTTGTCAATCATCAAAACAAACTTCACTTGGGCCAACAAATTTCCATTTTTTTATGATGACAAACTTTGTGCTTTTCATAAGCATAAGCCCTGTTTCAACTCAGCTCCGCATCAACACAAAGCTAGAACACTTTTCATTTTATAGTCACTAATCATTAAGGGCCAGGTTCATTAGGTTATAAATATCACAGTCCAGTAAAAAGCACAACCTATCTCCCCCCTTTTGGCATCATCGAACAGTTGCATAACCCTTCCCTTATCTTGGCGCTTTTTGCGCTTTTCACCCTCGAAACACACAATAGTATCGGGCAGTGTTATCAAAGGCGCGCTTAAAGTATGCTTAAACCCTGAAGCGAGGCTCAAAACACGTTGAGCGCTTCGCCTAGCATAACAGGTGCTTTAGTATTGTAATCAAGGCTCTAAGGCATGCTTTTCCTTGCCAATGAGCGTAATCCTAAAGAGGCAATACTAAACAATTGATATTTCACTTTATTCTAAACTTTCTTCAATTTTTTTGTCCATATATTTGGTTTTCATGCTTATAGATATTAGTCTTGGACTACACATACATATTTTTAGTTTTTCTCCATTTGCGCCTTTCTTCATTAAAGCCCACGTTTTATTTGCACTTTGCGCTTGTGAGAAGGCCCGGGAGAAAATATGATATATTGATATTGTGTGTGATGCAATACAAGAGGTGCTATTTATAGCTACTCTATACAAAGGGGATACTACTCCTATTCCAATGTGGGACAATTACATAGCTATCTCTAACATTTACATAGCTATCTCTAACACTCCCCCTCAAGCCCTAACACTCCCCCTCAAGCCGGAGCATATAAATCATATGTACCGAGCTTGTTACATATATAATCAATGCGAGGACTAGTGAGGGACTTGGTGAAAATATCTGCAAGTTGATCATTCGATCTCACAAACTTCGTAGTAATATCTCCTGAGAGTATCTTTTCTCTGACGAAGTGACAATCAATCTCAATGTGTTTAGTTCTCTCATGAAACACCGGATTTGATGCAATATGAAGTGCAGCTTGATTATCGCACACAAGTTCCATCCGACTGATTTCACCAAATTTCAACTCCTTGAGCAATTGTTTGGTCCAGACTAGTTCACATGTTGCCATAGCCATTGCTCGGTATTCTGCTTCTGCACTAGACCGAGCAACTACATTCTGTTTCTTACTTTTCCAGGACACCAAATTTCCTCCTACTAAAACACAATATCCAGACGTAGAACGTCTATCAGAAGGTGATCCTGCCCAATCAGCATCCGAGTACCCAACGATCTGCTCATGACCTCGATCCTCAAACAGTAATCCTTTACCTGGAGCCGATTTTATATACCGGATAATGCGGACAACTGCATCCCAATGACTATCACAGGGAGAATTCATAAACTGACTTACAACACTCACAGGATAAGAAATGTCGGGCCTAGTCACTGTGAGATAATTTAATTTACCAACCAGCCGCCTATAGCTTGCAGGATCGCTAAGCAGCTCCCCCTGTCCAGGAAGAAGTTTAGAATTCGGATCCATCGGCGTGTCAACAGGTCTGCAACCTGTCATCCCTGTTTCCTCAAGAATGTCTAACACCTGTTTCCTCAAGAATGTCTAACCAACCAGCCGCCTATAGCTTGCAGGATCGCTAAGCAGCTCCCCCTGTCCAGGCAGAAGTTTAGAATTCGGATCCATCGGCGTGTCAACAGGTCTGCAACCTGTCATCCCTGTTTCCTCAAGAATGTCTAACACATATTTCCTTTGAGAAATAACAATACCTGAGCTAGATTGAGCAACCTCAATACCTAGAAAGTACTTCAATCTGCCTAGATCCTTAGTTTGAAAGTGCTGGAAGAGATGTTGCTTCAGATTAGTAATACCATCCTGATCATTGTCCGTAATAACAATATCATCAACATAGACTACCAGATAAATACATAGACTTGAAGCAGAGTGACAATAAAACACAGAGTGATCAGCTTCACTACGAGTCATGCCAAACTCCTGGATAACCGTGCTGAACTTACCAAACCAGGCTCGAGGAGACTGCTTAAGACCATAAAGTGACCGACGCAAGCGACATACAAGGCCACGAGACTCCCCCTGAGCAATAAAACCAGGTGGTTGCTCCATATAAACCTCATCCTCAAGATCACCATGAAGAAAGGCATTCTTAATGTCCAACTGATAGAGGGGCCAATGACGAACTGCAGCCATGGATAGAAAAAGGCGAACTGATGCCACTTTAGCCACTGGAGAGAAGGTATCACTGTAATCTAGCCCAAATATTTGAGTGTATCCTTTGGCAACAAGACGTGCCTTAAGTCGATCAATCTGGCCATCGGGACCAACTTTGACTGCATAAACCCAACGACAACCAACGGTAGATTTACCTGAAGGAAGAGGAACAAGCTCCCATGTACCACTTGTATGTAAAGCAGACATCTCGTCACTCATAGCCTGTCGCCATCCTGGATGAGACAATGCTTCACCTGTAGACTTAGGGATGGAAACCGAGGACAATGAAGATATAAAAGCATAATGGGGAGATGACAGACGATGATAACTCAAACCAACATAATGAGGATTAGGGTTTAGTGTGGTCCGTATACCTTTTCGAAGTGCAATCGGTGTACTAGGAGCAGGATCCGCAGTAGGAGCCGTGTCAGGTGCAGGAACGAGAACCAGATGGGCCTGATGTAGGGCGCGAACGACGATGATAAGTCAAGAGTGGTGTTCCTGTGGCTGGGGAACTAGGAGGGATAACACTGGACTCCTCAAAAGTTGGTATGGGTGAAACCTCTGTGGTTGAAGGTGGAGGAGGATTACTAAACTCCTCAAAAGTCGGTATAGGTAAGACCTCAGATATGTCATGGTGGTCAGCAGAAGTGACATCAGTTGTGAAGAAAGGTTTAGACTCGAAAAATGTGACGTCAGCTGACATAAGGTACCTATGAAGATCAGGTGAATAACAACGATATCCCTTCTGAACACGAGAATAACCAAGGAAGACACACTTGAGAGCACGAGGAGCTAACTTATCTTTCCCCGGGGCTAAGTTATGAACAAAACATGTGCTCCCAAAAACCCGAGGTGGAAGAGGGTATAAGGCTGACTGGGGAAACAATATTGAATGTGGAATCTGACCCTTGATGGGAGATGAAGGCATCCTATTAATCAAATAACAAGCTGTGAGAACTGCATCGCCCCAAAAACGCAGCGGAACACGAGACTCAATTAGAAGTGTGCGAGCAGTCTCAATAAGGTGCCTATTCTTTCTTTCTGCAACCCCATTTTGCTGAGGGGTATAAGGACAAGATGTCTGATGAATAATTCCATGAGAAGACATAAACTGCTGAAACTGAGAAGATACATATTCTAAGGCATTATCACTGCGAAAAATGCGGATAGAGACACCAAATTGGTTTTTGATTTCAGCACAAAAACTCTGGAATATAGAGAATAACTCAGAACGATCTTTCATTAAGAAAAGCCAAGTACATCTTGAGTAATCATCAATAAAGCTAACAAAATAACGAAATCCCAAGGTTGAACTGACTCTACTAGGACCCCATATATCAGAATGAACCAAGGAGAAAACAGACTCTGCATGACTCTCAACACTACGCGTAAAGGAAGCTCGGGTATGTTTCCCAAGCTGACACGACTCACAATCTAATCTAGACAAACTGGATAAACTAGGCACCATCTTTTGAAGTTTGGATAAACTCGGATGTCCTAAACGTCTGTGGATTAGATCTGGAGGATCTGTAACTAGACATGTTGTGGAAGGACTGAGCGAGTTAAGGTAGTAAAGACCTTCTGATTCACGACCTGTACCAATTGTCCGTCCCGTACTGCGGTCCTGCATAATAAAAGAATCATCAATAAAATATATACCACAATTGAGGGCACGAGTCAAACGACTAACAGATGCAAGACTAAAAGGACAACCAGGAACATAAAGAACGGAATCTAGGGTGATAGAAGACAATGGGTTGGCTTGTCCAACTCCTTGTGCCTTAGTTTGACATCCATTGGCTAAAGTAACAGTAGGAAGAGACTGTGAATATACAATATTCGACAAAAGTGATTTATTACCAGAGATATGATCAGAAGCGCCTGAGTCCATGACCCATGGTCCAAGAGTACTAGACTGGGAAACACAAGCAAAAGAATTACCAGCAATAGGAGTGTCAGTCTGGGCAACTGAGGCTACTTGTGGAGATGTTTGCTTACTTGCTCGATACTGAAGGAGCTCATTATATTCTTCTTTAGATACAGAAAAGCCCTGGTTACCTGTAGTCTCGCTCTGAGCAACGTAGGCATTTTTGGGTGGACGGCCATTTAAGGAATAACACATTTCGCGAGTGTGTCCAAGTTTGTGACAATAAGAACACTTGGGTCTAGATCTCCCAAAACGACCGCCTCCTCGTCTATTCTCCATAGCTTGATGCCCGAACATCCACTGTCTGGGATGCAAGAACAGAGGAATCAAGTATCTGTGATGAAATCACTAGGTGACTTGGTGCTGCAGCAAGGCGAAGTAATCGAGAGAATAATTCATCAACTGTAGGGACAGTCGGACTCGCCAAAATCTGGTCTCGTACTGAATCAAGATCATGAGGAAGTCCAGCGAGTGTAAGAACTAGAAACATTTTCTGTCGCTGCTCTTGTTGTTTTGACACACTAGCAGAAACTGGCATCAATGTCTCAAATTCCTCCATGACTGCCTGTACCTGACCCAAGTAAGTAGACATATCTAATTCTTGCTTCTTTAAGTTTGTCATCCGTGATATCACATCATAGAAGCGAGATATATCATTAGTGTATAACGTACGAGCCTTTGCCCAAACCAAATAACATGTCTGGAATGGCCGAAACAAAGGCATCAACTTAGAATCAATAGAACGCCACAAGATGCTACATAATTGAGCATCAATTTTTGCCCAAAGCGCTATCGCCTTTTCATCTCCTTCGCTAGACTGTTTAATCAGATGATCTTGCACACCTTGACCTTTACACCACAACTCGACAGATGAAGCCCAAGCTAAGTAGTTTGAACCTCCCATTAAAGGTTCCGAGGTAATCATAACATTAGAGTTTCCAGAACTCATGCTTTTAGACCCAAAAACATCAATTCCCAAAGACATCTTGTAAATTATTACCAAATAAGAGAAATAATCAACTGTAATCCACTGAAAATAGAGTAAGGAACACTGAACCAGAATAGTAAACTACTGTAGCAGTTGGAAAGTTACTGTTGCAGCCGGAAAATATTCAAAGTGGTCGGAATGAAATAAAAACAGTAGGGGTAGGAATCGGAATTACCAGAAGACCCAACTGTTCTGAAGGAACTTTTTCAAAAAATGGCCGGAAGTCAACTTTTTGAAATCACTATTCACGCCGGAAAAATAAAAAAGTGGTCGGAATTTGGGTAACCTGGATGGGTAGGCTCGGAATTGCAAGGGAAATAATCTGTCCTGAAGAGTCGTCGCCAAAAAATGGCCGGAAGGTGGCCCACGCTAGGGCTGTGCATTTGGATCGGATATCCGAAATCCGATCCGATCCACTCTATTTCGGATTTTCGGATTTCAAATTTCGGATTTTCGGATTGGATACGGATTGTGTTTTATGAAATTTCGGATTTTCGGATTGGATTCGGATTGGTATGATTTTAATCCGATCCGATCCGATATCCGAAATTATATGTACCTATATAAATACACACTAAAATTTTAGGGTTATGCTTATTCATTTTTCACACACCCCCTCACTCACTTAGATTTTTCCGCCTCTCTTGCACCTCTCTTCTCTTCAGTGAAGACTAAAAGAGTCTCAATGACTCAAACTTCCGATTTTACTTTGATTTTATGTCTCTTTCTTCCGCCTCTCTTCTCTTCTCTTCTGTCTTTTATGTCTATTTCATGTTCTATTCTTCAACTTTTGATTTTATTTTGATTTTTTTGTTTGTTTTGGTAGATGGAAGATGAGATAGAGACACCGAATGAACTTTAAATTGTTGAAAAATTTTGTGACAATCCGATCCGACAATCCGAAAAATTATCCGATCCAAAGTTTAAAATCCGATCCAATCCAATGTTAATTCGGATCGGATTCGGATTGCCCTTTTCAGAATCCGAAATCCGAAATCCGAATCCGAAATATGCTAAATCCGATCCAATCCGATCCGTGCACAGCCCTAGCCCACGCAACGTTGGAACTTCGCCGGAAAATTTTCTTTGGACAGCTACAGTATCGCCAGAGATTTTCACTGGGATTTGGTCGCCGGACAGTGACTACTCTTGTGGTAGTGTTGGATTTTGTGCACAACACTGACCGAGACAAAGCAGACGCAAAACAACTTTGAAAGTCGCCGGAAAAAAAGGGTTCCGGTGACTGATTTTACTTCCCGGAATCGCTGGAATTTATGCACAGCGATAAATCTCTCACGATAGCTCTGATACCATGTGAGAAGGCACGGGAGAAAATATGATATATTGATATTGTGTGTGATGCAATACAAGAGGTGCTATTTATAGCTACTCTATACAAAGGGGATACTACTCCTATTCCAATGTGGGACAATTACATAGCTATCTCTAACATTTACATAGCTATCTCTAACAGCGCTTAAAGCCCCAACAGACCTTAGAGTTTTTTTGCACTTTTCGCTTTTGATAACACTGGTATCAAGATTCAACTTGAGTTAGATCAACCGCCTCGCTCTCCCTTAAGTATTAGTACCAATAAAGAAGTGGACATAAACTTGTTCAGATTATGTAGAATCTACGGATTCTTAGATTGATCTATTTTGGCAGAGATTATACTTACTGTTCGTCGCCTTATTTCATGCAAAATATAGTAAAACAGGCAAAACTTACAAACAGTTTGAGTGATATTGGCCGCTCTGGCATAAATTTGCTTTGTCCTTGATTTTTTATGTATTCTTCTGGTTTGTCATTTGATACACTTCTTTGGAGTTGTCATGTATTAATTTTCTCTGAACTAATCGGTCGGATTATTTGTGGATTGCAGCTAGAATTTTGTTCATTCAATGTTGATGATGAAGACTACATGGGTTATGATTACAGCATTATAGGCCAGCTGTCTGAAGTGCGGATTGTTTATTTGAATCGCTTTATCCAAGAGGTAATGCAGCTTTAGCTTTTCTATTTGGCTATTCCTGTGTTTTATGATCTCATGATATGTTATGATTTTCTTGTAGATTGTCAGTTACTTCATGGGTCTTGTTCCAAACAGTTCTAATGATGTTGTCAGAATAAACGATCAAGTTACAAACTCGGAGAAGTGGTTTACAAGAAGTGAGGTTGAAGGATCGCCTGCTTTAAAGCTGGATCTTTCTCTAAGAAAGCCTATAATTTTAATGCCTCGAAGGACTGATAGCCTTGAGTGAGTTAATAATTCTCTGGTGATGATGCTTTCCAGTCAGTTCTTCTGTTAAAATATGCACCTGTTAGCAGTGCTCTAATTTAAAAGTCTAATGTATTGCCTTGATTTTTCCTGTATCTTCATGTTTTATGTGATCTGTTTTGTGGGGATATATGGATTATGGATTAGACATTTATACCCTTTAATCACATCTGTGGAACAATAATCATAGCTGATCTCATAGTTTCCTCTTGCAGTTATTTGAAGCTCGATGTTGTTCATATCACTGTCCAAAACAGGTTTCAGTGGTTTTGTGGTAGCAAAAGTGAAATGAATGCCGTACACATGGAAATATTAACAATCTCTGTAAGATCTTTATGTTTTATCTCCGTTGGTTATGTTTTTGATCTAGATGCAAGTTGCTAATGGCCTAATATCACAATATTCTTACACTGATAAGGGAATTTAACAAAGAATGAGAATAAATAGTTTAGCTCAATAAAAATCTCATTTTTGCTGTCAAAGTTGCATGCTTTTTGCATGAAGCAAAAATTTGCATATTGCCAATCAGGGAACCTGTTTGAAGCTCAATTTTTGTATGTAATAGCATTTGAAAAGGTTGTGCAAGTTTGTCAGAGAGAGTATCCTTTAAACAGGGAAGTTATAGATATCTGCAGATTGTTAATTTGGTTGGCTTGCGTTATACAATGTAAGCTCAATGGTATCATAGATAGACACCATAATAGTATTCTTTTTAGTTGTCCCTTTCTTTAAGTTACTCTCCATACATAGTTCATCTGAGAATTTGTCAGATATTTACCTTCCTGTAGGTCAAGGACATCAATTTAAATGTGGGTGCTGGCTCAGAATTGGGTGAAAGTATAGTCCAAGATGTCAATGGAATTTCAATTGTTATACAGCGATCGCTGAGGGACCTATTGCATCAAATCCCTAGCATCGAAGTTGCTATCAAGGTACTTTAATACTAAAATTCTGACTGTAGTTTGGTTCTTTCTATCGTTCACTACCTAGAATTTTGTTGTTTTGGAGATCAAATTGTCCCAATCTCATGGTATTTGAATATTTCAGGTTGAAGAATTAAAAGCTGCTCTATCAAGCAGGGAGTATGAGATAATTGCAGAATGTGCGCAGGAAAATCTTTCAGAGACTCCTAATGTTGTGCCTCCTCTAATAGATGACGCCTCATCATCTTCAGCTGTCAAGACACAACATTTATCAGTGAGAAATTCTGATGCTGTTAAATCTGAAGCTGAAGATAAAGATAAGTGGATTGTAACCAAGGTCTCTATTGCTATTGATCTGGTTGAGCTTGGT
Source organism: Nicotiana sylvestris (assembly GCF_000393655.2). Lineage (NCBI taxonomy): Eukaryota > Viridiplantae > Streptophyta > Magnoliopsida > Solanales > Solanaceae > Nicotiana > Nicotiana sylvestris. The sequence continues at coordinate 196,808,650 of NC_091064.1, forward strand.
CTTCACTATGGATTGACAAGGGATGCATCGCTTGCCACGATGCAGGTAATTGAGACTCCATTATTTAAGTTTATTTTGTTATTATTGTTATCCTTTCAAATTGTACTTTCATCTTGCTATTCCGGTTTGTTAATCTCATGCTTCTGTGAAAGGAAAGAACAATGTCTTTAGATGTTTCTTGGGTCAATAGATGTCACTAAGACAATATAATGGGCACATCTTCAAAACAGGTTGCTGATTTTCGCATGCATTTTCATTGAAGACATAGTGAGGAAATAGGTCTTATTGCATGCTTGACACTTGTCAGTCAGCCACTTTTGTCTAATTAGTGAAGTAAATTTGAGCAGGAGATGCTAGAATACGAACATATCGGCATGAAGTATATTACCTTTGTTCTGGTTAGGCAGTTAAGCATACACGTATTGTGTCACTTATTGGTAAATTGATCTCCACTAAATATGCATGAAGTGCAATATTTTGGATAGTTGTGTACATACTGTGATGTTCATGATCTTCTTGGAATTTGAATCATATCTATTTTTATTAATCTCCCTTTTTTAATCATAAATTTTGCACATCGTCACTGTCTTCCAAATATGTTTAATCTTTGTTTTCATTTAATCTATTAATTTTATGCCTGCCAAATTCTGAATGCGGATCTTATTTTTGCTTTTAAGGTAAGTGGTCTGTGGCTTCTCTACAAATCCAATACAGCAGGAGAAGGCTTTCTGTCTTCGACACTCGAAGATTTCACTGTGATGGATAATCGTGAAGGTATAGAACAGGAACTCAGGTTGGCAATTCGGAAGCCTGAAACAATTTGGTACAATCCTTCACAGTCAGTGACTGATGCTGGTGAATATGCTGGCATGGCCTTCAGTACAAGTAGTGACAAGGACATGAAACTCGTACCTTCAATGGTTATTCTTGATGCAAGATTCTATGAAAATTTGACATCTTTTTCTCTCTTCATTCAAAGGCCACAACTGCTAGTTGCACTTGATTTTCTGCTTGCTGTTGTTGAGTTCTTTGTACCAAATGTTCGAAGTATGCTGGCAAACGATGACCATGGAAGTTCTGCTAATGCTGTAGATGCTGTTATTCTTAATGACTCAGTTTACAATCAGCCTTCTGCTGAACTCTCACTTTCTCCTCAGAAACCTTTGGTTGCCGATGATGAAAGTTATGACTTTTTCACATATGATGGCAGAGGTGGAACTTTGTTTTTGCAAGATAGGAGAGGACAAAATCTCTCTTCTCCGAGTGAAGAGGCTGTAATTTATGTTGGAAGTGGAAAGAAGTTGCAATTTAAGAATGTTAAGATCAAGGTGTGTCCTCTAAACGGATGTTTCATTTATACGAATCTTGATTATGAAGCTTTATTGTTTTGACGGAGATGGAATTACCATGTTGGTTTTCTTTTTCTTTGTGGTTCAGAATGGAAAATATTTGGATTCATGCGTTTTACTTGGATCCAATAGCAGCTATTCTGCTTCAGAGGATGATGGAGTCTTCTTTGATGAAGCTTCATGTGAAGGACCATCAGAAGATGATTCTGGAGTGACCGTAGATGCTGTGCCATCTCAGAATACTAATGTCAGCAGATCTGCAGAGTTTATATTTGAGCTGAAGGTCAAATATTCTCTTATTTTTGTTGTTCTTTCTGCAATACCAGTAAAAGATTTTCCTTCAAGCAATACACTACATAGTTCATATATGGCCTTTCTGCCATGTGCATAAGTCTCTTCAAGTATTCTAAAAAATATGACCTTCAGTATCTACAATCTAAGAGGCCTGTGCACATATCTGATAAGTTAAAGGCACTTATTATCTATGATATAACTTTGAATCACACCATGGTTTGATGGTAGTCATTTATGAGTGTTTGCTGCTCTTTGGTGTTCATGTATCCTTCCTCCAGCAGGTGCCATTTGTTTGTTTAGGGCTGTAACCTTTTTAAACAGCGGTTGTATGAAGACCTTTCAGTAACGAAGAACAGCAGATTGACAGTCCATGAGTGGCCTTAGGTTCAGATCATGGGTCCTCTCAACATAGTCAGTTTGGATATAATTACCTCAAAATCTGTTGGGAAACAGTGATTGTAAAAGATCTTGCGTACAATAAGTATCATTGAAGTCTGCTAGACAAAAATGTTAATCTATATGAGGATTGTTAGCACCAAAAATACAAGGTCTTCCCAAGTTCTGCTTTCTTTCTCTGCCCCCAAAATTTGCATCTTTTAAGCAAACTTTTGTCACATGGAAGGCGCACTTGTTTCTTCTCTCAATTTTATCATTGCTGACATGATTCACAGTCGAAGAATTTCAGCCATTTTTATCAACGGAGGCTTTTCCTTTTATCTTTAGAATGTCTACAATCTGGATAGCAATTTGACTCTACTATACAACATATATATCTTGCTTTGTTTTTGTTGTTTTAGCATGTGAAGTTTGTTTGCACTATGTTTGATACTATGATGGAGAAGAAGGATAAAAAGGAGAAAACCTCTTGGTTTTGCTTCTTCTGGTGTGAGTTACTCATTTAGATCCAGTCTTTTTGATACAACTTGAGGGCAAGTAAAGTGTTTCCTCGTTTATGTCCAATTTCAAAGCGATAGGAAATTGATTACTGACCTGTCTGCTTTTAACTACCCCTCGTCCTTAACTTCCTTGCTAAGTGGTGGAGATCACCATAACGATCCTGTGTTATTTCCCTCTCTCCCACCTGTCCTCGTTTCATCTCGACCAAACATAGTGTTGATGATCTGGTACATTGAATTAGGAGGAGTCATTTAATAGAAATTTGAACTTGCTATAATTTTAATTACATCTTATGGAGAACAAAATGCAGGCTATTGGTCCAGAGCTTACCTTCTATAATACATCAAGAAGTGTGGGAGAGTCTGCTTCCCTTTCGAACAAATTATTGCACACGCAGTTGGACGCCTTCTGCAGGTTGGTTCTCTCTGCTAAGCATTACAGTGTTCCATTTTTGTTTTTTTTACTTGTATTTGTTGGGGATTGCATGTTTTTCATATTTCTACCTGGTTTCATGGAATTTCCAATTTGTGCATGGAAGTCCTCTATCAGCTTCCGTGGGACATGGTAGTTGGTTAGATAGGCCTATCGAGGAGGAGTAACATGTCCTTCCATTTCTCTCTAGAATAATACTTATATTAGTCTACTGATGATTTATCTGATTATGTGTTGATTGGTTCGAGTCTTGATTCTTTGTTTGTTGAATTAGTTTCTAAAATGGTACTCTCCATTAGTTTTGAGGAATTTTAGCAGTGTAAGCTTATCAATAAGACGGCGACAAATGGCGTGTTCAGCAAGCTCTCTTAATTTTTTGATTATGCAATTTCTTCAGATTAAGAATGCTTAATGAAGATACTTGACATTATTATACTTTCAAATGAGTTGGTGAATGATGCTAGCTACCGCAATAACCAATTGCTACTTTTTAAAGTGTTTTTTGGTATGACACGTGAAATTGGATTACTTCATCAGTTCTTCCTTCGTTTGTTACTATGATGATCGAGATTAGTCTTGGTAATGCATCTACAAGATTGAATTAACTTATCATGTGTAGTTTACAGGAAAGAATCTATGTATCCAGTCGAAAGTTATAAGCGAACTGGTAGAGTAACTCAAGATCTTTTTCAAACTCTTTGAATTCCCTTGAAAAAAAATAATGTATCTCCAAACACCCTCTTTCACGTGGGGCTCAACTTTAGAGTTCACAAGTTTATTAAATACAGATTTACGGTAGTAAGAACGGCCTATAAAAGGTTGATTCTGATACCTTTTGAAATATATTTATGCATCTAACCAAAAATCTTGAGGCAATTGATGGCTCACGACATTTGTAAACCCACCTTACAAATTCCTTTTGTTGCCTTTATATACTCTCTTGAGGCAATTATATATCTCAATCAGCTTCTTGTTTTTGTGTTGGACATTAAGTAAGGTATCCTGCATTTGAAGCTTTGAGGGGAACTTGATTTACAACTCGCTAATCATAGTGGTCTTTTCTTTTCTATGTTTACCCCTTTTTAGTGTCTTTTGGTGTTTCTGTTTTCTAGGTGAAAGTAGTTTAATATTAAGATTTGACATTTTAGCTTCCATTGTCTGTTGTACCATTCTGTGTTGTCCTCTTACTTGGGGATGCTTTTGTTGGGAAGTCCTCTTTTGATTACTTATGAGTCTATGACCCTATTGGGTTATCCTCTTTTTTGGATCGCTATGGAGGTAAGCCAGAAGATTGAACTTGTGATGCCAACTTTCTCATGAAAATGGGTTACCAATGTGCGCGGGACCGTTATAATTTTTGTCAAAATAATGATAATTTCAACTAAAAAGAAATTATTCTGTGTAAAGGATGATGATTGTTAGATAATTATGTATAAATAGTCCTAGTCTAATATGTAGTAGTAGTAGTAGAATATGTCCTAGTCCCATATGTAGTAAGAGTAGAATATGTATTATATATAGAGCTCATTGTATAATTGTTATAATTGGATTTTTCTCCCAAGCATTCTCACATGGTATTTGAGCTTCAGTGAGAAAATTATCGTTGTGCGTCATTCCAGCGACATTCGGGAAGAAATATCTCATCACCGTGCAATTTTCCGGCAACTTCGTCTTGTTCCCAGGGTTCATCACTGCTACAGTGGTACTGTGCATATACCAGTACCACCATCAGATCCGAGGCCCTTGTGCGACCAAACCCCAGAAATTCCAGTTCCGTCGGAATAGAAAAGTCAGTCACCGTGCATCTTCCCGGTTGACGAATCAAGATTAATTTGCGTTATCTCCTCATCAGTAAGTGTTTTGCGAAAACCACATGTTCGGAAAAGTCAGGCGACAATCCCAGTCAATCGCTCCGATACAAAGCCGCTCGCGCGCCTCCACGCGCCGCCGGAACTAGGATTCCAGCGAGCTACAATAACTTTTCCGGCACGTGTGAGCCATTCTGGCCACTTTTTGACAAAACTTCTTCAGGACAACTTACTCGTCCGGTGATCCCGAGCCTACCCATATAAATTACATCAAATTCTGACAATTTTTTTCGGTGTGAACAATGCACTTTTCCCCAGAAAAGTTTCTATTTTCTGGTAGTGTTTTAAACCTATTTTGCAGTGTGGAATTCAGCTTAGTCTCACTATTTTCAAAATTTTCCAGCAACATTTCGGCCAACTTTTATTTATGAGCAATCACCTGGTTTTGTTGCTCAGGGGGAGTCTAGTGGCCTTGTATGTCGAATGATCGGCTTGCAGATATTTTCACCAAGTGCCTCACTGGCCCTCGTATTAGTTACATATGTAACAAGCTCGGTACATATGATTTGTATTCACCGGCTTGAGGGAGTGTGTTAGATAGTTATGTGTAAATAGTCCTAGTCCCATATGTAGTAGGAGTAGGATATGTATTATATATACTCATTGTATCATTGTTAATAATTATATTTTTCTCCTGTGCATTCTCACAATGATTTTAGGGAAAACCCTGTATGTTGGACAAAAATCTATAATTAGTAGAATTTGGTTTTCAGAATAGGTTAATATATAGTTATCAAAGACTAATCGGGTTAATATGCTATCATGAGTGTTCTGTCATCTGTTCTTTCTAGTGTACAAGAGCTCTTGTGTTAACTTTCATTTGCAAAGCAAGCCTCCTTTCAAGATTTTCTATGGGTTGAGGTTCACGGCAGACTAAGCATCCTCTACTTTTTTTTGATAAGGTAAATTGTATTAATCAAAAGGGAGAGAACTCCCGTATACAGGAAGTATATCAAAAAGTAGAGAATTTACATCAGAACATGATTCTCTACAAAAGACGCCCAATCTTCTATACAAATAGGGGCTATATGAGTACATCAAAAAGCGATCAAAGATAAAAGACTATTCTTAAGATGTGAAAAAGGAGACTCAATCCCCTCAAAAGCTCTCCTATTTCTCCCCCCCCAAACTATCCACATGAGAGCTAACGGGGCGAACTTCCACGCCTTTTGCTTTCTTCTTCTATGGAAACCAGCCCAACTATATAGCATTTTCTTTACGGTCCAAAAAGGTTCAGGATCACCCTCCACAAAGCCGAGGACACAGGGCAATGCAACAAAAGATGATCAACTTCTTCCCCTGAGCTTTTACACATATAGCACCAACTAACAAGTGTAATTCCCCTCTTTCGCAGATTCTCAGCAGTCAAAATCTCTCCCCTCGCTGTTAGCCATGCAAAAAAGCACACCTTCGTGGGCGCCTTAGGAATCCAGATCGAGGAGTATGGAAAAGAGGCCTCCTCTCTCACCAACATACTCTGGTAAAAGGACTTTACGGTGAACAGACCATCACCACGCAAACCCCATCTCCAAGAATCACAAGATGGCTGAGGCCTGTCTTGCCCATATAGCAGTGTCAATAAATCTTGGAGCTCCGCAATTTCTCAATTTTGCATGTTCCTTCTAGATGAGAGGTCTCATACTACCCCCCTTCATGCTCCTTAAGGATCCTCTACTTGTTTCAATTTAGTGGTAACAGGGATGATATTTCCTTCTTGTTGCATTAAGTGTAAGAAAGAAGATTGTCCATTTGTGTAAATTGCCTCCTCTAAAAGCTTAAAACTGTGAGCACTTCTATTTATTTTGGATTTGCAATGCATTCCTTCATGTGCTTGATTTCCTTTTATGGCTACAACAACAAAAAACTCAGTGTAATCCCACAAAGTGGGGTCCGACGAGGGTAGTGTGTACGCACACCTTACCCCTACTTTGATTTCCTTTTATGGCTAAGTTTGTGAAAACTTTTTGATGACGGGTGACAGTGATATTGAATACAAGACCTCTGCTTGCTCAGGTCCTATGTTTAATTGAATGAATCAACCTCATCTAAACACTTAAGATTTATGTTTGGAACAATAAATCTCATATTGGTCTTTGCCTCATCTTTTTCCATCAGTCCTTGTGGATTTCGCTGTAATGACTGATGGATTTAGCTCGCGTAACTGCAATGTTGTTGAAATTAAAAAATAGGCCTCTGGTGTATGCAGGGGATAAAGTACAAGTCTTTGTTTCCACTTTTTCTTAATATTACTTTTAATTTCAAGTTATTTTTAGCAGTAGTAGTAGTTGTTATCATGTGTGAAACCAACACTTCCCCGCATGCTCAGGACCGGGATATCTGGAGCGTGGATAATATAATTGGGGCCCAACATCGGGTATATGAAGAATTGGTATTGTCCCGGCTCTGATACCATGTGAGAAATATAGGCACGGGAAAATATTATTGCGATGTGTCATAACTATTTCCTTACACTGAGCCCTATTTATATTTTATACATATACTTTACACAGTACATACTACCTATGTTCCAATGTGGGGCACTAAGCCTATTAATATATACAGAGCACTACGTAATAGTTAATTGCTATAAAAAGGTGTGTCTTGTATTCATAAATTATCAAGTAATCAATTTATCTGGTCTTTCTATTGTTTTTTCACTGTGTAACTTGAGGACGCCTGGTCGTCCCTTGCTCTGCTTTCTCTTAAAAGTATTATGTAACAAACTTGACCATGATGTTTCCAGGATTGTTTTAAAAGGCGATACCTTTGATGTGAATGCAAATGTTCTTGGATTAACTATGGAGAGCAATGGAGTTAGAATAGTGGAACCTTTTGATACCTCTGTGAAGTTCTCTAATGCTTCCGGAAAGTCAAATATACAGTTGGCTGTCTCCGATATTTTTATGAACTTTTCATTCAGCATCTTAAGACTGTTTTTGGAAGTTGAGGACGATATTTTGGCATTTTTGAGGACCACATCAAAGAAAATGACGGTGGTGTGCTCCGAGTTTGACAAAATTGGGACAATCAAAAGTATGACACAGTGCATCCAAACAGAGTAACTTACTTTATCCATAAGATAGATCTAAACTGATGAAAATGACATTTGTTGATTGTTTCATCACAGGTCCGTCTAACCAGATATATGCTTTCTGGAGAGCTCGTGCTCCGCCTGGTTATGCAACAGTTGGTGACTATCTGACACCAACGTTAGTAAATCTCCGCAGATTCATTTTCTCTATTGCCTTTGCAAATTTGCCTGTGATACTAACTGTTCTAGTTCAACAGCGACAAGCCACCCACAAAAGGAATCATCGCTGTGAATACCAGCTTTGTCAGAGTAAAGAGGCCAGAGTCTTTCTTGCTTATTTGGCCCTCATCCTCATACAAGGATGGTGAATTGTGTACAACCACGTGTTTATCTGAAGAAGATAGCACCTGTTCCATTTGGTTCCCTAAAGCACCTAAAGGTTATGTTGCAGTGGGCTGTGTAGTCTCTCCTGGAAGGATGCAACCTCCAATATCGTCAGCCTGGTGCATCTTAGCCTCTTTAGTTTCACCATGTGATCTGAGAGATTGTGTTAATATTGACATTATGAGTAGGTATGTGAAGTTATTTGATTTGTTTTCTTTCTAATTCATGGGATCATAGGTGGAAGTAGTATTTAACACCTGTGGTAAAACAAATCTGTTCTCATCTTGTGCATTTCTTCCAAGTGAAGTTCAAGTCTAATCATACGACTCGTATTAGTTTTGCATGCCTGTACTTAATTTTACTGGTCTGTAATGCAGTTACAGATATCAACATATGATTTTCAGTTCAATATAAAATGTATTCTAACCTGTAGTTAGTCTTGTCCCAGATCTTCCAACTTGGCATTCTGGCGCGTGGATAATTCCATTGGTACCTTCCTGCCTTCAGATCCAACTACTTTGGAGTTGTGTGGCAGAGCATATGATCTTCGGCATATTTTCTTTGGGCTTCCCAGAGATTTCTCTGAAACATCAAAGAGCTCAGAAACTAGGGCTTCCTCTAGTCGAAATCATGCAGTTCAATCAGAGAGGTCATCCACTGTAAACTCTGGTCGCAGGTCTGAAGCCATTGCAACATTTAGGTTAGTTTGGTGGAATCAAGGTTCTGGATCTAGAAAGAAATTATCTATATGGCGCCCTATTATTCCTCAAGGGAAGGTATATTTTGGTGATATTGCAGTTCAAGGGTATGAGCCTCCAAATACTTGTATCGTACTTCATGATTGTGATGAGCTTTACCAAGCCCCTTCAGATTTTAAGCTTGTGGGACAGATGAAGAAACATAGATCAGTTGATAGTATATCTTTTTGGATGCCTCAGCCTCCTCCAGGCTTTGTGTCCTTGGGTTGTATAGCTTGTAAAGGTGCACCAAAGCAATCTGATTTTGACTCCTTAAGATGCATCCGCAGTGATATTGTTGCCAGTGATCAATTTTCGGAACAAAGCATTTGGGATACATCTGATGCTAAATTTATGAAGGAGCCATTTAGTTTATGGGTTATTGGAGATGAGTCAGGAACCTTTATTGTTCGCAGTGGTTTCAAGAAGCCTCCAAAGAGGCTTGCTTTAAAGATTGCTGATCGAGATATGGCTAGTGGTCCAGATGATATGGTGGTTGACGCAGAAATCAGAACATTCTCTGCAGCCCTCTTTGATGATTATGGTGGCTTGGTAATCTAAGCTTTCCAGTAGCTTTAATTTCTTCCGCAACTAGGTGTATTATTGATAGTATAAACAGCAATTGTGTTGACGATACTTCTGTTAGGTTATAGACACATGTAAACCGCAAAACATTTTCTGTTCAACTTATATTACTAGAAGGTTCTCCTATGTGGCATCTCCTTGCTATAATATCAAAAGTAATGTATGATCACCTTTTGATGTAGTAGCATGTAAATAAGTTTCCAAATTTCCTTGACTTAATGCTTCTACATGCTATTTGTTATTCTGGATTACATTCACAGGGTCTATCTGTTGTCAACTGACATCTCTACTGTTCTACTCGATCTGCAGATGGTTCCTCTATGTAATGTGTCTTTCAGTGGCATAACTTTCAATCTACATCAAAGGTCTGACTATCTGAATTCCAGTGCGACCTTCTCCTTGGCCGCTAGATCATACAATGATAAGTATGACTCTTGGGAGCCTCTTTTGGAACCAGTTGATGGATTATTGAGGTTTTTCTTCTTCGAAACTTTTGTGAACTTCCCAGTGCTTCTTACATTAATATTTTCCTTGCAATAGAAACTAGAATTTTGGGACCCTGGTACTCTACCATGACACACCGTATAAAATACTCTCTTCCTCTTCATGTTTCTTAGATGAATCAATACATTACTTGCTTGTGGAACGACTGTTTATATGCAAGTTATTTAACTCCATTCAACTTATCTACTTTGTGGACAAACAGCAAGTTACTTTCTTGTCTTGCCAAATATTATCCCTTTTTTTGGTGGTAATTTGCCCAAATATTGTTTCATTTTCCAATAATTAACATATTATACTTGTTCAGGTGCAATTGCAATGACCTTTTTTCGGCCTTTGATAATTTGGATCATAACTGTGGTCTGGACCACTAACTTGTTTCAACCTTGCCATCATAGTACGAATTGTGTGTATATTGGAAGCAAGAATGATTTGTCAAATTATTCCTACTCTGAATTCCATGCCTGTGTTTGACTGGCAAACTTTGCTTTTGTGAGAGGTCTACTTATATTTCGGGTTCAACATTCTGCATAGTCCTTATCAGAGAGATGTAGTTGCTGGGGCTATTTGGTTTCAGCCTAGCATATAATCCTTCTTTTTGCAGAATGTTCAGCATGTATTAGAGGACCTCAGTTTTAGGATTTATTATTTAGACTGATTTTTTTTAATATTCAGGTATCAGTACGACGTGAATGCTCCTGGTGCAGCTTCGCAGCTTCGTCTTGCATCTACTGGGGATTTGAACTTAAATATATCTGTGTGTAATGCCAACACAATATTTCAGGCTTATGCCAGCTGGAATAATCTGAGCAATGTCAAGGAATCCTACCAGGCAAATCTTCTTTCTTTAATAAATATTCTAGCCCGGTATCAATTTCTTCATCATGTAGCACACACATTCAAGGATATCATTACTTGACACTATAAATTTCACTCCGTCTACCTGCTGTTACTTGTACATATACATGAGATATTACCACTTTTTTATTTCATGCTACAGAATATCTGGGACACATTACTTGAGTAATTTAAGAAATTAGTCAAACCAAATATCCAATCAAATGTACTTCATAAGATAGTGTATGAGATATCTAGCATATCCTCCTCCTTCTGTTAGTGACAGACATATCCCCGTTTTTCGAATTTTATTTGGCAGGATGCAGTCGCACCAATTGGAGGAAGCAGGTCCATCATTGATGTTCATCACAGAAGAAATTATTTCATTATCCCACAGAATAAACTTGGTCAGGACATTTTCATAAGAGCTACGGAAATCAGGGGCCTACCTAGCATAACTAAAATGCCGTCTGGAGATAGCAAACCAATTAAAGTACCTGTTGCAAAGAATATGTTGGATTCACACTTGAACGGAAGTCTTTTTGAAAAAGGCAAATCCATGTTGACAATAATAATAGCAGAGGCAGAGGTATGTTTCTGTGATAATGCTAATAGAAAAGCTAAGTGTAAAATACATCAGCACCAAATGACTCAGAGAGTTGTGTTTAATAGAGGACGTGGAAATTAAGAAAATTACTAGCTGTTTCATAATTGATGTTTGTGGAGTTGCATATTGCTTCTTCTTTCAAGGCATGAGACTGTCTATGTAAATTCTGCTCTATTTCATGTCTTTATCAAGAACTTTCTATAACAGAATAAAATTGTTGAAGACAAATAAATAAATCGTGTTTCCTCTTCAAAAGCTTTTGCGTGTAGCTAAGGTTTTTGCACAGTTCAATATTGTGTTACAACAAGCAGAGATCCTAGGTCGAATTTCACTGTTACCCTTCATAAAAAAAATAGTTCTATGGACTTGGACTAAGGAAAAAGTTCTGAACCATACACATGAGGACGTGTATTGAACAATTCAACAAAACCGAGATACTTGTGCATGTTGTGCTCTGGAGAGAGAGAGAGAGAGAGAGAGAGAGAGAGAGAGAAGAAAATCATCTTCTTGACTGGTAGTCCTGCGAAGTAGTTGGGGTCTAAGTGATATGCTACCTAGAAACATTGACCGGGGAAGTGGTTGTTGAGATTCTATCCTCTATAACATCTAGCGATTAGAAGTATGTCTTCAGTATGGAGTGCGAACATAGCCTATGGTTGTGTCATTGGTTCTTTGAAAACCAATCTAACCGACCAAACCGATATTGTTTTTTAAATAAACCGTAGGTTCCATTTTAAATCTATAACCATACTGAATAATTAGGGTATGTTTTAATTTTTTTTTAAAAAAAAGAATAAATTACCGAACCGAACTGGTTAATAAATAAAGAAAAGTGTCCTGTATCTGACCGAGTGTTGTTAAGGCGTGAGCACCTTCACCCATAGGTTCTAGATTTAAGGTCACTTCGGCATACATAGAGCTTAATTATAGTTTTTCCATTCTTTTATCCAAATAACTATTCTTCAATGCATTACATTTCTATTTTTTATTTTCTGCATTGGCTCTTATCGTCGCTAAAGCCCAAGCTTTAATTACGCTTTTTGCTTAAAGCTCCGACAGAGTTTGGCGCTTTTAGCTTTTGAATACTCTGCCCTGGGCATTTAAACTTTAAGTTGGAATCAGCTAATTCTTAACAAGTTGGCTCATCTATAACATGTTTATTCATTTTTGTCTGAAATCTTGGGAATCTTGTTGTATGAGTTGTTGTGTTTTAGCTTACACTTACGGCTTTGAAATGCAGTTCCAACAGGTTGAAGGCTTGTCTTCTCATGAGTATGCAGTAGAAGTCCGTCTTGCTCCAGATGAGAGTCACCCTTGCCAATCTCTGTCCACTCAACAAAGTGCACGTACTCGTGGCAATAACTCATATGGTTCTATATCTTCTGATGTAATCTCAGTGAAATGGAATGAAGTATTTTTCTTCAAAGTTGATTCACCGGTCTGTACTCTCTGCCTCCACAAAAGTCTTGTAGGAATTGTACATCATGAAATCATATTACTATGATATTACATCTGCCCTATACATAAACAATTACCACATATCACCTCTGTTTGCTCATAGAATGCTTAGTGCCATAGAGGTCGCGTTTAGTTTAAAATTGAATCAATTGATCCTTTAATAAATAATCATCTAAAAGTTCAGATTCAATGAATTGTTGGCCGTAATGGGTAACTCAATTTCAGCTCGCAAGATTCTTATGTTAAGTTGTTTAGTCATTCTTTCTATAGCTTGAATTTGGAAATGGCTGAAAGAAGCAAATACAAATGAGAGAATCATTACAATGTGAACAGTGAGGCAGAAATGGAAGAGATTTTGAAGGTGTTGAAAACAGATTATTTTATACTCCATAATGCTCTTTTTATGTTTTGAGGGGGGTGGGGGGGTAAGGGGGGGGGGTAATATATCTAGCACCTCATGATGTTCCAAGTTTTATAGACAATTACATGAACTTCTCGAATTGAACTCCATTGTATGGTGCCGATTTTGTATGCCTCTTGCTTATTCCATTTTTGATACAGAAATAAAAGTCTTTTAAGGGTTTATTAATGAAAATTGTTTTCAATTGTATACAAACAAAAAACAATCTGCTCATATTATGCTTACCAACTGCAATCTTATATTCTGTGTTTCCTGCAAACACAACATTTTTATGTCTGCTTCTGGAGTCGCTGGAACATACATTATTAAGTATACAACTGGTGATCACATAGCACTTGTCAGATATAATAAAAACACTGAACGGCTCTCTGAGTCAAGGTTCTTCAATGTGCTTTATCATGAGGATCTTCAATCACCAAAACAAGGAGAAAATCCATTTCACTTGCCTAGCACATTGTGCCCCCTCTCGATGTGTGCTTGGTACCATTTAGGATCATATAGAGGTCACAAAAGAGAGAGAAAGCATATCAAAGATACATCTTCCTTCCATTGCACCCTGTAGTTGAGAGCCAAACTGGTACCCTAAGGCCATGTCATTATATTAGATCTCAAAAGAAATATAGTAAAGGACATTAAATGAAGGTAGCATCTGAATTATGAAGGATTAAGTAAATAGATAATTTTGTTTTTCAAATATAGATAAGTAGGGGCACCCAGCTCCCTTTCCCTTTCACCCTCCCCCCTCTCCAAGCCATCCTTCCCTCCAATAATTCGGAATATAAGTGTAGCATTTTCCACCTACGTGCATGAAGTGTAGTTGTCGATGGATATTGCCATATATTTTTTACTAGTTAAATTCTGCCATCTATGTCTAACACATATAAGACACAAGTCTTTTAAGGTTATGATGTCGTAACATTTGGATCTATTGTCTATGGTATATTCTCCTCTCTAGAATTTCTGTATATACTACTTATGTTTTTGGTTTCTAGATTGTTTGGAGTTTTTGTTATCTTGCAATTTATTTAAAGTTTGGCTTTTTTCTCATTGTTTTCTGAAAATTTTCGATCATGTGCTTCCATTTCCAAACAGGATTTTTTCATTCTGGAGCTTGTCGTGATGGATATGGGAAGAGGTATTCTTAGCTACCGAAAATCTTCTCTTTGTTGGTCACACTTAAGAACTGTCGGACTTCTTTAGATTTGGTTAATCAGTAAAACAGTTGTATAATGAGTGGAATGATTGTGAAAAAATTATTATGATAGGGTCAAGAGCAGTAATTGGGAAGTCTAGTTACATTCTTGAATCTGCTTATCAGAAAGAATCAGAATCTGGTTAATTGCAGCCAGCTTATGTTTAGATAAAAGTTAAACTTAAGACGTGTAGCTGTGCATGTTTGGGTAAAGGCCTCATACAGATTCATAAAATAGAACATTTGGAAGCATGAAATGAGTTTAAAACCATACAGAAATTTGTGGGGCGTATATCCCATGATATTTTCTTGAATTGCAAGTAAAAGCGTGAGTTTTTGTAGTAGAAACCTGATTTTTAACTGACCCTACTACATTCATTAGTTTCTCTTCATTGGCTTCTGAGGTGGCCCTTGCTATTGCAATATTCCCCTAATTGGATTTATTCGTCCACAAGCTTAAGCTTAGGGATCTTTTATCGAATCATAAAGATAGGTCTTCTCATTAACTACAAACTTTTTTTGTACGGAAAATGAGAGAATGTGTTTTTAGAATTAATGCTTAAAGCCTGATCAGAATTTCTACCGGTCCTGTTGTATTGGTATCCATAGCTTAACAGGCACCTGAGTTGGCCACTTGATACGGATTAGTTCAATATGTGGTGCTATATTTTTAATTTGAACTATTCTTTGCAGGTGATATTGTTGGTTATTCATCAGCTCCTCTAAACCATATATCTAGACCCCAGGAGAATCCAGTGTCTTACAATAGTTCACTTGAACTCAATTGGCTAGCATTGTCCTCTTCGCGGTCTATGGTGATTTTCTCGTGTTGCTTCTTCTTTGTATATTACTCTTGAAAAGAAAATGTGGAAAATATTACTGTTTCCCTTTTAGCTTCTTTTTTTATGGTGTCTTGCTTATCTCACCATGAAATGCAGATGATGACTAGTGAAGGAAAAGAAATGAATTCATCAGGAAGAATAAAATTGGCTGTTTACTTGTCTCCTCAACTTGAAGTTGAAAAGAGTGGGAAGTCCTTTAACACTCGGACAAAATCTGGGTTTATCCAGATTAGTCCTACCAGGGAGGGACCTTGGACTGCTGTGAGGCTGAATTATGCTGCACCTGCTGCTTGTTGGCGACTGGGAAATACTGTTGTTGCCAGTGAAGTGAGCATAGCTGATGGAAATCGATATGTCAATATTAGATCTCTAGTTTCAGTTCGTAACTACACTGAATTTACGCTGGATTTACAGCTCATGCTCAGTGCTTTAAATGAGAAAAAAAGACCAGATGATGATGAGAGAAAAAAGGTTTATGGTGATGAAATTGTGACAGATGAGTTCTTTGAGACCCAAAAATATAATCGTGATATTGGGTGGTTTGACGTTAATGAGGTATGCCTCCAGATTTTATTTTCTTTTGTGCCTGAATGTAGCAATTGGTTTCTCTTATTTCTGGTCTTAAGCCATCAACTTCTGTCATTTGGGCAGGGGAGAAATGAAGTTGAGGTTCCATCAGGCTGGGAATGGGTTGATGAATGGCATGTAGATAAGAATTCTGTGAACACTGCTGATGGATGGGTTTATGCTCCAGATTTCAATAGTTTGAAATGGCCAGAGTCGTCCAATCCACTAAAATCTGTAAACTATGCAAGACAGAGGAGGTGGCTTAGGAATAGGCAAGGCAAGCCGAGAGATCCCCAGGCTCATATTTATGTTGGGCCTGTAAGGCCTGGTGAAGTTGTTCCCTTGCCTTTATCTGTCCTGACCCATTCTGGACTTTATGCACTGCAAGTGAGGCCTTCAAACCTGGAAAAAACTGAAGAATATTCGTGGAGTTCTGTAATGGACATGTCTGGAAACACTCAGGATCTTGGGATGCCAGCAGAAAACTCTGGAATATCTGTATCCATTCTCAGTGAGTCTGAGAAACTCCTATACTGCCCTGTAGTTAGTGGAACCTCATCCAATAGTAACCGGGGCATGTGGTTCTGCTTGAGCATACAAGCAACAGAGATTGCAAAGGACATGCACTCTGATCCTATTCAAGATTGGACCCTCGTGATCAGGCCACCACTTGCGATTACCAATTATCTTCCTCTTACTGCTGAATATTCTGTTCTTGAGATGCAAGTCGATGGTCATTTTCTCACTTGCGATAGAGGGGTATTCTGTCCTGGTGAATCTGTCAAGTTTTATAATGCCAACATAAGGAATCCTCTGTACTTTTCGTTGCTTCCGCAAAGAGGATGGTTGCCATTACATGTTAGTTGTTATGATTACTTTGTATTCTGTCAATTCAGTTGATTCTGGTGTCTCTTGGAATGCATTAAAATGATACTAACTTCTTAACATTATTTACAGGAGGCTATACTCATATCCCATCCTAAGAAGGCACCTTCAAAGACAATAAATCTAAGAAGCTCAATTTCTGGAAGGTCTTAAAGAAAATAAGAGCTGATTAAGTTCTTTCCTTTAATATTGTGAAATAGGTGAATTTAATTTTCATGCTTAATGCCTTAAGCTACTGGCTCTTGCAGGATTGTTCAAGTAATTGCTGAACATGTGCATACCCATGAAAGGCCTCTGCAAGCAAAGATCACCAAGGTCTATGCTCCTTTCTGGCTTTCAGTTGGACGATGTCCACCTATTACTTTCAGGCTTATCGATTTGAGTGGGCGGACAACAAAGAAGATTGCTTTCCCTTTGCTATCTAAAAGGAATAATGAACTTGTCCTGGAGGAGATCTCTGAGGAGGAAATATATGAAGGAAATACAATTGCGCCTGTTTTAAACTTCAAGTTATTAGGCCTTTCAGCATCAATTAACATGTCTAGTGAGGAGAGTTTTGGTCCTGTTAAAGATCTTTCTCCGTTGGGTGACATGGTAAAGAATCTTAATCTTGTGTGGTATACTATGTTTTATCCAAATTTTTAACTTATCCATCCGTCCTCGATATTAGGATGGCTCGCTGGATTTCTGCGCCTACAGCGCTGATGGAAATTGCATGCGGCTTTTTGTATCATCAAAACCTTGCCCTTATCAAACTGTTCCAACAAAGGTTCTGTTTCAACAACAGCAGCAGCTTCGCTCTCAAACTTCTATAAAATCAAATTCAAACATTTTTATTGATTATTTACCTGCTCTTTTGTCAGGTTATTACTGTTCGACCATTTGTTACATTTACCAATAGACTTGGTCAAGACATATTTTTGAAATTGAGCAGCGAAGATGAGCCAAAGGTTTTGCGTGCATCTGATGCCAGAGTCTCATTTATATATCGCGACACGGGTGGACCTGATGAACTCCAGGTGAGTAGATTCTCTATAACGTGTTATCTGAACTGCTAATTAAATTAAAGAATGCTTTTTTCCCTGGAAAATCCATCCCTAATATGGTGTGTCTTACACATCGTCCACTGTTCTTTCTTTCTTACCGTCTTCTGAAAACATGAATGATATGAACCGTCTTCTGAAAACATGAATGATATGGACATTTAGTGTATTTATGGTGCTATATAAGTATTATATGCATTACTGATGTCTTGATTAAAGTAATTTTGTTCCATTATAGATGCTACCATCCACTTTTAGACTATTTGTTTAAACAAGGTACTATTTGGATTACCTGCGTGACCATAGTTTATGAACCATGGCATAGAATTGTGGCCTTAGGCTGTGCTAGATTGAAAGAGTGGATATGTAGTAAATTTCCTGGTGAAGTTTCTTGCGTGTTCATTCTGGAAGGGAAATGTCAATAATGCCGCATAATTCCTCTTTTTTCTGCCTTCTTGATTGTTAGCCATTGCAGTTTTTGAGAGTTGACTGCATTATTTTAGCTGATAGCTTGCAAGTCACTTACAATATCATGTCAATTTTGAAGGTCCGACTGGATGATACAAATTGGTCATTTCCTATTCAAATTGTTAAGGAGGACACAGTTCTTCTTGTCTTGAGGAGAAACGATGGCACGCGAAGATTTTTGAAGATGGAAATTCGTGGCTTTGAGGAGGGGTCACGTTTCATAGTTGTTTTCCGCCTTGGATCAACAAGGGGTCCAATTAGGTACCTAATTAACCTTGCTTTAGTTACGGTCGCAGGCTCTGCTACTTCAAGCTTCTGATTAACTCCAATTCTATCTGGTTAATCTGCTATATATGCTTGATAGGATTGAGAACAGGACGAGGAGGATGGTCATTAGACTTCGTCAATCTGGATTTGGCAATGATGCATGGATCCAGCTACTGCCTCTTTCAACCACAAACTTTTCATGGGAGAATCCCTATGGCCAAAAACTTATTGATGCTGAGATTTATAGTGGCGATAGCTCTATGGTCTGGAAATTTGATTTGGAGAAGTCAGGGTTCTGTTCTGAATGTGATGGATCAGGCTTGCTTTTCCATGTTATAGATATGGCTGATGTCAGGGTTGCTAGGTTTATTGACGAGGGAGCAGCATTATTAATTTCAAAAGAAGGGAACATGTCTCTTGCAGAAGTTGGAAATCTTGGCAGTTCTCACATACAGAACCAGATGCAGGAGAATGGATCTCCTCTAGAAATTACAGTTGAGTTGGGTGCTATTGGGGTTTCTTTTGTGGACCATAGACCCAGAGAGCTATCCTATTTGTATCTGGACAGAGTCTTCATATCCTATTCTACGGGATATGATGGTGGAACCACAAGCAGGTTTAAGCTTATATTGGGGTTCTTGCAGCTTGACAATCAACTGCCTCTCACATTGATGCCTGTACTGCTGGCACCTGAACAAAACATTGATGTACATCATCCAGTCTTCAAGATGACCTTTACAGTGCGCAATGAGAACATTGATGGTGTCCAGGTATACCCTTATGTTTATGTAAGGGTAACAGATAAATGCTGGAGGCTTAACATTCATGAGCCAATAATTTGGGCTTTTGTAGATTTCTACAACAATCTTCAACTAGATCGCCTACCAGACAGTTCTAGTGTCAGCCAGGTTGATCCTGAAATACGTGTAGACTTGATTGATATATCTGAACTAAGGCTGAAGGTTTCATTGGAGAGTGCACCTGCTCAGCGACCAGATGGGGTTCTAGGCGTTTGGGGCCCAGTGCTGTCGGCTGTTGGAAATGCCTTTAAAATACAGATCCATTTAAGGAAAGTGATCCGCAGAGACAGATTTATGAGAAAAAGCTCTGTCATTTCTGCAGTAGGAAATCGTATTTGGAGAGATTTAATTCATAACCCTCTGCACTTAATATTTTCAGTGGATGTATTGGGTATGACAAGTTCAACTTTAGCCTCTCTCAGCAAAGGCTTTGCTCAACTATCAACAGATGGACAGTTTTTGCAGCTGCGTTCAAAGCAGGTATGGTCAAGAAGAATAACCGGAGTTGGTGAAGGGATCAGGCAAGGGACTGAAGCCCTAGCACAAGGTGTTGCATTTGGAGTTTCTGGGGTAGTGACAAGGCCTGTGGAGAGTGCTAGACAAGATGGCCTTCTTGGCTTTGCCCATGGGCTTGGACGAGCTGTTGTGGGATTCGTTGCTCAACCAGTGAGTGGAGCATTGGACTTCTTTTCATTGACTGTCGATGGGATTGGTGCAAGTTGTTCTCGTTGCATAGAAATTCTTAGTAACAAGACCACCTTCCATAGGATAAGAAATCCCCGTGCTATTCATGCAGACAATATACTTAGAGATTACAGCGAGCGAGAAGCACTAGGTCAAGTGATACTACACCTTGCTGAAGAAAGCCGACATTTCGGTTGCACTGAACTTTTTAAAGAGCCTTCTAAATTTGCCTTGTCTGATTATTATGAAAATCACTTTATGGTTCCCTATCAGCGGATTGTTTTAGTGACTAATAAACGTGTAATGCTCCTCCAGTGTGTGTCTGCTGATAAGATGGACAAGAAGCCCTGTAAAATCATGTGGGATGTACCTTGGGAAGAACTCATGGCACTTGAATTAGCAAAAGCTGGCTACCCTAGACCTTCTCACTTGATCATCCATATCAAAAAATTCCGAAGGTCTCAGAAGTTTGTCCGTGTAATAAAGTGCAACACTGAAGAAGAAACTGAGGTGCCTCAAGCTGTAAGAATCTGTTCGGTTGTGCGTAAAATATGGAAAGCACACCAAACTGACGTGGCATGTCTGCAGCTGAAGGTTCCTTCAAGCCAGAGGCATGTATCCTTTGCTTCAAATGATAATGATGGAAGAGATTCGTTTAGCCAGAAAAAGGCCATAATTGAATCAAGGGAGCTGGCTTCCTGGGGTGCTGTCTCTGATAGAAGAAAATTTGTTCAACATGCTATCACATTTTCCAAGGTATGGAGCAGTGAACGAGAGTTGAAAGGTCGTTGTACATTGTGCCGGAAGAATGTTTCAGAAGATGGTGGAATCTGTAGTATTTGGCGCCCTTCTTGTTTACCCGATGGGTACATCTCAATTGGGGATATTACTCGTGTTGGTTGTCATCCTCCTAATGTTTCAGCTGTATACCGTTATTCTGACAAGTTGTTCGCCCTCCCAGTCGGTTATGACCTGGTGTGGAGGAACTGCTCAGATGACTACACCAATCCCGTATCAATTTGGCATCCTCGTGCTCCTGAGGGCTTTGTATCTCCGGGATGTGTTGCTGTACCTGATTTTGCTGAGCCGGAACCAAATGCTGCATACTGTGTCGCAGAAACATTGGCCGAGGAGACAGTATTTGAAGAACAAAAGATCTGGACAGCGCCAGATTCATATCCCTGGGCATGTCATATCTACCAGGTGCGCAGTGATGCACTTCATTTTGTTGCTCTCAGGCAGCCCAGAGAAGAATCGGATTGGAAGCCAATGAGAGTTATCGATGACCCACAGCTTCACATTGAGCTCTAGGAAGTTCGATTATATTCCAGGTACTAACCCAATAAACAAAGCAGCTTTCTTGATTTTGCTTTCCCTTTTGGAGAAACGCTGGTTTGTGGCACTGCTTCCATCATAATTGTATCCATCTTAATTGAAAAGTTGTCTTGAGTAGTTTGTAGAGTCAGAACTGTGTATTCATGTACATAATTGTACCCTTGGGATCACAATGATATATTACGGATCTTCCTAAGAGGCTGCTTTCCACAATTTTGGAAATGATCATTTCGAGCATTCAAAAGCTCCTTAGAAGCTTATGGTTATCTATGTTGTGGTCCTCATTTTTCATTGTTTCGTATGTTTATTGAAATTTATAATGGCTAAAAGGAATCTATATTATGTAAGGTATTTGTTTTGCCGTATGTGTACCTCGTTTATACATGCGTTAGCATTACTAAATGTTGGAATTTCTTTATTTTATGAATAGATAGAGCCGTAATACATTCTGAAATATTGGAAAAGGCAAGAGTATTTTTGCCGGAAGTTTGCCTCAGGACTTATGTTAACGTTTTGGAATGGAGATATTCAGCTTTCGTAACAATTAGACTGAAAGCATAAGAGAGATCTTACGCTAAAAAAAGGCAGCAAATCTCTGAGCTACAGATCTTTCAAGTCTACTTCCGATTTATCGAATAGGCTTCAGACAAGTAAAGGTACTCAATAACCCAAAAAGAAGTCTCTGCATTTTAATAATCTTTATTCTTAATACCATGAAAGAATTACACAAATGTCAATAGCTAAACACAGTGGAGGGTCTCTGATCATTTGACACCTTTGTCGAGAATATTTTCAAATACATCCATAACGATGTCGAGAATATTGGCGTTGAAAAGATATGTACTTCTGAAGCCTCTATTTTTAGATAAAATAATGCATGCATTAGCTTTGTGTAGTATTAATAATACTTTATTGGAATTTTTACTTCATATAGTAAAGGTTAACACCTTATTTATTTTAAATAAATACCATTTAAAAAAATTATATTCTATAGATACATTTTAAGGTTTATAGCAAAATATTTAATTTTGGTTACCTCCTAGCCTTAAGCCACTAAATACGCTATTCAGTTACATTATTTTCTTTCTCTCTCTACTTTGATACATCTCATTCTCTTCTCCCATTCTCTGAAAACACGATGCTCAATCTCAAAATTCCTCTCACCCACACTATTTTCTTTGCATTCCGATCAATTCTTGCACCGAATATTTGAATTGCGATTTCTCTCATCAATTCTCGCCACGGGTTTCGTTCACATATTGCCCGATGCATTCGAGAGCTTGTCTAGCCCTTGCCTTCCTGAAAAACCGTGGGGTGATTTCCCTTTTGCAGGGTTTATAGCAATGGTTGCGGCAATTGGGACAATGATGGTGGATTTGGTAGCTATGAGTTATTTTAGGAGATCAAGAAACGAGATTTCTCTGTTAAGGTCACTAAAAGCAAAGCAAATCCCTAACCAAATCACTAAAAGCAGGTAATGAAAATAAGAAGGCACGTGTTGTACCTTCAAATCTCAAAGGTGTTGCGTGTTGTATCTTCAAACGTTGCTACGGCGGATTCGCCGGAAATTAGAGTTTGTTCTTGAACAAAGACGACGGAGT
Organism: Nicotiana sylvestris; assembly: GCF_000393655.2. Lineage (NCBI taxonomy): Eukaryota > Viridiplantae > Streptophyta > Magnoliopsida > Solanales > Solanaceae > Nicotiana > Nicotiana sylvestris. Next base: position 196,831,735 of record NC_091064.1, read on the forward strand.
TTGGGGCTGAGCAACTTATTTTCTGTTAATATATTTCAATGTATTTTCATGTATTTCATTATATTCATTGTCTTTTTTTCATTGTAATTCAATGTATTTCATTGTATTCACTGCCTTTTTTTCATTGTATTTCAATGTATCCCGCTGTATTCTATGTATTTCATCGTATTCAATGTCTCGCTATATGCCATGAATGTATTCATGTATTTTTTTAATTAATATAATTTATGTATTCAGATGTATTATATAATTTCTCTGAAGATTGCTATGTTTTAGGGTATTTTTCGGTTGAGGATCTTTTTTATAGCTGAAAATACAAGATTTGTATGTTGTAATTGAGTTTGTTGAGTTATATTAGGAGTTTATTATGTTAATTGATTCACTTTTCGTTTTAAAAACAGTGTAATCCCCTATTTCACGCCGTGAATACAGTCGAATACAATAAGAATACAATAATCTGTCCAGCTATAATCCCATGTTTCACTCCATGAATATAGTCGAATACACTAGAATACAACAACTGATTAGCTGGACTTCAATGATTAACGCATATTCTTGCTACTGTATTTATGAATACAATAGCTTAAATACATCAAATACATCTTATAACCACAGAAAAGATATTTATAATCCGTAATATAGCAAATGGTATCTATAGATGACTAATTACTACTAAAAGATAGTGCTTTATAAAAATTTCTCTACTTTATTTGGTACGCTTTTTGAACATATGCATTAGTTATACATCCTATTTGGTATTATCTTAGTATTAGTTATACATCCTATTTGGTATTTTGTTAGCAAGTCATGAGGGTTTAAATGACATAGTTTGAGCATAACATAAGGTGTTCAATAGGAACATGCTGGAGATAAGGTGCCAAAATGAAATTTCGGGCCAAGTTCCAGGGTCTGTGTATGTATTAGGCCTACTAACAATATAATGGGTTGTAATGCATGCATTAATTTAGTTTAAGAAAAAATTGACCTTCAAAATTTATGCTTGATTAAATATGCTATTATATTAACGCAAATTTGATGTAAAGTTTGAACTGAAATTACTCCCGCTATTTATATCTACACTCCGTCAATTTCATTGTAAATTTATAAATTTGTATTCTACTACTACGTACTGAAATGCATTTGTAATCAATTCATTTTCCTTTTGTTTTTTTAATTCAAACTTCATTTGCCTAATAATTCAAGAAAGTGAGATATAAGATTATATCCCTAGTAGATAAATAAATACTTAGTATAGTTTCTTTTTTATAAATAAATATTCAATTCTATATACTACAATATAGGTAGATAAATCAAGTAAATATTTTTAAATCTTTTTCACGGTGCCGGCCCAAGGGGGAGGCAGCTAAAGCAATTGCTTTAGCACCCCCCCTCCCCCCACCCTAATTGAAAGCCTCAATTTTTCATTATTAGTTAATTTTATATTATTAAAAAAAAATTATTAAAAAAGACACTAGATTTATGCATTTTCTTTTTGGATATAGTAGTTAGAGGTTATTTAGTTAAATACTTGAATTTCATGATAAACATACAATATGGCAAAATAGCAGTTTGATGATGACATTGATAATAAAAAAAAAAAGACAAAACAAATCTTTTGTAATATCTTTTAAAGTAAATTATTTCTTATAAAAAGTAGATCAAGTCTTTCTTTTTTTAATTCAAATAAACTTGAACTCTTTCAAATGTATAAAATTATTTTAAAAATATACTTTAGTAGTACAAAATTATGATCATTAGATGCTTGGAACTTATAAAAATATTTTTTTTTACTGCATATATTTTTTATAAAAAAAATTGAAACCAATGTGAGTAAAGTTACTAGATATCTTCGATGGTGGAAGCTAGCAGGTAACCGAGTGAAGGGCCAAAATACGTACAAGACGGTCCATAAAACTATTAATAACAAGAAAGAAAAGAAATCATAAATATATAAAATTTTATTAAATAAATTTTGGGCCTCTTCTTAATGTTCAGCTTTAAGCAACCAATTTCGTTGAGCCGCCCCTGCTTTTTCATATAAAGACATTTTCCAACATATGTTTCTTTTTTAAAAACAATGATGGACTAGTTATGATGGTATTTTTGTAAACAAATAATTCTTTTAGAAATTGTGCAATACTGTAATATATTAAACCAAATTATGGATAAAAAATATGTCAGCATAACTATTGCCCGCATAATTAATGTGATCATAACTAATACCAACATTACTAACACATCCTAGTTTGGCAAAGTTAGCATCACTTATTTGCATACCCTAATCTAGATATTCAATCTCGGTAATTATTATATTTTAAAATTTTACCTTCACTTAGTTTTATGACTTTGAGTGTCCCAACGGAGAGCCTGAGAGTCAATAAAGTTATAATTCGGATTACAATGTAATGAGTTGAAATTTATTGTAGGGAAATTACTAGCTATGTCCATTTATAGGTAGTCATTACAAAAATTGGCCAATTGATAAAATATTACTAAATTAGCCAATTAGCTATCTATATCAAAAAAATATCATTTTTCTGCGTTGTTTTGAGTGGGTGTTATTAGAATAGATTGGGCACAACTTAAGGATCTTGAATCTCAGCTTTGGAATGATTTGGTGAAGTTTTGAGGTGGTTTGAATTAAAAATTCGGTAAAAATTGAATATGAAAAAAAATGATGTGTATCACTCTGTGTATTATTTGTGTATCACATATGTATCATATTTATATCTATTGTGTATCACATGTATATCCATGTATACCTGTGTGTGAGATACATGTTTGATACATGTGTCGCAACAGACTTTTTTGAACTCGATTTAATTAAGAAATTTGATACAAAATCAGTCCAAACCACCTCCAATCTTCCTCAAATTTTGTATATTGGCTTATCTATATATTTTCAATGAATTTCAACTATACCCATTGGAAAAGTTCCTTTTTTTGTTTAGATTTTTGGAATATTGTATATATTTTTTGTATTTCATCACCTTATTTACTACCTCATCTATAAAATTTCTTTTCCGTCTTGTATCTAGTGTTGTTAATCATGCTTAAAAATATGGAAGGTGATTTTTGCATGTGATTCTTTGAGAGAAAGAACTCTATTATTTGGTTTTTCAATTTTTGTTGGTTAGTTTTGGTAAGTCTATGATTAATGGCTAGAGGTTGGTAAGCTGAAATTTATTTGGGACATTTGTGTAAGCTTTCCTTTATTGTATAAGTTTATTGGGTACTCTCTGTTTTTTGGTTAATATGAAAATAAAAATGGCTATAGTTCTTCCTATCAGTATTTTGTGATTGCATTCAAACGTCTTAAGTTTAGGCAAGAGAATTCTGAACATGCCCTAATTTTCTTTAAGTGTCCACATCACTGGATTGTAAAACAATATCATTTCTCAAGTAACATGTTTGAGTTTGCAAATTAGTCAATTTTTTGTCTTTAATGAACTTTGTCACGCGTTTTCTTTTTCCAAACCTTCCTGTTAAAGGTGGAATCAATAGGAAAACAGATTGAAATGTCGACCAGATAATTCTTTCTTTTTTTGGCACAGTGATATGTTCCACAATATATTGTACAATTTTGTCAAAATTTTATTATAACTTTCTTAACCTTAATAAATTGAGAAAAAAAATCATAAATAGCCAGATGTAGAACTGGTAATTGAAAAATAGTCACCGATTCAAAAGTAATGGAAATTTAGCTATTTTTTCATGTAAAAATAAAATTTGAACAAAAACACTCTTAAAGATCCGGAAATATTCCAGCATAATATGCTGGGGTTTGAATTTTTTACATATGAGTTTCTAGCATAATGTGTTGGAGTTCCAACATAAAATATGCGTGAAGTTTATATGCAGGAGCTCCATAATCCCGCATATTATGCTGGAACTTTACGTGTGCTGGAGTTCCAACATAATATGTTGGAAGTTTACACGCATGATCTCCATAATCCTGCATATTATGCTGGAACTTTATGTGTTTCAGCAAAACATTGACTATTTTTCAATAACTTTACAAATGTTGGCTATTTTTCGATTGCTAGTCTGAAAAGTGGCTAGCCCGTAGTATCGCATATTCGCTTTACAACTTTGCAAGAATCTTCCCCTATTGATGATTTTTTATATGATTTTTTACATTCAAACACTGCAATTGCATAATGAACACAACTCTCCTTTGGAAAGATCCAAACTTCAAGCTTCCTACTAATTTGAGAAAATCATATGTCACCACAAATTGACGCTTGTATGAAATTTGGATACATCGAAATGGGTTGAGTTAACCCGGACATTTTTGAGACGCCGCTAATAACCAACGAGTGGCAGCTTTTTCTTGTGTAGACGCAATCGGGTATAGTATAACTTGACGATTAGAATATATATGGATAGAATTTATGACAGGACAACATATCACGACCTATTTTTTTCCAAAATTTGTACTAAACAATGTATTATAACCCATCCGCTAAACTCGCTAAACTCAAACTCATTTTTTTTATTTGTTAACTATTTTCTTAATTAAATAATTATCCATTCATATAAATACCTTTTTTTTCTCACAGAGAGAGTGAATGAACACGAACCAGACCAACATTTATGTATTTTAACAAAGTTATCTTATGAGTCAATTTGAGCAATTTAGATAGTCCAAATTATCTCTTAACTTCTAAATGATTTAATTTATTTTGTGCCAAACTACTATCAATGAATTTGTTTTTACGCGTAAGTTTAATTCACATTGTCACTTTCCTTTTCCGCTTCCATGATCTCTCTATGTAATATATATAATAAGCTAAAATAAATATTGAGATATTGCTAAATATATTTCTTATATTATCAACCAAATCAAACATGACAAATGGCTGGCTTTTATTTGTGTATTGAGATATTCTTGACTTTCTTAAGTTTGAAGTCAAACAACTTTCTCCATTAAGTCATTTAAGTCCCTACTGTCGGCAAAACATTGTCAAAAAAACCTCAAACTTCAAAATATTCACATAAATGCCATTACCCGCCTATCCCAACTTCATTCAACTGCTATTATTAAACACAATCCGATCACACTACCAATTTCTCTCAAGACAATCTCCCAAAAACAGGAGGAAAAGAATAGTTGTTGATTTGATCATCAATGGAAGGATTAGTAAAGGGGTTGTTGAATGTGGCTTTGGGCAATGATGAAAATGATGATAGGAACAATCAATCTGGTGATCGTGATGAACGGTCAAGATCTACTTGGGCGCAGGTTAGCACTCGTCACTGCCACTTTAAAAAACTTCCCTTTTTTAATCTGTGCTAATGGAGTATGCTAATATGTGCAGGTGGTGTCAGGGGATCAAGAAGATGAAGGGATTAGCAGCGATCGTAAACATGGATATAATAGAGAGGTTTTTAATTTGGTTTTTCTTGATCTGTCTGACTTTAAATTAATTAAATAAGTTATTGTTAACTTTTGAATTAAAGTTTTGATTTTTTTTAATTATTAATTTTGAATTTTTGGCAGGAGGGGAGATATGGGAGAAATGAGGAGTGGAAATCAAGTGAATCAAGGCCTCACATGATGCCCCAAAAGGTGCATACAAGTATTCTTTTTTGGTTGATTTTGTTATTTTTAACAGTGTATTTGTGATTCTGTAGTGTAAAATTCATGAATATGAGACACCCAAGTCTTGAATTTTGTGCTTATTTAAAAAAAAAATCCTGCTTTTAGAGTAGTTTTTGTGGTTAAAATATAGTTCATTAATAAATTTTGAATCTTTACAGCATTGATGATTAACTTGGCATTGATCTGTCGATAGAGTCTGTTTCTGTTGTGTGATTGGATGTTCTTGCTTTATGAATTAACCCAAATGTAGTGGAACGAGAAGGACCAAATAGAGTGGATTAGATATAGAGGACTCGTATAGTTTTTTCCAACTAGTTTGAGATCGAGACACAGTTGTTGTTGTTGCTGTAGCATTAGTTAATACAAAGAACGTGTTTGGTGGAGTGGTCAGGGATTGTTTTCCTACTATTGTTTGTGCAAAGAAGGTGCAGGGCTGCTTGTACAGTTGATTTACGCGATTTGAGAGAACAAGAATGTAAACACCAATTGATAAGAAAAAACTGTTGGATTGGTACTGCATCAGCATGTGGTGCAAGTTTTTAACCAATTAACTTGGTTGGAGGGCCACAAAATTTGACCTTAATTATTTCATATTAATTTTTTTAAAAATAAAAGGACATGTCTTGTATAGGATCTCAAGTGGATTGAAGAGATAAGTATAATCATATCACAGGTGTGAAATACTTATGTAGTCAGTGTGAAGTAGCATGTTTTCTGTTTGAATGGTCACGGTTCTCAGCCATCTCAAAACATGCAGGCTTCACCTCAGGGGTACGAAAGAAATGACGATGAGAGGCAGGATACTTTCAATCAAAAGGTTGGCCTTGCTCAAGTATCATATCTATTTTGATCTTCCTCATGAAGGTATCCTCATGTTTTACTGGTATTCCTGCAGGAGGACGAGGGAAACAATGACGGCTGGGAGACGGTCCAGAAAAAGCCTACTAAACGGCATCAAAAGGTTATTATTTCACAACTTAGTGAACTAGTTTTACTGTCTAAAACACAGACAAGGAGTAGATGTCTTTCCACAATACAAGCTATGTTTTCTTGTTACTAAGTAAAAGATGTGTAGGAAAACTATATTACTCCATATACAACAACAGCAACAACAAAAAACTCAGTGAAATCCCACCAGTGGGGTCGGGGTAGTGTGTATGCAGACCTTACCCTGAGAAAAAAACTATATTGCTCCGTATATACACCCAAAAGAGCAAGGGGAAACTAAATATACTTCTCTCAGATGAAAAATAACAGATAGAGCAACTTGTCAATTCTTCAAGCTTTTCAGTTGTGCATTTAAAATTTACGCTTGTCATCATATGGAAATGGTTGAAATGCTGCAACAGGTTAAAATGGATTATTGGGACAATTACAAAAAGCCTGTTGATGAGCAAGAATATTCAAATGAGGTTGAATATGGAGTTGGCATGGAACCCTCCGAAGAAGAGCTTTCAGATTTATCGAGAGCATGCAACAAGCTTTGGGAACTTGATCTTAACCGCTTAGTTCCAGGAAAGGATTACCAGATTGATTGCGGTGAAGGAAAGAAGGTTTACCAAAAGGAAGATATGGCCGAAGGATGTTTATTTTCCTGGTTGAGTGACGATGTATTTAACAAGCCTACTTATTCTCGTTTCTGTTCCCTTTTAGATAATTATAATCCGCACCAGGGTTGTAAGGAGAATGTAACACCTCAAGAGAAGCAAGAACAAACAGCATTCATAGAAGAGATCAGTAGAACTGCGCCAATAAAATATCTGCACAAGTATCTATCATTGAAACGCGTAGTTTCTGGTGATTATGAAGAGTTTAAGAGAATGATGACTCATCTCTGGTTCGACCTTTATAGTCGAGGTGGTACATCTGCTAGCTCTTCAGCTTTTGAACATGTTTTTGTTGGAGAGATAAAGGAGCACGGGGAAAAATCAGTTTCTGGATTTCACAACTGGCTTCAGGTGCACTTCATTCTTTTCTTCTACTTGATGCATTTACATTTATACTCTAGTATATACAAGACTTTTAGATGCAAAGGGACAAATAGTTGGAATTGATTGATTATGCATTTCTCATTAACTCCAACTAATAGTAGTTGAAATTAGCAAGCAGCTTTATCTGTTTGCTGACTTATATTGGCAAGTTTTGGTTCTTGAGTAAGATTAGAATTAGTTTCTGGAAAACATTTTTAGCTTTCAGAGTGAAAGAGAGCTATTAAGATCCTCAAGAATATAGCTTTGTCATCTTGGAGTTAGACAAAATAGATTAAAACTGCTGAATAAAAGGGGCGCCTGGTGCACTAAGTTCCCGCTATGCGCGAGGTTCGAGAAAGGACCGGACCATAAGGGTCTACGCAGCCTTACCCTGCATTTCTGCAAGAGGTTGTTTCGATGGCTCAAACCCGTGACCTCCTGGTCACATGGCAGCAACTTTACCAGTTACGCCAAGGCTCCCCTTCACGCTGAATCTGAATACAAAATGCAGAATTGAAGAGCCATACCCAAATGAGTACCTTTTGCACTCTTCAGTAGCTGGATTTTATTTTGTATATATATGACATTACTCTTCCCCTACACTAAAAAATTAATTCTGACATTGCAAAAGAGAATGCGCATTTTCAAATTTATTCAGGACAACAACTCGCCTAATCACCGTTCAATAGAGTTCATAACTTCTACCAATTTTCCTTAGTATATGTGCTTTTCACCATAAACTGCATTGTGAGTGCAGAATTTCTGACTTATAGAAGGGAAATTAGCGAGCTTATATATTCTTCTTATACATTATGTTGTTTGCAGTTCTATTTAGAGGAAGCTAAGGGCAGTGTTGACTATCAAGGATACATCTTCCCCCGAAGGCGCGGAGAGATTGTAAGTCATACAACTATTAATTTGGGTCTTAGAGGCTGAAGTCTAGGGGTTCTAAATATAGTATATCTACTTTAGTTTTTCCTGTATCTATTTGTATTCATTCAGCATGTTAACTCTTTTGCCTTCTTTCTAATGCAGCCCGACTCAGAGACTCAGTTACTGACCATACAGTTTGAATGGAACGGCGTCCTAAAATCTGTGTCAAGTAGTTTGATTGGAGTTAGCCCTGAATTTGAAGTTGCTATCTACACTCTATGCTTCTTTGTTGGAGGGGAAGAGAACCATGTTGAGATTGGTCCATATCCTGTTAATATTAAATGCTATCGTTTGGGAGATAACATTGGATCTGCTTTTCCTGTGGCTGAGTGTTGAATGCCACACATTATTTCTGTGATTGCTTATGTGAAAAAGGACTATTCTCCTAGCTGCTGCAACCTCTACTGTAAGCAGCAAAATGATTGACTAAAACTATGGTATTACTGGACCATGTATGTTTGTGAAATATTACCTTTTATTTAGGAAATATTCTTGCCCGGTATGATCCGTGTGTATTTAATGCTTTCATATTCCAACTGCTGGTGAAATGAAAATGCTGAATATTTTTCTCTTAGTTGAAGCTAATATAAAGGTTGTTGCTGCTCGACAGTGACCACTTGGTTTGTTATATGCTTCTTCAAATTGAGCTAAAACTTGTTGGATCTCCCACAAGAGTGTTCTATCCAAAATCAACCCTTAACCAGGCACCTTCTTCACCCAAACTAGAGAGTTTTGAGGGAATAGTTATGCACATGTGGATAGCCTCAAATATGTAACAAGTATAAAATATTTCCTCAAGTTTAATTCTGCTCTTTTGTGGCATATTTCATAGGGAATGCTTCGAACAACCCCTTATAAATACCACTGAGTGTGGTTGAATAATTGAGATCCCCCCGCCCCCACCCTCCTTTTTTTTTTTTTTTTTTACTGTAGGACTCAAGTCCGAGCTCTGAATATGGAGAAACTCTTTGGGAATGCTTCCCTTTCACTGGGCCCTATGTGAAGCAGATTATTTAGTCGGATCAATGATACCAGATGCATAAAGGTACTGGGGTTTGGAAGGGGGGGGGTGGATGGGATTATAAATTTGTTAATTGAGGCAAACAACTCCTATGTCAGTACCATCTGTTGCTCAACAATCAAACTTGTAGGTTATCATCTTTAGCAAAGTGCAACCGGAATGCGGCAGTGCAGCTCAAGTTCAGAATCGAACTGTTTCCCATAGCAGCTTTTCGCGCAGATCATAAGGCAGAGAACTTGATATTATCTTCACCTGGTGCACTGTCATTTGCAGGAAAGGGAGTGGGGTTAGGGAAGGAAAGCAAAATGTGTTTTCCCACAATGTGTGAATTGTAAATTCTCTCCCATTTCTTCCCCAAAACATGAAGGATATAATACATATCAAAGGCAAATTGTTGAACTAAGTAAAAGAGTCAATATTAAGGGAAGAAGACAATCACTAGACTGGATTTTCAGAATATACAAGTATCAAAAATAAAGTAAAAATATACAGTTAACAACCACAGCATTCACTACAGAGAATGCGATGAAGCAGCTGCTACTCCAGGCCATGAATAAATACAACTATGTAGAGCTTGTGTGCTCAAACATGTCCTGCAGAGCTTGAGGAAGATTCAACACGATTTCTGCATATGCTGCAAGAAGCAAGGTGTCAGCTGCTAATTTGTCCAAATCGATACATAAAATCAACTTTAAATGTAAATCAACATCCAAAGAAGCTTGGGGAGTTCTTTACTCTCACTCTACTCTATACTTTTTTTTCGAGAAGAAGGTAAGACACTCTTTTCCATATTTTATCAATGCCGTACTTCGTTAACTGCTTTCGCCACCCTTGACCCAAAAAGAAAAAGAAAAAAAAGTGATTCATAGAATAACTTTTCAGAAAAAAGAACCTGAAAACTGAGGTTAAAGAAGATTGTCTTCAGCTCTCCAAATAGTAAGAAGGCAAAAAGTTTTGCATCTCCACTTTAAGTCTATTTCTGATATAAAGTAAAGCTTTATAATTGTTGCCTTGCCACCTCATGGATCGGTTCAATCTCTATTTTAATATCCTATGCATCTCTTCGGCAATAAGATAAGGGGTTTAACCTCAGTTCAGTAATTCTTTATTAATTAAACTTGATCTATCCAGAGCTAGAAAGCATACAGGCAGATGTAGTCACCAGAAGCCTTCTTGTGACTCAGCCTTTACATTACCATGTAAAGGAAATATATTAAGAATTCTTCCTAAAGGTTAACACAGAATATGCATTGGACAAACAAATAATACGTAAAGTAAACAGGGGGAATTCAGATAAAGAAGCAAAACCTTCTGGCAGACTCATGGTCCGGAGTGCATCCTCTGCGTATGTTAAAAGTGCTGGGATAGGGTGACTTCCTACTCCATTTCCTTTCTGACTCGAGGGAATTGTATCGGAGGATCTCTTGGATTGGTGCATAGGCCATGCCAAGACACTAACCCCAGAGGGAAGTGTAGAGATCAGATCAGCATATCTCAGACTAACTGTCACCTTCCTGCAAGAAGAAACCAAATGTTGGTAAGAATTGGAGTTTGCAGGTTAAACCATAAGTTGCAGTCTGTTCAGTAACCAAGATTATAGATCAAACATTCGCTTTTGGCATACATACAGATAATGAGATCTGAATGAAACACTCAATCCAAAAATGTAGTTAGTTAGACACACGCAAAGGCAAGTCATGTATACACAAGATCCAACCAGAAAATGAAGAAATTCGCTACATATCACGAACAGGAGAGCGGGGTGAGGCTATGTTATAGGCTGAGAGCATCATAGGGAGATACAATTGAAACCTTTTATCACCAGTCAAAGCTAAATCAAGTTGTGCACCACAATTGTTATACCATACAAGTTAGCCGCTTCATAGTTCACGGTATTGTTAGTTTCTTTGAGTAGTGATATTAGAAAGCTAACTTTATTCCTACATCTGCAGCCTAAATAACATAGTCCGGTTCACTTAATGCTTCTGTCCAGTACTTCACAAGACCACCCATGACAAAAGGAAGATCCAAGTTGGAAAAAAGAGAATAAAACCTACAAAGCCAACCTCTCATGAAGGATAGTGAAACGGAAGATACAATAACAGAAAGGAAGAAAAGCATACGAATCAAAATCTTCAAGCACAAACTCGATCATATGGTATGGAAGACTATGATAGAGTTCACCGATTTGATTTCCATACAGCTCTTTAATAAGCCGAACCTGCAAAAGAACAAGTTGCATTTTACCAATACAAACATGCCAATGAAAAATATTTTTGAGAGGTAAAATAGCTTTGTACCTAAACGGCACTGAAGAAAAACCTATTAAAGAACTACAAAAGCTGGATACTCTGTATGTTATCCATCATACAGTAGATCCATCCCCCTCAAAATCATTTTCATTCGAATACTAAAAAGATTGTTGATTTTCTATTTTGAAGTACTGAATTATAAAATACCCTACATTCCAAAAGCCTCATTCTACTCTGCTTTCCCATTGATATCTTCTGTTTCAGATTTTTATCTTTATTACTCCCTCCGTTTCAAAAAGAATGGCGTAGTTCGGAGTACGAGGGTCAAAGCCCTTAGCTTTGACTGTGAATTAGGACATAGATTCTTCAAGTTTTTTAAATAAAATTTATACTTTCAGAAACTACATAAAAAATATTATAAGTCATAATAATTCATAATTGAAAATATTTATAAAATATTTAAGAAAAACGTGGTCAAAAAACAACCGTAGACTTCCCAAATAGTAAAAGTGCCAATCTTTTTGAAACGGAGGGAGTACAATGTTAAGCTGAAATCCTCTGTATTTGCATCTGTAGGTTCCTTTCTTCATCATCCAATGTCCAACTCCAATGGTGATTCCACCTCTTTAATTCAACTATCGCCTCTACTTTGTCCTAATTATTCCACCAAATCTTCTGTGAAACTAGCAAATGATTAACGACTTCGGAGACAGTCTCCAATGCAAAGTGGGAAAGGAGATTAAGTGTGTGATTTAAGGCCATGACTGAGCAAGAAACTGCTGAGTGATATCGTTCACCCAAACAAAAAGGAAGAACTCTGGTAATTCATTATCTCTAAGTTAGGGCATACCTGTTCCCTTCTATCTACATAGGCTTGCAAGAGATCTCCGACATGGTCAATAAATTTCTGAAGAAATCATGAATGCAAGTTCAGAAGTATCCAGTCAGTACTATACAGGAAAAAGTTAGGATCTAATACAAATGAAGCAATGACCATGTTAGAATAGGATCTAACACAAATGATGCAGTGACCATACTATTGCATTTGACGAGAGAAACTCATTTTCAGCTTCACGTATTGGCAAGAAAAAAGGAACTGTATGTTCCAGAACAGTCATCTTCTCAAGAAATGACTTGCTTTCAAGCACACAGTGGTATAGGTCACAAGATTCGCCTGTAAATTAGATAAATTGACATCATTCACTAGTAATCTAGATGAAGAATCAAATTTTGAACCCACCTACAACAGAATAAACTTCATTTGGGAAATTTGTACAGGTATATCAAGATATGTATTGGAATGTTCCCAACTGGAAAATTGTAGCCACCACTAGACAATAGCACGTGATGTACCTGCAAATGAAGTCTCATATTGTATGCCAATCCTTGCTCCATCTAAGCAACAAATAAACTGCACAGAAAAATAGGATTTAAAAAAAAAAGGTCAGGTATACATCCCTCACAATTCCAAGCCCCTCCAGCACTGCCAACTTGTCCTGATAGTAAACACAGCAAACAATAAAGACCCAGCCAAACTAAACTACATGTGGAAAGCCAAGATGCAGTAAGAAAAGAAAGCACAAAACTACTCAAATAATAAGAGTAGATCGACAATTTTTTTTATAAGAAAGAAATCTGAAGAGTAGATCAACAAATGAATTAGACACTACAAGAAAATGGTTTGAAATCCAGAAATCAGAACACATAACTTAAAGATCTTAAAGGATCTTTCACAAATAATTTTTCCTATAAGCCATGATAAATTGTAGCTACCAGGCACAACATACCTTATTCCCAACTTTGTACGTAATCTTTTCATGAAAAGGATTTGGCAACTGGGTTGTGTCCCCTGGCATCTGCATGGCCTTTCTCTCTGCCTCCATATGTACCTAAGATTGATTGAACCATGCAAGAAAATTATGTGATAGAATCTGAGAACGGGAGCAGAAAAGTAGTAGAGTAAGCTAAAACATGTAGCTGTCTGAATCCGGCATCCTCTAATATGATGACAAAAAAGGAAAGATTACTGATTGCTTGGTTGGAAAGAGAAATATCTTAAGGAATAAACAAGCTTGGAGAAGAACCGACACTCTGGATCACATAATTTAACTGTACATACCCGCTCTCTTATTGTTGCTAATAAGCCATCATTCCATTGCTCGCCTTCTAAGCTAAGTTCTGCAAAAGAATCAAAATGAGACAGGAGTTACATATTGTACAGACTAGATCAAGTACATTTCAAGGATAACTGAGGATCAAACAGGACCGATCGAGGAAAAGAACTCATCACTATATGTGGAACAAGAAGTAACATGCAGCAAAATGCAGTGCTGACTTATAAGCTATCCCCATCGTGATCGATACAATTGCTACTGAAACAACTTTTTACAAATTCACTCTTTAAATACATAGTTTAAACATCATAAAATCAAAAATGAAGGAGCAAGTACTTAAGAAGCGCTTTTTTTCAAGTAGCAGTCTTTAAAACACTTGCAGCCATATACCGCTGTTATTAGGTGCGCTCCTTAGATCAGATATCAAACAACATGGCACAAGAAACACTTGCAGAAAATAACAAGCGAAAATCAAGTATTAGACTAAACATTACGTTCCATATGATAAACGAACCATTCAAGTACTATTTGTGTGCTCACAACTTAAATAGAACACAACCAAGAGCAAGAGAAAAGAGAACATCAAGACTAGATGTGCTCTAGAATTCTACCAAAGTTACCTTGAGTTTGAGAAGCACGTGCGGCTTCAAATTCCCTCTGTAGACGCTCAAAAATTGACTTGTCAGAGTCCCTAGAGAACCATAATTGTCACAGTTATTGGTGATTCGCACTAATGTAAATGCAGAAAACACAACTACTATGGAAACAGAAAGAAAGCACCACTCTTTTCAGCTCCATCTTAGTAATCTAAGTGCTTGCAAAGATGCTATCATGCTCGGGAGATATAAACATGTAACTTTATCTGAGCCAAAAGTTTGAGCTCTTAATAAAATTCTTTTTGATGAAATAGCTCCTAATTAAATTATACTGAGAATTATGTCATAAGCTCAAGGTAAATTTAATTGGGAAAGTTAGAGATGGCAAAAGTTGGGCAGGGCAGGGTAGGGTCTTAACAGGGCAGGGGAGGGGATTACTTAAACGGGGCAGGGCAGGGCAAGGCGGGTCAAAGCACATTTTTAGAAAATTATAAATGGGGCAGGGCAGGTGGTAGGGCAAGGGTTTTAGCTGCAAAATTGATAAAAATAAACTGAAATTTTTTCATTTTTCAATACCATGTGTTTTCACTGGGAACATGCAAATGGATTGCATATTGGTGGAAGTATCACTAACTTGTTAGTTTGTTATTTTCTATTTTTCTTTTCTTACTTTGTTATTTGCACTTAGTTTAATAAGCTTATGTGTTTTACTGATACATCAAATAAAGTCCCTAGAGCAGACAATCTGATTTCTCTTTAGTAAAATATTTGGTCCTTTCTTCTCCTTGCAAATATTTGAAATGTTAATATTGCAACATCAAAAAGTTTCCAATTCCAACTCCAAACTTTCATGAACATTTACTGAGTCAAACATGATACTATGTTGGTTTGGTTATTATTATTTATTTTTACAGACACACTCTAATTTCTTCTTCAAGTACTTGTAAAATATTCCCAAGTAAATATACATCTTATGAAGTACAGGCTTAAGTTTCCTCAAATAATATAATTTGTTTCTTTATTAGAGTTTCCTTTCTTTTAACAAGTTTCAGATTTTACAGGTAGTTAAATTCCATTGACTTTGTATGCTTTTACTTTTGCTCGAATCGAAATTAGAATCAGACCCGTCCAAATAAATAAGAACATGAAAACTTAAAAAATGAAGGAAAAAAAAAAAATAAGCTAAACAGCGCGAGGCAGGGCTAAGCGGGGTAGGGCAGGGCAGGTTAAAAAAAGAGAAGTTGTTAAACGCGGCAGGGCAGGTCAAATATGTGGCAGGGTAAAGCTTCACCTGCCCCGCCCCGCCCCGCCCTATTTACCATCCCCTAAGAAAGTACATGTCAGACTTTCTGTCCAGTCCTACTTTTGTCGCACATTAAAAAGGAAGCATTCTATATGACAAAAAATGTCTGACGGAATCCGCATTTAATCTTATCAATAAACATTTTCTTCAATTTTATTCTTTAGAAACTAAAACTCAAGATATTCCTTGGTGTTTTGCTAACCAAAAACAACTCATATCGTTGACTATTCTATTAATAAAAAGTGCAGAAAATCAAAGAGTATTTCCTTTTGATCAACCATTGGAATTTGTTTTTTTAAGTCGTACATGCTAAGACACAATGAATTGCAGGAAGTTCTATTTATTACTCCAACATTTCTGTGCCAAAAAGTCTTCTCATGATTATAAAGTAGATTAAGGATGCTGATAAATCTTCTTTTCAACTTTTCTAGTTGCGTTTCCATTTTCACGAATTCCTTTATTCTTCCTTACCTTTACAATCCTCTATTCACATTCTTCCATTAAAGAATTCACTTATTCAAACCCTAGCCATCCTATCATCACAAATATCCAACCTGCAACTACGTGTACACTTCAGCTCCTTTCTTAAACTTTGACCGAAAAAGAATGGAAGACTCTCTTGCTTGCAACTTTTACTATGTGTCATTCGTAGCAAAAATTCGAGAAAAGATGTGTGATTTAATGAAAAACTTAACAGATCATGTAAATACCAATCAAGTCTTAAGAATCAATACCTAGAAAGACGCTCTGCTAGCTCCGAATGTCTTTTGAGAACATTTGAAACTGCCAGCAAAAGGAGTAATATGAATGTGGGATGATGTATGGGCCAAAAACCAAAGACACAAAAGAAGAGAAGGTTACATCTAGCCCGTACAGCGTCCAGATTTACATCCTCCTCTCGCATAAGAACCTAACAAGCAGCCAATAAAAGGTTACATAACCTTTGAAAATATAAATAAAGTGGCCAATAAGAAATCCCAAAAGTTAGTCCTTTCCACTTCAAGAAAGGTTATAAGCATTGACAATATAAATAAAGACAATAAGAAATCGCAAAAGCTAGTCCTTTTCCACTTCAAAAAACATGCATACTGTTACGCGGCGCCTTCCTGAGATTCCTTGGAAGGGCGACGTAAGGCTAAGCAACTGATGTCAGTGCAGTTGCTGTCCGCCAACTGAGGTCCCCTCCGTACGCTAGACTAGATTGTCAGTGCCGTACGGGAAAACCAATGTCAAGAGAAATTGAGAGAACAGGAATGAGAATTGAGAATGAAAGAAAGCTTGATTGCATTAATGAAAGCTATTACAGAAAGGAAATGCGGTGTCGAGGGGGAGAGACACCAGTACAGAGAATTGTTTGCTTGCTAGAAAGTTTTGATTGTTTGGTCCCCCTTAATAATGCTTAAAAAAAATAATCCAAAGCTACAAGACTAGACTTGATTAAGCTAGAGAAACATAATGAAATTACATGGAATAAAACTACTCTATATTTACAATGAAAAAGACTTAGTTTGCTATAAGGCAGAAAACATGGCCGTTGTCGGCAGCATAGTCTTTGGCATCAGGATCTGCGCGCGCGGCATTGTCTGCGCGCGCGGCGCTGTTGGCATCTGCCTGCGGTTGGGCGCTGGCGAGGGATATCGGTGGGGCGACAGAGGCACATGCGCGCTTGTCACTTGGCGCGACCAAGACCACGGGGCCGTCCGTGGCGCTAGGCATTGGAAGGCTTGCTAGGACGCCACGGGGCGCGCCCAAGGGGTCATGGGGCACGGCTGGAAAGCCGCCCATGACATTCTCCCCCACCTGAGTTGGCGACGTCCTCGGCGCCTTACTTGCAAGATAATCTTCAATTAGGCTCTTGTAGGCTTTGAGGTTTGTTCCCCTCTCCCAAGTGTTCTCCTCTGCATCACAGCCCTGCCATTTCACCAAGAACTCCTGGTGATCTTTCCTTGAGGCATGAATCACTCTATCATCAAGGATAGCTTCAACACGCCTTTTCCCGGTTGAATTGGGCCCTCGAATACTGGGTATTGTGAGCTGGCTCCTTGAAGGATCCTCTGTATCTTCCCGAAAAGGTTTCAGGAGGCTGACATGAAAAACAGGATGAATTTTCCACCAAGCTGGGGTATCCACCCGGTATGCAACTTTCCCAATACGCCTTTCAATGGACAAGGGTCCAATATATTTTTGCAATAAGCGAGGGTCATGGACCCCTGCAAATAAGTAACGTTTTGGAATTTTGACCATCACTTTGTCTCCTACTTGGTATTCAACAAAGCGACGATTCTGATCAGCATGCCTCTTCATCCGCTTTTGAGCCTTGACAAGATAGCTCCGCACTATCTCCAAATTTTGCTTCCACTCTTTAGAGAAGCTAGCAGCTCGAGGAGATTTAGACATATTTGGTGCATTGACTGTGTGTGGGAGTAGCGGTTGCTGTCCGGTAACAATTTCAAAAGCGCTTTTGTTTGTACTAGAGCTCTTTTGTGAATTGAAACACAGTTGAGCAGCATCCAGAAGCTTCACCCAATTCTTCTGCGATCCGGTTACAAAATGACGCAAATATTCCTCCAACATACCATTGAACCGCTCCGTCTGGCCATCAGATTGCGGATGAAAACTTGAGCTGTGATTCAGCTTCGACCCAAGACACTTAAAGAGTTGGGTCCAAAAGTTGCTAGTGAAGCGTGAGTCACGATCACTAACAATATCTTTGGGTAGGCCCCAATATTTGACGACATGAGAGAAGAAGAGTCGAGCTGTATCTTCTGCTGATATATATTGTGGGGCAGCAATAAAGGTAGCATATTTGGAAAACCGATCTACCACAACCAAGATAGTTGTTAGATCTCCGACCTTGGGCAATCCGGTGATGAAATCCAGGGAAACACTTTCCCAAGGTCTCTTTGGGACAGCTAGTGGTTCCAAGAGTCCCGCCTGTGTTAAGCGGTCTGACTTGTCCTTCTGGCATACTAGACAAGTCTTCACATACTGAGCAACGTCATCGGCCATTTGAGGCCAATAATATGCACGGCGAAGTAACGCCATGGTGCGTTCTTCACCGGGATGGCCGGCCCACAGAGTATCATGACATTCCGCTAGAAGAGTCCTTCGTAGATCTCCTCCTTTAGGAACATAAAGTCGGTTCCCTTTCACTTTCAGAAAACCATCTTCCATGTAGAACTGGCGAGTCTTGCCTTGTCCTACCAAATCAACCAAATACTGTGAAGCAGGATCTCTGATGAGTAGATCTTGTATCTGGTCCTTGATGGAGGTGGCTACCTCGCTCCCCCTTAGGGTGGCGAGTAAGCACACTGATGCTAGATCAGCTCTCCGACTGAGCGCATCAGCAACATGATTGGTCTTCCCACTTCGGTATTCCAGGTTGAAGTGGAATTCAGCTAGGAGTTCCTGCCACCTGGCCTGTCGACCATTCAACTTCGGCTGGGTCATGAAATGGCTAACAGCTGTGTTGTCTGTCTTGACCACGAACGGGGTTCCCAGCAGATAGTGCCTCCAGAGGCGCAAGCAGTGGACGACAGCCAATAATTCTTTCTCATGGGCGGCATAGCGCCGCTCTGCATCTTTTAGCTTCCGGCTCTCGTACGCCACAGGATGCCCTTCTTGTAGCAAGACGCCACCGAGGGCATAGTCAGATGCATCTGTTTGTACTTCGAATGGCTTGGCCAGATCAGGAAGGGCCAAGACGGGGCTACTAGACATAGCCGCTTTCAATGCGTTGAAGGCCTCCGCTCGCTTGGGTCCCCATTCCCAAGGCGTGACCTTCTTGAGGAGTTCTGTCAATGGTACTGCAATGAGGGAGTAGTTTTTCACGAATCGCCGATAGAAATTGCATAGACCAAGGAACGCCCTCAAGGCGTGGATATCCTTAGGTGGCGGCCAATCTGTGATTGCCTGAATCTTCTGCTGGTCCATCTTGATCCGCCCTTCCCCAATGACATGTCCGAGGAAGTCAATTTGCTTTTGAGCAAAGGAGCACTTAGATAGCTTCGCATATAGTTCATGCTCCCGCAATCGAGCTAGGACCTTCCGCAAGTGCATCAGGTGTTCCTCCAATGTTTGGCTATATACCACAATGTCATCCAAGTAGACCACCACGAATTCATCAATGTACTCCCGGAAGACTTGGTTCATCAAAGTGCAAAATGTAGCTGGGGCGTTAGTCAAGCCGAATGGCATAACCAGGAAATCGTACGACCCATATCTTGTCACACAGGTCGTCTTGTGCTCATCACCCTCTGCAATCCGAACTTGCCAATAACCTGTCTTCAGGTCTATTTTGGTGAACACTGTCGCACCACCCAGTCTATCGAACAAGTCTGCCATTAACGGAATAGGGTACTTGTTCTTCACAGTAATTTTGTTTAGAGCCCGATAGTCCACACAGAGTCGTAGACTACCATCATGTTTCTTTTGGAATAGCACAGGGGACCCGTATGGGGATTTGGAGGGCACGATAATCCCTGTGTCTAGCATTTCCGTCAATTGTCTCCGAAGTTCGGTGAGTTCGGGTTGTGACATTCTGTAAGGCGCCCGGGCAGGTGGCTTCGCGCCCGGCACCAGCTCAATTTCATGATCCACAGTGCGCCTAGGCGGTAGTCGCTTTGGCATGTCTTGTGGCATGACATCTTCAAACTCTAGTAGTAGCTCCTTCACGGGTTCAGGAATGGGACCCGAGGAGCATTCTACATCTTCGATGCAGAGGGTTGCCAGGAACGTAGGTTCGTTTCTTTTGACCCCCTTCTTCAACTGCAAGGCCGAGATGTTTTCAACGGCCATCTTCATGGGCATGCACGGGATAACGCAGGGCTTGGCCCCGTTTGCTCCCATCATCAGTAACATGTCAGCATACGGTACAGGCATGGTGTTGGTTTGCCTCAGGAATTCCAATCCAACTATCAACTCGAAGTCATCTATGATCACCACGCGCAAGTTGAATTTTCCTTCGTAAGGGCCAAGCTTCATCGGTACTTCTTTGGCTATTCCACCCACTGGCTGGGGAGGTGAGTTGATAGCCTTGACACGGCCTCTACCTTTCCCTACGACTAGACCAAGGCGCTCCACCTGAGTCGAGGCTAAGTAGTTGTGGGTAGCACCCGTGTCTACCATGGCCCGAATGGGCTTGCCATTCACCTTCATCTCAACGAACATTAAGGTCCTCTCGTGCTTAAGAGGAGTCTCATCATCCGCCTTCTTTTTCCCTTTCTTGGTGACTGGACATGGGTCCTTCTTCTTACGGATACCAGCACTAGTCTCTGCTAATGCCTCAGAAATGGAGCCAACAATTGCATTGAAGGCACCTACTGGTTCAGTCTGATCCGCATCGTCTGAATCGTCATCCGTCCCATCATCAAAAGTCTGATGGGCATTCATCTGTGCATGTGGGCACTCATTGTTCCAATGTGGTCCGCCGCAATGACGGCACCCTGAAGGAGGCTTCCTCCCCCGATCATTGTTGTTAGACGCAGCACTGTTGCTGCTTGTGGAGGGAGCCTTAGGTTTGGTTGAGCTCCGATCTCCTCCACTTCTGCTAGGGCCAACATTGCTAGACTGGCCCCCTTTGAATCCCGCTCGGGCAGGCGGTTGAGGCCTATCCTTCCGAGCTTCCATTTGATAGTCCCCAAGGCATTCAGCTGCTTGGATCGCCTTGGGCAGGGTATCTACCCGTTGCCTTTGTAGCTCCATACGGGCATAAGGTTTCAGCCCTTCTAGGAAAGTGAAGAGCTTGTCTTTGTCCCCCATGTCGCGTATGCTTAGCATGAGCGCGGAGAATTCCCGCACGTAGTCCCGCACAGATTTGGTCTGACGGAGCTCCCGTAGCTTTCTCCTTGAATTGTATTCAACATTTTCGGGGAAGAATTGTAGGCGGATGGCTGCCTTCAGTTCTGCCCATGTTTCGAGAGCATCTTCACCGGCCTTGATGGCTTCGTATTTCACCCGCCACCAGAGTTTAGCATCACCCTGAAGATACATGGCAGCAGTTGCTACCTTCTTAGCTTCTTCTAGGCCCCCAACAGCATCAAAATATTGTTCGACATCAAAGATGAAGTTCTCCACTTCCTTGGCATTCCTAGCTCCACTGTATGGCTTTGGCTCAGGAATTTTCAGTTTTTGTGTCGCGGAGGTGGGGTTTGCAGCGCCCCCGACCTGGTTTCCACCGCCTCGCAGTAGGCCCTGTAAAGCAGCATTGACAACATTGAGCTTGTCTGTCAAGTCGTCAATAGTTTGTTGCATGGCAGTCACCCTATCTGCCTCTTGTGCCCTGTAAGCTAAATCCTCGGCACGCTCCTGTTGGAGTCCCTCGAATTTGCCAAAAATTTCGGCTGCCTCTGTGGCTGCCGTTTGCCGATCTCCCTCGGAGTCACGACTGATGTTTTCTATGTCAACTTCGGCCTGGAGCACCCTGCGGTCCAGGTCATCCAACCTTTGCCCTAGGCTGGTTCTTAGTTCAGGCACCGTATCCATGATGGGCAGTAATCCGTCAACCGTCTGTTCAAGGGCCGCAATGCGGTCCCCATGATTCACCATGGTCAGAAATGGTGGTAATGGCAATGCGTTCCCTCGTCCGATGTCGAGCCTAGGCTCTGATACCAACTGTTACGCGGCGCCTTCCTGAGATTCCTTGGAAGGGCGACGTAAGGCTAAGCAACTGATGTCAGTGCAGTTGCTGTCCGCCAACTGAGGTCCCCTCCGTACGCTAGACTAGATTGTCAGTGCCGTACGGGAAAACCAATGTCAAGAGAAATTGAGAGAACAGGAATGAGAATTGAGAATGAAAGAAAGCTTGATTGCATTAATGAAAGCTATTACAGAAAGGCAATGCGGTGTCGAGGGGGAGAGACACCAGTACAGAGAATTGTTTGCTTGCTAGAAAGTTTTGATTGTTTGGTCCCCCTTAATAATGCTTAAAAAAATAATCCAAAGCTACAAGACTAGACTTGATTAAGCTAGAGAAACATAATGAAATTACATGGAATAAAACTACTCTATATTTACAATGAAAAAGACTTAGTTTGCTATAAGGCAGAAAACAGGTCCGTTGTCGGCAGCATAGTCTTTGGCATCGGGGTCTGCGCGCGCGGCATTGTCTGCGCGCGCGGCGGTGTTGGCATCTGCCTGCGGTTGGGCGCTGGCGAGGGATATCGGTGGGGCGACAGAGGCACATGCGCGCTTGTCACTTGGCGCGGCCAAGACCACGGGGCCGTCCGTGGCGCTAGGCATTGGAAGGCTTGCTAGGACGCCACGGGGCGCGCCCAAGGGGTCATGGGGCACGGCTGGAAAGCCGCCCATGACAATACACATGCGCTCACAATTTAACATTGCATGTTTCAAATAAGAGTGACACTACTTAACAAGTATTGGGGAGAGGTGATTAGGCATGACATGACGCTGCTCCAGCTTACTGAGGAGATGACCCTTGATAGGCGGGTGTGGAGGTTGGGAATTGGGGTAGAAGGTTCGTAGATAGGCATGCGTGTCTCCTTTTCATGCTGGTAGCATTAACATTAGTCTAGTATTTTCGTAACTTCCTATCCGCAAATTGCTTTTGTTATATGTTGTTTCTTTCGCTTTAATTATTCTATCACCTTATCTCTTTATCTTGTTGTTGTTACTACTTGTTATTTCTGCCTCTTTTAATTTTTCTATGAGCCAGGAGTCTATCGGAAACAATATATCTACCTTCACAAAGGTCGGGGTAAGATCTGCGTACATTTTACCCTCCCCGGACTTCACTTTGTGGGATTACACTGGGTATGTTGTTGTTGCTGTATTACTTAACAAGTATGGCTATGTTAAATCTTCAGTAGATATAATATGCTCGCATGCCCTCAAGGGAGAGGGTCTAGCTTCCATTCTCAACGGAAGCAACACTAGGTTTTGCCATTTGACTAATACATGGTAAACAGAACCCAATAACTGTGCTGGTAAGAGTTATAGGTAGCCGGAAAACTATCAACACACGCACAAGCAGCCCCAGACACTAATGTTGTTAAAAAAAGGGATTTACCTTTAGCATCTGTTGTCAATGACACCTCATAGTTTCTGTTTCACCTGTAATCTAAAAAGATGCTACCCTCATTTTGGCTAGCCTTGGAAACTTTTCAACACTACAACTGCTACCTAGTGTACTATTCGTGCAGGTTCTGATTCTCACCAGGCTATTCCTTTCCCCTACACTGACCCTCCTCCCCCCCCCCCAAAAAAAAAAGAACATTGCGGACAGTGGCGGAGCCATAAATTTATACAGGGGGGTTAAAAAAATAGAATGTCACGTATGGGATATGAACCTGTGATCTAAAGGAATTTTTGAACCCCCTTTGCCGCTGCACTGGACTTTTTCCTTTTATCAAGGGAATTCATCAGCTTATGTATAAACAAAATATTCTTTTTCCCCTATTTTCACAGTATATTTCAACAGTTATAATTTTTTAATGAAGGAGGTTTTCCCATAGCTCCGCCACTGTTTGCGGTATCAAACCCAAACAAATGCATGTATCTCAGAGCAATAGCGGTAAACAAAATTGTCTGAGCTTATCTTAACATGAAGGGATGTTGTTGTTATATGCTAAACAAGAAGACCTAATTGTAGAAAGTGGAAAAAACATCAAGAGAAACAACTCTGATGCAAAAGGGCTATCCTCAAAAACATAATTCTTCTAACTGTAATGACTGATTAACATTGTACTCAAATTCAAAAGACAAAAACATAGACTTTTACTTTCATAATATACATTGTACTAAAAGCTGATAAAAAAAAAGAACCCCAATACGTGAAATAATCCAAAATTAAATAAAAATTAAGCAAAAAAGGCAAAAACTAAAGTTTTCCAATAAAATTACCATTTCTCCCATTTATAACAGCTACAATCCTCCTCCTCAATTTGATTACACTGCAGAAAAAGAAAACACAGAAATTAACAACACCAAAAATCGACTTGTGCAAATTTCAAAAGATAAAGAAGATCGTTTCTAAAACTTTTTTCTACCCAAAAAAAAAAAAGTGATGAACCAACAGTTAAAATTTAGAAGCTACTGTGATCTCCATCACAAACTGAACTAATGAAAATCCCTCGTTTCAATGTTTCGTCGTCCAATTGTTGATCTTCCGGCAACTGGGAAACAGAAGTAAAAGGTTTCTTCTTTTCTTGTTTGTTCTTTAGTACAGTATTAGTTTTATGGAATTTTACTTGTCTACCCTATAGTATTAAATATTACATTTCAGCCCCGGATTGTGAGTTCTTGTTTGAGACGGTTTTCGGTGATGACGTGACAAATAATACTCACGGCATCAAAAATGTCAAAATGGTAAAAAAAAAACTTCAATCTATCTTTTGTTTTTACTAACTTGCACTTGATAGGAACACATGGAGGTCGAATATTAGGGTTGTAAGGTAAGAGGTAGTTGAGTCTTGCCTTATGTCATGACTTTATGAGACTAGTTCGGTAGGTATACTATTTCGCCTTTGCTTTGTATCTTTCTTCTTGATTGCATGTTATTCCTATTTTTCATATTATTTCTGTGTTGTTACTGATATTGTCTCCTTTTGTCTTTTTGTCTTCTTGAGCCGAGGATCTTTCGGAAACAGCCTTTCTACTCCTTCGGGGTAGGGGTAAGGTTTGCGTACACGCTATCCTCCCTAGACCCCACTAGTGAAATATCACTGGGTCGTTGTTGATGTTGTATTGCACATTGGCCAATACTTGATACCAAATTATAGGTATCGATCAATGCAATAGTGATAAAATGAAGAGAAAGAGATAACAAGAAAGAAGGAGAAGAGAGGAGATCAAAGATTGAGAGATTTCAGAATTTTCTTAGTATTCAATAATGTGTCTTACATTTCTCCTATTTATATGACTAATACAAGGAATTCAAATAAAATACAAAAGAAGATCAAATGAGCTGAAATTCCTACTAACTAACTTTCCCGCCCTTCCGTCTTTTTGAATTTTCGGTACAACAATAATATGTTAAGCTAACTACTCGTCCACATGGCATCCTAGTTGGCATCTGAGCTGGAAGTAGGTCCCTCAGTAGCTGAATTATGTGTATCAATACCCCCTCGATGAACAATACCCTTGTCCTCAAGGGTGAACTGTGGAAACCTAGTGCGCAAGTCTGAAGCTAGCTCCCAAGTAGCTTGAGCTGAATCTAAATCTGTCCATTTGATCAAGCATTGAGCAATAGCCTTATTGCCTTTTTTATGAGTCTTCTAGCCAAGATTGCTTCAGGATAGGGACATAAAAGACTAGCCAAGTCCAAAACAGGAGGGTGCATAATAGTGGAAGGTAAGGAGTACTAGAATTTTAGTTGAGAGATATGAAATGTAGGATGAAGTTGAACCTAAGGAGGAAAGAGAAGCTTATAGGCAACAGCTCCAACCCTTTTAATAATAGGATGAGGACCAAAATATTTGGAAGTCAGCTTGTGATAAGGGGAAAGAGAGAGTGTGGATTGGCGATAAGGTTAGAGTTTAACAAACACCCAATCTCCCACCTTAAAGACACGATCAGACCTATGACTGTTAGTTTGAACTTGCATTCTCTGCTAAGCTCTGCCCAAATGAAATTTAGCTAACTGAAGTTTGAAATCCCTAACCAACAAAATGTGCTCAACAGCAATAATGGAAGAGTCACTAGGAAGATAAGGGAGGTGTATAGGAGGAGGATAACCATAAAGAAGCTCAAAAAAAGTGGTTTGAATAGCAGAATGAGGGTTGGAATTGTACCACCATTCAGCAATAGATAAGAAGGAACACCAATCAGTAGGAGAGTCAGTGCAAAAACATCGCAAATATGTTTCCAAACACCTATTGAGCACCTCACTTTAACCATCAGTCTGTGGATGATAGGCAGTTGAAGTTTGGATGGTAACACCTTGAACTTATAAGAACTCTTTCCAGAAAGAACTAATGAATATATGATCCATGTCACTTGTGATAAAGGTTGGAAAACCATGAAGTTTAAAGATGTAATCCATGAACAGAGTTGCAAGGGATTGGGTAGTATAAGGATGGGCAAGAGCAATAAAGTGTCCATACTTAGTGAGCCTATCAATGATTACCCAAATGACAGTCTTACCTCTTGATTTAGGTAAGCCTTCTATGAAGTCCATATTAATGTTTGTCCAGGGTGTAGCAGGTATAGGCAAGGGTTGTAAGAGGCCTGGGTAGGCAGAAGTATCATACTTGTTCCTTTGGCAAGTATCACAGCTATGAATGAAATCCAGTATGTCTTTCCTGATTCCCTTCCAATAGAAGTAAGCCATCATCTTCTTGGTAGTAACATCAATACCAGAATGACCCCCAGAAGGAGTAGAATGCCATAGAGTTAAGATTTTCTTCCTCATAATATCATCATTTCCTACTACAAGTTTTTCCTTCCTCCGTAACTGCTCATTGATCCAAGTAAAGTGCTTTTGTGGAGCCTGTACTAAAGATGCAATGAGAGCTTTAAGCTCAGGATCATTTTGCCAACTATCTGAAATAACTTGTCATAAATCAGTCTACACAGAAGAGACCATCAAGGACATTAATGTAACGCCATCTACCCTGGAGAGTGAATCTGCAACAGCATTCTCTTTCCCCTTCTTATACTGAATTTCAAAATCAAAGGGGAGCAACTTAGCTAACCACCTAAGTTGTGAATCAGTGTGTAATTTTTTTTTCCAATAAGTACTTCAAAGCTTTTTGGTCAGTCTTCACAATAAAGTGTTGGCCAAGCAAGTATTGAGACTATTTAGTGACAGCAAATACAAGGGCAAGTAATTCCCTTTCATAGACAGATAAAGCAACATGTCTGGGAGCCAATCCGTTGCTGATAAAGGCTATAGGATGGCCAAGCTGCATCGGAACAACACCAATTCCAATGCCACTTGTATCAATCTCCACCACAAAGGAATAGAGTAATCAGGCAATGCTAAGACATGTGCAGTAGTGAGGGCCAACTTCAATGCATCAAAGTCCTGAGCAGTAGCTATAGATCACTTGAAACTATCCTTCTTCAAAAGCTCAATTAACGGTCGACTAATAAGACCATACACCTTAATGAATTTCCTGTAATATCCTGCAAGCCCAAGGAACCCTCTTAGTTGTTTGATTGTAGTAGGAGTAGGCTATTATTGAACATCACTGATCTTCTTAAGATCTATAGAGACTCCTTTACTAGAAATGAAGTACCCCAGGTATTCCATCTTGGAGACTCCAAAAACACACTTAGATTGTTTGGCTAGCAGACTATTAGTAACCATTACATCAAAGACATGTTGTAGATGAGAAGCATGTTATGATAAGCTTCTACTATATATTAAGATATCATCAAAGAACACTAAGACAAATTTCCTCAAAATTGGTTGAATAAGTGGTTCATAAGACACTAAAAGATAGAAGGGGCATTGGTTAAGCCAAAGGGCATAACCAAGTACTCATAATGACCAAGATGAGTTTTGAAGGTTGTCTTAGGTATGTCAGCTGAGACCATTCTTATCTGATGATAACCTGATCGAAGATCAATTTTAAAGAATATCACTGCTCCTGCTAACTCATCCAGTAGATCGTCTATAATAAGATTAGGGAACTTATCCTTGACAGTACATTGATTCAGTTCCCTATAATCCACACATGACCTTCATGTTCCATCTTTCTTTCTTACTAATACCACTGGAGATGCAAAAGGACTGTTGCTATATTGGATCACATCCTGCTGTAACATGTCTTTAATCAGCTTCTTAATAATATCCTTCTTTAGAGAAGAGTACCTGTAAGGCCTAATATTGATAGGCTTAGTCCTAGGTTGCAAGGGGATGCTGTGATCAAATGTACCTCTTTGTGGAGGCAAGGATGTTGATCTGCAAACACCTGTTTGTACTGATTGAGAAGGTTCTCGATTATAGCAGGAACATGAATTTCTTTGGATAAATGCAACAAACTGATTTCCTGAAGGCAGCTCAGGCTCAACAACTAAAACCTGCAGCATAAAGAGTTGCACTTGGTCTCCATTCATTTTGTTGATAGCCTTAGTGCTGGACAACTTTCATTCTTCAGAGGCACCCTTCAACAAATGGAACTTGACTTGATAAGTAAAGGACATGGTTAAGTCAGTGTAGTCCATAGTGACTGGTCCCAATGTTTTCATCCACAAAGCTCCCAAAACCAAATCATATCTCCCAACTGGAAAGACTATCAGGTCTGAAGTATAAGAAGTGCCCTGCAGCATCCATTGGAAATCCCTTACTACTCAAGATGTAGCCTCCATAGAATTATTACCAAGGCTAACATAACCAACCTTAGTAGAAGAGATGGTACAACCAAGTCTTTTAGCATATTCACAATCTATAAAATTGTGAGTACTACCCCCATCCAATAGAATTTGTAATGGCCTTTTGTTATTGTACCCAGTCATATGTATTATTTGAGCACCTTGTATTCCACTCAATGCAGATAAGGAGATCATAGAAGGATCACTGTCACTAACAAACCAATCTTCATTGGTAGCATCACCTTCTGTCTTTAGGTTTGAGTCCTCTAAACACTCATCATTCTCCATATTCTAAGTCCAATACAAATAATTGTTTTGGAAGTGTACATTTGTGGCCAGGTGAATACTTCTCATCACAAAAGTAACATAAGCCTTGAGCCTTCTTAGCTTGCATCTCAGTAGGAGAACTTGTCCTCCTATACTTAGGAACAACTGGAGCTCTAGGTGCAGGCAAAGCTAGCTTAATGTTTGGAGCAGAATTAGGAATATGTGGTCTGGCTGGTGAAGAGTCATAAATAGATCGTCTCAAAGCAAGGGAAGGTTGTCCACTAAAATTGGACCTATGTGCTCAAGCATTAGCAGCCAAGGTAGCCTCCGCCAACCTAGCTAACATGTATGTTTTAGAGAGAGTCTGAGGTTCATGCATCTTCACAGGATTTACTAGTTCCTCCTTGAGTCCTCCCAGGAAACAAGAGATAGCTTGACTGACAGACAAATCACATTGAGCTAGAAGTCGAGCAAAAGCAAACTGAAATTCTCTCACAGAACATGTTTGCCTTAATTGTTTGAGTTCTAACATAGGATCAGAAAACTCTTCCCTAAATGTTTCAACCAAGGAAGCTAAGTAGTCATCCCAGTCAGTCACTTCAAGTGATTCATGACATTTCATATAGGACTAATGCCATTCTAAGGTCTCATCATCCAAATTTATTGCAACTAGACTCACTCTTTGATTAAGAGGAGTTTTATCAACAGAGAAATATTTCTCGATCCTGTACAGCTAACTCTTCAAAATTTCCCCATTGAAACGAGGGAAAAGTAAGTAATGGCTTCGATTTGTGTTAGCACAATAAGGATTGGGACCTAAGATCCTTTGCCCGGATTGGAGCACCTTATCCCTGGCATTCGAAGTGGACGCACTGTCCTTCGATTGTTGATTCAATTGCCAACCTTCGAATGAACTTTTGAGAGAACTTACCATATGAAGCAACTCAGCATGTCTCTTATCAATATCATCTCGCAATTCCTGCTGCTTCTGAGGTAGCTCTTCTCTGAGATCTAACTGCTGTGCAGCCAGATCTTCATATTGCTCCTGCAAATCAGTAGATTGAGCTCCTGTCACCACATCAATAGCTCTACGCGGTCCCATTGTTTACGAGCTCTGATACCAAATTGTAGGTATGGATCAATGCAACAGTGATGAAATGAAGAGAAAGAGATAAGAAGAAAAAAGGAGAAGAGAGAAGATGAGAGATAGAGAGATTTCAGAATTTTCTTAGTATTCAATAATGTGTTTTCCCTCTTACATTTATCCTATTTATATGACTAATATAAGGAATTCAAATAAAATGCAAAAGAAGATCAAATGAGCTGAAATTCCTACTAACTAACTTTTCCGCCCTTCCGTCTTTTTGAATTTTCGGTACAACAATAATATGCTAAGTTAACTACTCGTCCACATGGCATCCTAGTTGGCATCTGAGCTGGCAGTAGGTCCCTTAGTAGCTGAATTATGTGTGTCACACCTCCTTTTTCCGCGCCCCGCCCCGAAGGGTTAAATGCGCGATGGGAGTTTTTCCAATTTAAGTGACAATATTCGAAATGGGATTATTTATTTAATTCAGAGTCGCCACTTGGGAAAGGTTTGGCTTTTGGTGTCCCAAGTCACCGGTTTATCTTGAATCCCAAATCGAGGAAATTTTCGACTTTTCCAAATGAAGTCTGCGAACCAGAAATTCTAAGTAAGGAATTCTGTTGACCCGAGGGAAGGTGTTAGGCACCCTCGAATCCCGTGGTTCTAGCACGGTCGCTTAAATTGTTATAATGGCTAAATATCTGATTTAAATACATGTTGTGACTTACGTGCTTTTATTAAGTTTAAAACCGCTTTTATTATTATCATTTATTTTTATAGAATTGCAACGTCATGAAAATGCATCTCGAACCACGTCACAATCAATGCACCCGTAGTTGTTAACACATTTCGACTCCGTTGAGATTTGGATTCGGGTCACATCAATGTGCACCCGAGTTTAAGAATGTAATTTAATTAAGTCGCGCCTAAAGAGTCTAGCGCATTATTATTTGTAGGAAGCCATGAAATTTACTAAACGGCCTATCCTGAATTATAAATATTTATTATGATTATTTATTGAGGGCCCCGCAATTTTGCATTTTTTATTTGGCGAGGCTCGTCTCTATTTAGAAAGGATATCCTAAAGTGGCTACATTTCTACTATGTTCAGTCTAAAATAGAAGAAGGAAGATACACGTCAATTCAAGTATATGCTTTGGGCCTAATTCTTATCAATTTCTGATTAATTATTTATAAAGTAAAAAAGACGTCCTACTTTTATGAGAAATGTTCTACTTTGACAAAGAAATTACATGACAAATGCTATGCTCATATCCAAAACATCTCTTGAATTGAATTCAAACTAGACTCATTTAGGCTAGGTTAAGGGAATTAACCCACTAGGCATTATTATCACTGGGGGTTTGAACGTGCTCCTATATACTGCCTAGCGGGTTTTGACGAAAGAAACTAAAATAAAACAGAACATCATTGCGTAAGGTGGAAGTATCCTATCCTATGCATATCATTATAGCTAAAACAAGAATCCGGTCAGTCACTATGTCAAATATTTGTACATTCTACGTACATGCACCATTACTTAACTCATATCAACAAACAACTATAAACTAAGATACAAGAGGCTAAAACTCAGTTAAGTATTAACTAACTAGATTTTTTTTGCTATTGAATTACACACTGATCAATTTATACGAAGAAATCAATAGACCATGAGCATTACAAACAGACATTTAAACTTCTTGGAACTCCTTTCATTTCATGCTTTCGAACTGTTACAGTTTACACCCACATAGGATTTGAAATGTGTACCTGGAATGCTGAAATGCAAAGAGGAAGAAGAGAATAACAGGGAAGATCAGCAGCAGCAGGAATCAGAATAACAGCAGCAATCGAAACAACACAGCAGAACAGATTCTATTGCAAGAAGTGGAGCTATAGTTGAAGAGAAAGCAGCCAAATGGAGCAGCACACAGTGTGGTGGAAACAAAACTCCAGACAATCCAATTCCGAGATATACCTAATGCAACAAAACACTAATAATAATCTCGATTGAAACTTAGAAGAAGCAACACTGCCTAACACATTGACAACAGATGAACTTCAACCAAACAAAACCAAGTTTCTGATTTCCTAATCTGTTTTATCTCTTTCTTACTCTCTTTCTATTTCTGTATCTATGTGTATCTATGTATGTCTTTTTGCTCTCCCCTCTTTTTTGATTCTCTTCTATGTATGTCTGTGTGTGTATACCTCTCAGTGTGTATCACCCTCTCTCTCTTTTCCAAATCCTCCCCCCAGAACTGATGGAAGTCCCCCCTTTTATTGAGCCTCAAATCATCCCTTTAAACAGCCTGTTTAGACCATTCGAACAACCTCCCATGTGCTGCCCTCTTTTCAGTTCCACTTAGTCAATTAAGTATAAACAAATCCCCCCCCCCCATGATATTCCCTGGCAGATTCACTTTAAGTAATGTTTATTATTTTTGAGGCTAAAGTAAAGTATGGGCAGCAGAATGTAGTCTGACAGCATATGCTGTCAAACTATTTTAATTAAAAAGGGCCTTTATGCACATGTTGTGCACAAGTGCACATGCCCTCCAATTCAGATTACCATTACAGCCTACACCTTAGATTTCTGAAATCAAATTAGCAATTATAAGTAACTAAACTCAGTTCCTAATCGATTCAGGCAATGCTTAACAGAAGCAGGTCGATTTGTTTATTGTTCAAACATCTGAAACTAATTGACGACACATGTCGACTCGACTATATTAGTTATAACACATACCATCGTAGCCAAAAATCAGACATTTAACAGTATCACACAAGGGGTTCATATTGCAATGTTAACACAGAAGGGCCCTAGGAGCTAAATGAATGAACCAATTCAATACTCACTTGATTGCACAGCTTACACATGCCATTATCAGTGAACAAGTAGAAGAAAGAAGATAATCAAACACAAAGGCTCGGGCAAGGTGGACAGGACACAGTTAATAAAAACTCAAAACAACAGATTTCAACAATTATGAACAGCTTTTAAAACAAATCACACGGACTAAAACAAATAAAGAAAAGCAAACTCACCTTAAAACCCAAAAAATCAGAAAATCTTGACTTGGATTCGAACACACCTTTCTTAAGGCTGAACGGACTTTAATCGAAGTGTTTCTCAGATGAGAAACACTTCGATTAAGGTCCATTAGACCTTAATCTCTTTGGCTCGAACAGACACGGAACATACACGGGGAGAACTAGGGGTCAAAAAATTAGATCTGGGATTCGTGTTTCCCTGGTTAGATTCGGACCAAACCAAGCATGGTTTGGTCACGAG
This sequence comes from Nicotiana sylvestris, assembly GCF_000393655.2. Taxonomy (NCBI): domain Eukaryota; kingdom Viridiplantae; phylum Streptophyta; class Magnoliopsida; order Solanales; family Solanaceae; genus Nicotiana; species Nicotiana sylvestris. Next base: position 196,865,453 of record NC_091064.1, read on the forward strand.
GGGGTCTGGGGACTGTCTGGTGTGAAGTTGAGGTCGGTTGGTGTAAATCGGGTTCTGACTCGAATCTTCAAATGAAGATTCGAGAAGGTGGGAAGGGATTCGAACTATGTGGTTAGCAGATCCGTGTTCTGGATGGCAAGGGGGTTCTATGGTGTTAAGGGTAGGGTCACCGACGTCCATGCCGCCGGCTTTCATGGTGAAGGACACAGGGGCGGCTAGGGTTTGAAGGGGAAGGGTTTGGTGAAGACGAAGGCTGGGGTGTTGGATAGGGGGCAGGGTATGGTAAAGGGTTTATATAGTTAGTGGGTAGGTGGATCCTGGCCGTTGGATGAGATGTGATGAAGGGCCAGGATCCTTCGACTAACAGGGAACGACGTCGTTTCAAGGGTAAAAGGTTTGGGTTGGTCCGGGTGGAGACGGGTCGGTTTCCTTAGTGGGTTGTGGGGAATCGATCTTGACCGTTGATCAATTTGAGATCAACGGCCCAGATCAACCTGGATTAATACGACGTCGTTTGGATGCTCTGGGTGTTTAGCTGGTGTGGACCGGGTAGGCCTGGTTTTGGGCTGAGTTTGTTTGGGCCAATTTAATCAAATTAAAATTAAATAAACACTTAATACAATTATTTGCACACACATTAAAATAATTCAAAACAAGTAAAAATCAAACAAAACAAAATCACGGACAAAGATGCATGTTTATGATTTTCTATTTAACAACCGTGTTACGGTTCAGATTACGCATGACACGTACATTTTTTGTATCTTGTTTTAATAAAGTAAAAATGGGCAAAAATCATAAATAATTAACAAAGTGCCATGTAAGAATCCAAAAATTGTACAACAGGATCAATTTTTATTACTTTTTTTATTTCTTTTGGAGCAATTGTCGCGCGAAACAAAAATTACGTGCTCACAGCTGCCCCTCTTTGTTCGGAAACACGAAGGGTTTTCGTGCAAAGATAAAGTGAGCGTGTATGAGCGATTTTTGCCTATGGACTACTCCGTGTGAAACATGTTTTTTTTTTGAAAGATCTGACCGAATCTTGCTTCAAAGATTTCCTACATATCCTGGGCTAAACAGGAATCAGGTCAATGTAGTTCGGGAAGTTTTGGTAGCTGGGACTACCATGGGATTGCAATGCTTGTTGCTACTGATGTTGCTGTTGTCACTGCTGCGTCACTGACCGCCTTATTACAACCAAACGAAAATTGGAAACTGAACTAACTACTTATATGCATGTCAACTGCTAGTTACAAGATTCCTATCTATGATTCTTTTATGACTTGATCTTGGGTCTTAGCTGATTCTGCTTGTAGACTCCGATCTGAATCTTGATGCTTGCGAGTTGCGGCGACTTGTTTAATCTCTGAGATACTGAGTGAGACGCGATTGGCAGGGTTCAGAACCTTAACCAAATGTTGGAGTCAATCTGCCTTCCTTTTACTCCAATATCTCGGGACATCTTCTTTTTTTTTCTTTTTCTTCTTTGATTCCGAACTGGGACTCATCTCGTGGGTCATTTCGATCCATGTGGCTCGAGGTTAGACCTGCGGGAGAAAACAAACGAACGAAATTTTCTGCCCCAGTTTCACTAGGAAAATTTCGTTAATTATTCGCCAGGAAGTTCATAAAATTGATGAAAGAGGATATGCATGCTCAGTTCAGGGTTGGAGCCCTGATACCGACTAGCTGGGGAGAGGTTCGGTTTTAGAGTCGGAACTCTGATACTGACCAACTGGGGAAAAGTTCAGCTTAGGGTTTAAAACCCTGATGCTGACTAAAGGAATAAGCTCAGTTTAGGGTTTAAAACCCTAATGCTGACTAAAGGAAAATTCAGTTTAGGGTTTAAAACCCTAATGCTGACTAAAGGAAAATTCAGTTTAGGGTTTTAAAACCCTAATGCTGATTGTATGGAAAAGCTCAGTTTAGGGTTTAAAACCCTAATGCTGGCTAAATGGAAAAAGTTCAGTTTAGGGTTTAAAACCCTAATGCTGACTAAAGGAAAAATTCAGTTTAGGGTTTAAAACCCTAATGCTGATTGCATGGAAAAGCTCAGTTTAGGGTTTAAACCCCTAATGCTGGCTGAATGGAAAAGTTCGGTTTAGGGTTTTAAAACCCTAATGCTGACTAAAGGAAAAATTCAGTTTAGGGTTTAAAACCCTAATGCTGACTGCATGGAAAAGCTCAGTTTAGGGTTTAAAACCCTAATGCTGGCTGAATGGAAAAAGTTCAGTTTAGGGTTTAAAACCCTAATGCTGACTAAAGGAAAAATTCAGTTTAGGGTTTAAAACCCTAATGCTGACTGCATGGAAAAGCTCAGTTTAGGGTTTAAAACCCTAATGCTAGCTGAATGGAAAAAAGTTCAGTTTAGGGTTTAAAACCCTAATGCTGACTAAAGGAAAAATTCAGTTTAGGGTTTAAAACCCTAATGCTGATTGCATGGAAAAGCTCAGTTTAGGGTTTAAAACCCTAATGCTGGCTGAATGGAAAAAGCTCAGTTTAGGGTTTAAAACCCTAATGCTGGCTGAATGGAAAAAGTTCAGTTTAGGGTTTAAAACCCTAATGCTGACTAAAAGAAAAATTCAGTTTAGGGTTTAAAACCCTAATGCTGATTGCATGGAAAAGCTCAGTTTAGGGTTTAAAACCCTAATGCTGGCTGAATGGAAAAAGTTCAGTTTAGGGTTTAAAACCCTAATGCTGACTAAAGGAAAAATTCAGTTTAGGGTTTAAAACCCTAATGCTGATTGCATGGAAAAGCTCAGTTTAGGGTTTAAAACCCTAATGCTGGCTGAATGGAAAAAGTTCAGTTTAGGGTTTAAAACCCTAATGCTGACTAAAGGAAAAATTCAGTTTAGGGTTTAAAACCCTAATGCTGATTGCATGGAAAAGCTCAGTTTAGGGTTTAAAACCCTAATGCTGGCTGAATGGAAAAAGTTCAGTTTAGGGTTTAAAACCCTAATGCTGACTAAAGGAAAAATTCAGTTTAGGGTTTAAAACCCTAATGCTGATTGAAAGGAAAAAAGTTCAGTTTAGGGTTTAAAACCCTAATGCTGATTAAAGGAAAATGGTTAGTTTATGGTTTAAAACCCTAATGCTGACTGCATGAAAAAGCTCAGTTTAGGGTTTAAAACCGTAATGCTGGCTGAAAGGAAAAAAGTTCAGTTTAGGGTTTAAAACCCTAATGTTGACTGGCTGGGGACAAAGTTCGAGAATACTAAACGATCTCTTTTTTTGAATTTTCTTGTTTTAGTAGAAGATAAAAGGGAGTTTCGTGGAAACTTACCTTTCGAGTGAATTCATCATTGCCAAAGTATTTCTTGTACCCGTGTACCTTCTTCTTTGGGTGACACCTGCTTCTTGCACGGTTGTCTTGGATTATACCTGTTTCAACTTTTCAGACAAAGAACAATTGTTAGTTCGGAAATGACGGTCGGTTTGGTGACCTTGATCGTTCCTGTTGCTTTGTTGCGTCCTTATTTCTGTCGCGAAGTCCTGCCGTTGATTGGATTCAAATGGCGAAACTCTTTTGACTACTCAGGCTTTGTATTTCCAGATTCTGTGATGATTTGCCTCGTAAGGCTCCTTTTCTTTTCCCTCTTTTTTTGTCCCGTTTTGATTGAAGGTTCTCAACGGGGATTTTATTGGAGGTATTCTTGTGGGAATTTGTACAAAAGGAAGCTCTGTGGGGGGATATTTACAAAGTGGATTCTTTGTGTGGAGTTTGTACAATGGGGCATGCTGGGTATTTATTTCAAAACGAGTTTCCCAGGGTTTGTTGGGGTAAGTTTGTTGGGGAATATTTACAAAGGGACTCGCTGGGGATGTGCTGAGGAAATTCCAACGGGGATTTTTTTTTTCATTATTATATTGGGGAGACTCTGTGGGAGATTGTACAAAAAGAGAGACTCTGTGGGGATTTGTACAGAGGGAGACTCTGTGGGATTTATCTGAAAGTGGACTTGCTGGGGGGAAATTTCTCTTTTCCTCTTTACTTTAAACACCACCACACGTCACGATTCATCAGGCTTGGGCAATCGTACCAACGAAATGAGGCGCTTTCCTTCATGAGACGGGATTCCGTGCAAACAAACCTGCCACCTGCCCTCTCCGGTGTATCCTGAACTTGGGGTTAAAACACAAAAGGGATTCGAAGAGAAGCAAAGAAAGGAGAACACAAATTTCAGGAAGAGAGTGTCCCTTTTGGGACGAGAAAGACTTATCTGAGGAAGATAACGCTGGCTTTAAATGACATGACATGCTCTTTGGACTGGGCGCCTGACCATTCCATGAACTTGCGTTTCTCTGAACCAGAACGGATCTGTGATTCCAAACCGGTGGAACGTTGTCGAGACCTCCTTGGGGTGGAGTCATTCTTTTCCGGCCAACAGCGCCCTTTGCGGGTTTTCGCTGGCTGACCTCTCTCATTTCTCTTCCTGTCATCGCTTGATAGCACTCTTTGTGAGTTTTTACTAAACAAGCTCTCTCATTTTGGTTTCTCTACTCCCGTCGCCTCGTGGTGCCCGAAGGTTTTCACCGACGAGACTCTCTCATTTTATTTCTCTCAATTCAGAGTGTGCTGGTCTCCATTTGTGACGCTTATTGGTTCTCCACCACATTTGGTAATTGATTTGAAGGCTTGTGCTTGGTAAAGAGAGGTAGATGATACTAACTTCTCAACTGCTCGACGTGCCCCGGTTTCAATTTCAGGGCGAATGAGATTTTATTGTTGGTGTGACTGAACCTCAGGGAGAGGCTGCCTACGTATCCTTTCAGAATCAAGTCAAACGTAGTTCAGGCCTCAATCAATGTTTTGTTTTGTTTTCTCTTTTTTTTTCCTTTCTTTTTTTTTTCTTTTTTTTTTTTGTAAGCGGCTCAAAGGTTTGTAGAGGGAATTGGGTAGTGTTTGGGGAGTAGTGGGGAATAAAACCTTCGCCATTTTCAAATGTGTCAGGACCACTGGAGTATGATTTAGACATAGTATCTCTTGACTGCATCTGCATTTACTGCTGTGTCGGGGTCATTTCCTTCGATATCACCTAAATACAATGCTCCTCTCGGCAATATCTTCCTTATAATGTATGGGCCTTTCCAATTTGGAGCAAACTTCCCTTTTGCTTCCTCATGATGCGGCAGAATACGCCTCAATACCAATTGACCTACTTCGAAATTCCGGGGTCGGACTTTCTTGTTGTAAGCACGGGCCATCCTTCGTTGGTATAACTGTCCGTGACAAACTGCGACCATTCGCTTTTCATCAATCAACGTCAATTGCTCTAACCGAGTCTTGACCCACACGCTGTCCTCGATTTCTGCTTCGACAATGATTCGAAGCGAAGGAATTTCTACCTCTGCTGGTATTACAGCCTCGGTCCCATAAACCAAAAGATAAGGAGTCGCTCCCACCGATGTGCGTACCGTAGTGCGGTACCCCAACAATGCAAATGGTAACTGCTCATGCCACTGTCGGGAACTTTGGATGGTCTTCCTCAAAATCTTCTTGATGTTTTTGTTTGCCGCTTCCACAGCACCATTGGCCTTTGGCCGATAAGGCGTGGAATTCCTATGCGTTATCTTGAATTGCTCGCATACATCTCCCATCAAGTGACTGTTCAAGTTTGCTGCGTTATCTGTAATGATAGTCGCAGGAATACCGAAGCGACAGATAAGATTTGAGTGTACAAAATCCACCACAGCTTTCTTAGTGACCGACTTGAGAGTGACAGCCTCTACCCATTTTGTGAAGTAGTCTATGGCAACCAGTATAAACCTGTGTCCGTTCGAGGCCTTTGGTTCAATTGGTCCAATGACGTCCATGCCCCAGGCGACAAATGGCCAAGGTGCGGACATGGGATGCAGTTCCGTGGGAGGTGCATGAATCAAATCACCGTGCACCTGACACTGATGACACTTCCGAACGAAGCTAAAGCAATCCTTTTCCATGGTCATCCAGTAATAACCTGCTCGAAGGATTTTCTTCGCTAAGACATACCCGTTCATGTGAGGTCCGCACACACCTGCGTGTACTTCGTGCATGATCTTTCTCGCTTCCTCGATATCGACACATCTTAGGAGATTGAGGTCCGGGGTCCTCTTATATAACAATTCACCGCTCAGAAAGAAACCACTTGCATGTCGCCTGATGGTCCTCTTTTGATCTCCGGTAGCATGCTCGGGGTATTCTTGTGTCTTCAGGAATTTCTTGATGTCATGGTACCAAGGCTGCGTATTTGATCCCGCCTCGATTACATTGCAGTAACCGTGTCTTTCCTTGATTTGGATTTCCAAAGGATCGACGTGGGCGTTGCCCAGGTATGGTAGCATTGAAGCCAAAGTAGCAAGTGCATCTGCCAGTTCATTGTGACACCTCGGAATATACCTGAATTCTATTGATGTAAAGCGCTTGCTGAGGTCCTCCACATGTTGTCGGTATGGGATAAGTTTGACATCCCGAGTTTCCCATTCGCCTTGAGCTTGCCGGATGATCAGGTCAGAATCTCCCATAATCAGTAAGTCTTCGACATCCTGATCGATTGCCATATGCATGCCCATAATGCAGGCTTCATACTCAGCTGTATTATTTGTGCAAAAGAAACGCAGTCTAGCTGTGGCGGGATAATGCTGACCGAAAGGCGATATCAAAATTGCCCCAATCCCCACACCCTTGGCGTTCACGGCTCCGTCAAAGAACATATTCCAAACATGAGCTTCCTCCGAGATCACTTCTACGGTGTTTACTTCTTCATCTGGAAAGTAGGTATCCAATGGCTGGTATTCTTCATCGACCGGATTTTCGGCCAAATGATCTGCTAACGCCTGGGCTTTCATTGCCGTGCGAGTGACATAAACTATGTCGAATTCCGTAAGCAAGATTTGCCATTTAGCCAGTCTCCCAGTAGGCATTGGTTTCTGAAATATATACTTCAAAGGATCCAACCTGCTTATGAGGAATGTAGTGTGGGCTTGGAGATAATGTCTCAGCTTTTGAGCAACCCATGTGAGAGCGCAGCATGTCCTTTCCAGCAGAGTGTATTTGGCCTCGTAGCCGGTGAATTTCTTTCTCAAGTAGTAGATTGCTTGCTCCTTCTTTCCGGTTACGTCGTGTTGCCCGAGGACGCAGCCGAAAGAGTTCTCCAAGACTGTCAGATACAAGAAAAGTGGCCTCCCTGGTTCTGGAGGGACCAAGACTGGGGGATTCGAAAGGTATTCTTTGACTTTATCAAAGGCTTCTTGACACTCAGTTGTCCATTTGATCGCCGCATCTTTCCTTAACAGCTTGAATATGGGCTCACACGTGCTTGTCAGCTGGGCAATGAACCGACTGATGTAATTCAACCTGCCCAACAGACTCATCACGTCTTTCTTTGTTCTCGGGGGAGGTAGATCTCTGATGGATTTTATCTTAGTTGGATCTAGCTCGATTCCTCTCCTGCTTACGATGAAGCCCAAAAGTTTGCCCGACGGAACTCCGAAAGCGCATTTGGCTGGGTTTAGCTTCAAGTCATACTTCCTTAATCTCTCGAAGAATTTCCTCAAGTCTTGGATGTGATTATCCTGCGTCTTGGACTTGACTATCACATCGTCCACGTACACCTCTATTTCCTGATGCATCATGTCATGGAAAATGGCAGTCATGGCCCTCATGTAAGTAGCCCCAACATTCTTCAGACCAAATGGCATGACCCGGTAACAGTAGGTGCCCTAAGGCGTGGTGAAGGCAGTTTTCTCGGCGTCCTCTTCATCCATCAATACCTGATGATACCCAGCATACAATCTACAAAAGACTGTATCTCGTGCTTGGCGCAATTATCAACGAGGATGTGGATGTTGGGCAGCGGGAAATTATCTTTAGGACTTGCTCTGTTCAAATCTCGGTAATCTACACATACTCGAGTTTTTCCGTCCTTTTTTGGTACTGGAACCACATTTGCCAACCATGTTGTATATTGGACTACCCGAATCACTCCCGTTTTCAGTTGTTTGGTGATCTCCTCTTTAATCTTGTCACTGACCTCAATTTTGAACTTTCGTTGCTTTTGTTGAACTGGAGGACAATCAGGATGAATCGGCAATTTATGAACCACTAGATCAACACCTAGTCCCGGCATGTCATCATATGACCAAGAAAACACGTTTTTGAATTCAAAAAGAAGTTGAATTATCGCCTCTCGCATTTTCTTGTCCGTGTGAATGCTTATCTTGGTCTCCCGGATTTCTTCCGGGGTTCCTAAATTTACCGGTTCAGTGTCATTCAGATTTGGCTTAGGTTTATTCTCGAAATATTCCAACTTCTCGGTTTATCTCCCTAAAAGCCTCTTCCGCATCATATTCTGGTTCTGGGTTCGTTAATTCGCAGTTAAATAACTCATTGTGATCTGGGCGTGAAGTCCGCAAGCATGTCATATTTAAAGCCGCATTATTATGACTGAAAAGAAAGATAAAAGGAAAAATAACAAAAATCAGAACAAAAAGAAAGAATGGAAAGAAATGATTGATTTTTTTTTTTATATTTTTGGAAAGTTAGAAGACAACAATGTTTACAACTTAGGAATTCAAAACAAAATTGAAAGGAAGAAAACGTTCAAGTTATGTCCTGGGGATAACTTGTGACACAGGAAAGGTGGCAGGACAGGTCTACCCGGACTTCCGTCTAGTCGGGAATAGCGTGGCCTCTCAGTTTTGAAGTTGGGCGCTCGGCCCCATGTACAGCATCTCAGTAGTGCTTGTGCCTTCACCTGGTTGAACCATGTGGACCTCGTAGAGCATCTCTCTCATCGCCCCACATATCTCCTCGATTTCTTCAGCTGTGAAGACCTAATCATCTTCTTCTTCAACGTACCTTGGCCTGATGAAAGTTGCATATAAATCCGGCAGCGGTTGAGGTAACTTCCAACCCTCATTTCTCCTTTTCTTTGCCCATTCTTCGTTTGCTGGAGTAGGTTTGAAACCTAGTCCAAAAGGTTTCTTGGTGACTGGCAAGGTAATGGGTTCTGTTATTCCTTGGAGGGTTCGTCCAAGTCCTTTCCCTGGCCTAAATCCATGCCGGATCATCTCTTTGGCCACCATAACCGAGGCGTTAGACAAGAAAGGCTGGGGGCAGGGTATTCCCTCTTCGTGCTGCTCGGCCAGTACAATCTCGGAAGCTTGATAGACCATATGTTCGCTCCCTTCTCTCGGTTCAAGATACGGGATGGATGGGTCCCGATAAATGGCATGCTCATCTTCCCCATGGACCACGATCTCTCGGTCTTCGTACTCGAACTTCACCATCTGGTGAAGAGTGGAAGGCACGGCTCCTGCCGCATGGATCCAAGGTCTGCCAAGGAGAAAATTGTAGGATGTATCCATGTCGATCACCTGGAAGGTTACTTGAAATTCGACTGGTCCTATGACCAACAACAGGTCTATTTCTCCCATGGTATCTCTCTTGATGCCGTCGAAAGCTCTTACGCAGACATTGTTGGGTCGGATTCTTCCGGTCCCAATTTCCATCCTTTGTAGCGTGGAGAGCGGGCAAATGTCAACACCTGATCCCCCATCCAACATTACCCGCTTGACATAGTAGTCCTCGCATTTAACTGTTAAATGCAAAGCCTTGTTGTGTGCCACTCCTTCCGAGGGTAAATCATTCTTGCTGAAAGAGATTTGGTTGACGGCGAAGAATCTTTCTGTCATCCGCTCTAGTTGCTCCACCGAGGTTTCAACTGGTACATATGCTTCATTCAGGGTTTTCAGCAGGATCTTTTGATGCTCGGTTGACCTCATCAATAATGACAGCATGGATGCTTGCTCAGGGTACTTGCGCAGCTGATCTATCACTTCGTAATCCGATATTTTCATTTGTTGGAAGAACACTTCCGCTTCTTCAACACTCACGGGCTTCTTTGGCGGGAAGCGCCTTTGTGTGGCGTTGTTCAGTTCTTGGGTATTTGAATACCTTCCGATGAAAGTATTTTCTGGAAGTTCTCCCATGACCTCTTTACCTTTGTACATTACCAAAGTCTTTTGATAATTCCACGGCACTGTGGACGGGTTGGTCATTGGCTTTTGTGGCACGCGTCCGATAACCACTGGCTCATTCAGCCGAGGTGGTTGAATCGTCCCCCGGACCACATAGGCCCCTTTTGGCACGTACATAGGTTTTGTCTTTTTGATCCCGAAGTTCTGCGTCTTCTCAGCTCGACCTCGTGGTATGTAAAGAACTTCATTTTTTACAGGTACCACTTTCTTCTCTACCTTCTTTTCAGGCTTGTTCTTTATAGCCTTGGCCTCCTCCCCCTTTTCTGGTTTCTGGTCTATTTCAGGCCTCTTCCCCGTGTCGACAATGGCAATTATGGCTTTCAAAGCAGGGTCAAATTCTTTGTCTTCGCAAATCATTCCGATCAGCGGCCCATTATTGTGAGCAGGTAATGGATTGTTAGTTACATTCGGGATCTCCTCGTCCCTTAGCACTATTTTCCCTTGCTCTATCAAATTTTCGACCACTCTTTTCAACGACCAGCAGTCATTTGTATCATGTCCCTCGGCCCCTGAATGATAGGCGCATCTGACTCCGGCTTTGTAAGAAGGCGATGTTGGGTTTTGCCTTGTTTGAGGGATTGGTTGCAAGAAACCCAACTGGACCAGCTTTGGGAACAAAGTTGAGTATGGCTCACCGATGGGCGTGAAAGTCCGCCTTCTGGGTGGCTCCTGAGGGCGGAAGTTATTCTGCGGGGGTTGTGGGTTATAGCGGTTGTGGTAAGGAGGCTGATTTCTGGGGGTGGAGCTGGGCCTCGGTTGGCTTGTTGTGGTGGATGGTTATAAGGTTGGGCATTCATGACCATATAAGGTTGATGAGCATATGCCAAATTTGAGTGGGAGTAGTAGTGTTGTGGGGCTCTTTCCGGAAAATGGGGCCTGGGATGACGATACTCCCTTGCTTCAGAGGCTGCCATAGTCGTTTCTTCCTTCTTCTTCCCCCTCGTCGTTCCTCCGGACCCGCTTTGGACGGCCTGGGAGGTTGCCCTTATGGCTGCTTGACTCAGAATCCTACCTGTTTTCAAGCCATTTTCCACCATCTCTCCAATCTTGATCGCTTCCGCGAATGGCTTACCCATGGCTGACATCATGTTTTGGAAATAGTCAGACTCTTGAGCCTGGAGAAAGGTAGTGACCATTTCCACTTCATCCATGGGAGGCTTCACTCTCGACGCCTGTTCACGCCACTTAATAGCATATTCTCTGAAGCTTTCCGAAGGTTTCTTCTTCAAATTCGACAGAGAGTTTCGGTCTGGTGCAATGTCGATGTTATACTGGAATTGTTTTACAAAATCTCTGGCGAGATCATCCCATATATGCCATCGGGACATTTCCTGGTCCATATACCATTCCGAGGCTATCCCTACTAGACTTTCCCCAAAATATGCCATTAGCAGTTCTTCTTTTCCGCCGGCTCCCCGCAATTGGTTGCAGTATTTCTTAAGATGTGCAATGGGGTCACCGTGCCCATCGAATTTCTCGAACTTCGGGGTCTTGAAACCAGTTGGCAGGTGCACGTGAGGGAACATGCACAGGTCGGCGTAAGAGACGCTCTTTTGTCCGCTCAACCCTTGCATATTCTTCAAACTTTGTTCAAGGCTTCTCATTCTCTTGGCAATCTCATTTTGTTCTGCAATTCTGGGGTTCTGATCCTGCCCAGGTGCAAGCTCGCACTGAGGCGGTAGAGGATTAGTACTGGTAGCGAACCTAGTTGGTTCCATTGAGAACGATGGTGCTTGGAATGTAAAAGAGGATGAGTCAAAGCTTGGCTTGTACGTGGTAGGCTGTGCCGTAACCGGGCAAGGCGATGCAGTAAAGATGTTCATGCTTGCATCAGTGGATGACATTCGGGGATGAGGCTCGGAAGGCGATCCAGCAGAGAAGGCTGAGGTGGCTGGGTACCCGAATGGGGTAGCAGGATAATTTATGGGGACATTAGAAGTCCCACTTGACCTGGAGAATAATTCAGGGAATCCGGGGACGACACTTGGCGGCTCTTTCCCATTATTCCAATCGTCCAGCATTTCCAACATGCGGAGCCGTAGGATTCTATTTTCCTCCGCAGTTGCGGATTCAGGTGTGAGGACGGCTGAGATCGAGCTTTCCTCAGAAACAGGGATTGTTTGCAATGGAATTTCTGAAGACATTTCCACACTTACTTTTGACCTGGTGAAGTAAGTGTGAGTACTTCTTCTGGTCCTAACAACAGGTAGATGAACACTTCTCCTTGACCTCGTGAAGTATGAGTGCGAGGCCAGACTTTCACCAAACCAACCGTCTTTTCAAAAACCCTGGAAATACTCAACGACAAACGCACGGTTAATTTGTAGCAAATAACAGATAGCTAATCTCACGTTGGGCATGATGCACCTATACACTTAAGTGGATTACTATATGTTTGCTACGAGAGCATGCGTCATTCCGGCATTTTTCCTCTTATTAGTTTTTCCCTTTCTTTTCTTTTTCTTTTTTTCTCTTTTTTTGTTTTTCTTTTATGTTTTTTTTATTTTGCAGTAAAAGAAATGCGACCGGATCCGATGAGGATTGCCTACGTATCACGATGCCTGCGTGAATCAGATCATTACGTAGTTCGAAAAACACAAATGAGCGTAAAAGAAGCAACCTTTTTATTGTTGAAGTGGTCTATTACAAACTACATTTTGCAAAAGAAAAAGCAAACTTCGAAAATAAACCTAGACTCAACATAGACTAAAATCACCCTGATGGAAAAACAGGCAGAAAATGCTAAGATACAGATTCGACTTATGAGTGCATTATGGTTTTGAAAATTGGTGTCCGCGGGGCATCGTTCGGCCTCGCCGCGGTCCTAGGCGTGAGATCCCTCTCAAGTTGCTCCAGCTCGTGCATAGTCTGCTTGACATAACCCATTACTGCCGAGAGGACGGTAACGCTGGACATGTTCTCACATCGTAGACATCGTCTGGTGATGGCATGGGCAATGGCCTTGATCCTATCTCTGGTTTGCTTCTTCTCCACGAGTAGGCGTTTTATCTGATCGCTGCATGTCTTGAATACTTGAGCATCCTGTATATGCTGATGCTTCAGTCGCCGTACTTCCAACCTCATCTGGGCTATTGAGTCGTACCAGTATCTGCTCTCAATTTGGAAAACCTTGGCCTGATTAACTGCTTTGATCTCAGATGCAGCCATCTCTCTCTTTATTTTAGCAACAGTTTTCTCGTGGTTGCCTTCCAATTGATTCAGGTATCGGCGATGCTCATCTGCTCTTGCATCCCACTGTGCCCTGAGCTCTGCTATGACGTTTTCAGATTTCTCCAAACCATCTTGCCATTCCCTGATTTCACTTTTTAGCCTTTTTATCAGGTGTTCGTCTGATCGACGCCTTGGCTGTTTATCCGCATCCACCCTTATCTGTTTGATCTGGGCCCTGAGCATTTCGTTCTCCTGAACTAACCTGTTCCGTTCTCCCAAATTGGTAGTAGTTTGCACATTGTGCTCATATTTCAAGCCTTCTACTTGTTGCTTTAACCTGCTGATTTCGGCGCAATAGCCTCTTTCCTTCGCTAACCAATCCCACTGTCTTTGCGATGATTCGGTGAAATTCCGGATGTGGGGTCTCTTAGCTGGCCTTTCATGCTCAAGTTCCCTTCTATACCATGCAAGGTAACCTGGCGCCGTCTCTCCTTTGGCTCGATCCCGCACGCAAGTATCTGATTTCAAATATTGACACTCACTCCAGATTTGGCGAATCTTTGCTTCTGGGAATTGTCCGTTAGGACTTATTTCAACTGCTTGAGTGCTAAGATCTTCCTCATGAGGTACTGTCTGGCATCTTCCGAACTGTCTCAAAACTCGGCAGGGTGCGTAAGGTTGAATGCTCTTAAGCCCCATCAGTAAGAAATGAGTTTTAGCTGCAGACATATATAGGATCTCATCAACAGGCAACCATCCCAACGTCCATTGTATTTGGCTGGCAGTAAGAGCTTGAAAGAACGAGGTCCATGCCAGGACTCCTTTGGGCAAAATGATCTCTTTGGTTCTCGTGTAAGATTCTTCTATGCAGGTCTTTTCCGGGGAACCATGGCTCAAAATCTCGGAATGATGGCAGAGGTGCTCGGTCATCCATATCTGTAGGAGCAAGTTACAACCTTCGAAGAAATTTCCCCCAGCTTTACAAGCTGTGAGAGCCCGAAAGATGTCAGATACCACCATTGGCGCGAGAGTACTGTCACTTTGCGTGAGTAAAGTGCTGACGACCCCAGATATCTTCAAATCAATGTTTCCATCTTTACTTGGAAATACCAGAAGGCCCAGGAACATTATCATGAACGCTACCCGTCTGTGCTCGTCCCACTTCTGACGAACTCCTTTGCTGCACAGTTTGTTGATTGGATTATTGAATCCCCCTCATGACCGTACCTATCATATATGAAGCATGGAATACAAAATCCGGCTGCCAGATCCGGGTTGTGGACTGTTCTAGGTATCTTCAATGAATCTAAGAACCGATGTACCGTGACGACTCTTGGGGCGACCAAGTATTTTTCCCTCAAGGGAAGTTCAGTATTCCCGATATATCCGGCCATTTCTTCCAAAGTCGGGGTGAGTTCAAAATCAGAGAAATGGAAAACATTGTGCGCCGGGTCCCAACAGGTAACCAAAGCTCTTATGATATCTCCCCGAGGCTGGATTTCCAACAAACCCACAAGACCTTTCAGATATTTCTTAACCTCGTTTTGTCCTTCAACACCTAGATCATTCCACCATAGCCGTAACTTGACAGGGATTTTGGTCATTATTGAAAAATGTTCATTTTGCATCGTGCTCATCCTGCACATTTATTAAGGTGATTTTAACAAAATAACTTGACTCAAAATATTTTACAGAGGGGATCAAGTTTTGAACACGGCCTTTAAACACTTCGGGGATGAAGATTTTAAGGCTATATGGGTCAACTGGACAAAAATGCTAAACAAGACCCAAAGGTGGCTGTTTATGCAAAGTCAGCCTTCCGGCGTCCCTTTCGGGAACCTTTGACTATTTATGACAAAACAACGTCACCTGACTTATTTATGACTCTTTAAAAATTTGACACATCTCTTTTTTTTTTATTTATTTATTGATTTTGGCTATTTTGGCAAAATGGGGTTGAACCCGACCAGGGTTGCCTACGTATCTCACATCCGGTGAGAATCAAACCGGCGTAGTTCGGGTATACCGTAAATAGGGAAAATCGAATAAATCTAGAAATCAAGAATACGTATTTTTATTATTTTTGAAAAGAGATAAAGACTAAAGAAAATATTTATTATTATTTTTTTTTAGGAAAAATTTGGACTATTAATTTGAATTCATAAAAGGGGTACTACGAAAGAAACAACATTTTTTTTGAATTATGAATTTTCCGTTTTTTTTTACTTTTTAAAATAAATACCTTCTCTCTTTTTTTGATTTTGAAAGTGATGAAAAGAAAATTTTTATATTATATATTTTTTTAACTCTCAATAAAAGACAAATTTTGTTTTCATTCCGGCGAGGTTTTGACACTACTTGGACATTGGTTTTATTTTTCCAAAATAAGTAATTATCTCCCCTACGCTGCTATTTTTTCTTTTTTAGGAACCGGTCGACATGCGGAACCGAAGCAAATAAATGCACAACACAGATAGGAATGCAGCATGATGGTCTTTTCACTTCAGGTTGCCTGTCCTAGACGGACCCAACCCCTGTGTTGAGTCCCCTAAGTCAAATGCAACATGATGCAAATAAGCGTTCCTACTAGGGATCCGGCATGAAGTTTCGTTATACTAGGTTCACAACCTGGGTATTTGTTCTAGACTGTGTACCCGAGCGGACAACTCGAGTCGAGGAGGGGGCTACTTACCGGGAACCAAAAGGCCGTCCGGCTTCGTAACTTATCCGTCCTCTTTCTTATTTCGGGCATTGACACTAACAGAATAGGGAGTCTCGACCAGCGAGCTTCTCCCCGGAGGTAAGAAGAGAAGGGTTTCGGCACAGTTTATATACAGTTCAGATAATATCAAAGCGGTAAAAGACAACATTTAGCACGTTATGCAAAAACATGTAATAAAGATCAGATAATAAAGCCAAATATAACAATTATTCTAAGCTCGAATTCTTGAACCCTGAACCAGTGGTTCTGGGTTTAGTTTCCCCAGCAGAGTCGCCAGAGCTGTCACACCTCTTTTATCCGCGCCCCGCCCCGAAGGGTTAAATGCGCGAGGGGAGTTTTTCCAATTTAAGTGATAATATTTGAAATGGGATTATTTATTTAATTCAGAGTCGCCACTTGGGAAAGGTTTGGCTTTTGGTGTCCCAAGTCACCGGTTTATCTTGAATCCTAAATCGAGGAAATTTTCGACTTTTCCAAATGAAGTCTGCGAACCACAAATTCTAAGTTAGGAATTCTGTTGACCCGAGGGAAGGTGTTAGGCACCCTCGAATCCCATGGTTCTAGCACGGTCATTTAAATTGTTATAATGGCAAAATATCGGATTTAAATACATGTTGTGACTTACGTGCTTTTATTAAGTTTAAAACCGCTTTTATTATTATCATTTATTTTTTATAGAATTGCAACGTCATGAAAATGCATCTCGAACCACGTCACAATCAATGCACCTGTAGTTGTTAACACATTTCGACTCCGTTGAGATTTGGATTCGGGTCACATCAATGTGCACCCGAGTTTAAGAATGTAATTTAATTAAGTCGCGCCTAAAGAGTCTAGCGCATTATTATTTGTAGGAAGCCATGAAATTCACTAAACGGCCTATCCTGAATTCTAAATATTTATTATGATTATTTATTGAGGGCCCCGCAATTTTGCATTTTTTATTTGGCGAGGCTCGTCTCTATTTAGAAAGGATATCCTAAAGTGGCTACATTTCTACTATGTTCAGTCTAAAATAGAAGAAGGAAGATACACGTCAATTCAAGTATATGCTTTGGGCCTAATTCTTATCAATTTCTGATTAATTATTTATAAAGTAAAAAAGACGTCCTACTTTTA